>NC_080791.1:16065785-16380846 GCF_028018385.1 Neofelis nebulosa
CGGCTGCCGTGGATGAGTGCTGCAGAGTTGAGCTCGTAGTGTGGGACAAAATGATATAGGACGCAGGGAACAACTGCTGAATCAGGTATACTCTGAGTCTGACCCTTGGCATGGGAGAAATGCCAACAGAATCAGAAGACTGGATTTGAGTTTTATTTCCATTACGTACTGGCTTAGAACTTTGTGTCAATTTCCTAAACTTGTCGTCATTTTCTTCATCTATAAAATGGGCATAAGCCCTGCTTCTCACACACTTTTTTTCCCCTGCACACTTAAAAATTTTTTTTCAATGTCTATTTTATTTTTGAGAGGGAGAGAGAGAGAGAGAGAGAGAACAGGTTAGGGGCAGGGAGAGAGAGACACACAGAATCTGAAGCAGACTCCAGGCTCTGAGATGTCAGCACAGAGCCCGATATGCGGGATCAAACCCACGAACTGTGAGATCATGACCTGAGCCAAAGTCGACACAACAGTTTTTAAAAAGATATGATTTAGGGGTACATGGCTAGCTCAGTTGGTAAAGCATATGACTCTTGATCTCTTGGTCTTGGGGTTGTAAGTTCAAACCCCATGTTTCTTTAAAAATAAAATCTCAGGGCGACCTGGGTGGCTCAGTCAGTTGAGTGTCTGACTTCGGCTCAGGTCATGATCTCATAGTTCATGAGTTTGAGCCCTGCATCAGGCTCTGTGCTCAGATGCTCTGTCTCCCTCTGTCTCTGCCCCTCCTCTGCTCGTGCTCTCTCTCTCAAAAATAAATAAACATTAAAAAATAAAAATAAACAAAATAAAGATACAACTTACAAACCATAAAAATTCACCCTTTTAAAGTGTACAATCTAGTTTTTAGTATCGTCACAAGATTGTGTAACCACCATCTCTAATTCCAAAACATTTTCATCACTTTACAGAACAAACCTCCCTCCCCATTTCTTCCCTCTCCTAATCCCTTGCAACGCTACTTTCTACCTCTATGGACTTGCCTACCCTGGACATTTCCTATAAATGGAATGAACAGGTTCAGAGCAAGTCTTCCAATATAAGCTGTGGTGTTTTGTTACTGGTTTCCTTTACTTAACAGGTTCATCCATGTTGTATCATGTATCATTATCTTTTTATGACTAATATGACACATTTTGTTATTCATTCATCTATTGATGGACATTTGCGTTGTTTCCACTTTTTGGCTATTATGAATGATGCTTCTAGGAACATCAGTGTACAAATTTTTGTATGAACATATGTTTTTAATTCTCTTGGGTATGTACCAAGGAGTGAAATTGATGGATCATATGGTAACTCTGTTTAATTTTTGAGAAACCGCCAAACTCTTTTTCCAAAACATCTGCACTATTTTACATTTCCACCAGCATTGGGAGAGGGGTTTAATTTCTTCACATTCTCACCAACGCTTATTGTTATGGCCATCTTAGTGGGTGTGAAATGGTATCTCATTGTGATTTTGATTTGCATTTTCCTAAGAACTAAGGATGTTGAGCATCTTTTTGTGTGCTTATTGGTCATTTGTATATCTTTTTTACTTTTTTTTTAAGTTTATTTATTTTTGAGGGGGGGGGAGGGAGGGAGGGAGGGGAGGAAAGAGAACACAAACAGGGGAGGGGTGGAGGAAGAGAATCCTAAGCAGGCCCTGTACTGTCAGTACAGAGCCTGACATGGGGCTCGATCCCACCATCCTGAGATCATGACTTGAGCCGAAATCAAGAGTCAGAAGCTCAACTGACTGAGCCACCCAGGCACCCCTTTTTGTCTTCTGTGGAGACTTGTCTAGTTTGCCCATTTTTATTTATCTTATTTATTTATTTTTAACTCATTTCTACACCCAGTGTGGGGCTCCTGCTCACAACCCCAGGATCAAGAACCGCGTGCTCTTTGCACTGAGCCAGTCAGGTACCCGGATTGTCCCCATTTTTAAATGAGCTCATATTTTTATTACTGAGTTCTAAGAGTTCTTTATATATTCTGAATACTAGTCCCTTATGCACACCAGTTAGTTTGTACATTAAATAATACGGTGGCTGCGAGAGCTTTATAAACTGTAAGAGGTGTTGCTAATCAAGCGAACGCGCTGACAATCTGGGAAAGCACAGAAACAGGAGCTTTCGGAGCTGTAGCGTGAGCCTCCTATACCTCCTTGGCAAAACCTGCCCAGCAGCCGGGTACTGCACATCCCCACCCCACGGCGCCCCGCCCTCCGCCCTTTGACCCGCGCCATTTCCGGTTGGAGACGTGGCTCGAGGCCGCCATCTTGGCAAGAGGCGAAGCGGCAGCGGCTCCTGACAGGGGGGCGGCAGGTCCGGAGCGGCCGGTGCTCCCCTTCCCCCAACCCCAGCCCCAGTGGAGCCGGAAGCGCGAGTGAGCCCCATCACCGTCCTCACCATGGTAAGATCCGAGCCGGTCCGAATCGCCGGGGTCTGCTTCCCTTGCCCGTTGTCCCTGCCAGACGGCCTGGTGCTGGCTGGGGCCAGAGGAGTCCCGCCCAGAGGGCCTGGAGCCGGACACTTCCCTCGGGGCTCGGGGAGCCGTGTGGACTTCCCTGCCCCGTGCCCGACCTCCCAGGAGATCCGACGGACCTGCCTGCAGTCCCTTTCCCGTTGCGCCCACACCCCTTCTCCCTGCCCAGCTGGGCACCCTCCTCTTCTGGGCCCGGGGTGTTGCTGTTCGAGAACCGCGTAGTGGAGTGGCTTAGACCGTCTCGCTGCAGACCTCGGTGTCCAGAGGGTTCCCTGGGGGCCCGGGCTCTGCAGGCTGGTCTCCTCTTGGGGGGGGGGGGGCTCCCTTTCTTCGGTAATCGCTCTCCTCTCATCCCCGGGGTTTGGTAGGCCCTTGATACTCGAAATCCAAACCCATTGGTGTTCAGGACTTCTTTTGTTTGTTCGGAAGGGGGAAATAGAGGAAAGTTCGAAAGGAAGATGGAACAGGAAGGAGGAACTTGTGACGTTAATTTCTAGGACCCAGGTGTCCCTGAAACCTTTCGCTACTAATACAGAATTTAGGTGTGTCCGTTTGTCAGTGTTACCCAGTACATGCCGCGTATGGGGCCGTTAGGGAGATGTGAGCGAGTAATAGAGAACACAGGCTTTCTGTTTTCAAGGAACTTACCGAAGTAAAATGTGTAGGTGGCACATCGTAATCGGAACTCTCACGGGTGGGGGGGGGAGCGACAAGAAGGGGTTGCACCCTTCTTCAGATGTTCCTTGCCTTCAGATGCGTGATCTTCATGTTCTTATCTATTGTAGAGACGGGGAAGATTAATGTGTTTGAGGATGGGACAAAACAGTGCCGACAGCACGAAATCTCGCTTTATCACTACAGTTTGTGGATATTTATGAAGTAGGAGAAATTCTTTGGTTCCAGATGAGCTAGTGACTTAGTGTACTTTATGCTCTGAAATCTTTTGAAGGATTTTTTTTTTATTCCGTTAATTCATTATTGATTTAAAGCATCTTCCTACACACTTGAGAGGTGACAGTATAGTTTGGTGCCAATCCTATTAAGTTCTGTTGACAGCGTTTTTAGATGAGAACTTGGATGGTGGAGGGGTAGGATTCATGCTTGGTTTTTACACCACTGAAGGATTTTTGCTTTCAGCTTCAGGCAAATAAATCGCCCCCAGAAGGTTTGCCTCATAAACTTTACTGTTGGACATAAATGTTTCAAAAACTCCCGTTTTTCATTTCCACTAGGAGGCTCAATATTGGGATAGGGATTCTTAAATTCCTTGGCTGTTTACATCCTGGGTGTATTTAGTGCATTTTAGAGCATATTATAATTTTAATAGCAAAATTAAAGTCTTGTAGTACATAAACCAAATACAGATAGTCTTTACAAAAACCGTGTTGGTTGAAAAGTTCTTGGAACTTAATATATGAGAGAGCACAAGCAGGTGACGGGCAAAGGGGAGGAGAGACCAGATTCCAAGCAGGCACCACACCATCAGCGAAGAGCCCGATGTGGGGCTCAAACTCATGAATCGTGAGATGGTGACCCGAGCCAATACCAAGAGTTGGATGCTCAACCGACTGAGACACCCAGTCGCCCTGGAACTTAATATTTTTAATTCGTTGATAACTGAGAGATGATAAAGCCTTAGGTATTGAATGATAAACATAAAAATAAATTTTGGGGGCGCCTGGGTGGCGCAGTCGGTTAAGCGTCCGACTTCAGCCAGGTCACGATCTCGCGGTCCGTGAGTTCGAGCCCCGCGTCAGGCTCTGGGCTGATGGCTCGGAGCCTGGAGCCTGTTTCCGATTCTGTGTCTCCCTCTCTCTCTGCCCCTCCCCCGTTCATGCTCTGTCTCTCTCTGTCCCAAAAATAAATTAAAAAACGTTGAAAAAAAAATTTATAAAAAAAAAAAATAATAAATAAATAAATTTTGCATGCTATTTGAATATGTGCATATACATACAGTTGTGTCATATTTAAATATGCATATTTTAAAAAATTATATGGGACTTGGCAAGAGCCAGATACCCACAGATTGGTGTACTCTGGAGAAAAACTTATCTCAGTGTATTCTGCTCTGCTGAGTGTTAAGAAATTATTAAGTATTATTTCTGTATAATGTTTTTGGGTCTTAGTCTTTTACTAAAAGATTCCTAGATAGTAGAAATGTCCAAATAGAAATGTCCAAATAGGTCACGTTTTGTAAGATTTATTCTGTCTAAAAGTTGTATCAGAACTTCTGAAAGATGATTTTTCCTCAGCATTTTATTATAAAACTTTCAAACATCTAGGAAAGTTGAAATAACTTCACAGTTATTTCACCCACATTTTTTTTTTTTTAAGATTTTATTTTTAAGTAATTTCTACAGCCAGTGCAGCCTTGAACTTACAACCCCAAGATCAAGAGTCTCATGCTCCACTGACTGAGCCAGCCAGGCGCCCCATCAGCAGCTAGATTCTATAATTAACATTTCTCTATGTTTATTTTATTGCTCATTTAATCCATCCATCCCTCTCTCCACCTTTTTTTTTAATTTTTAATTTTTTAAATGCATTTCAGAGTAAGTTGAAGATATCAGTACATAAATGTTGGTGGGCGGGTTGTAGGTATGTCATTTTCCTGTTTTTCTTTTTTTTCAAAGTTTTAAAGTTGACACACAGTATTGACAGTTTTAGGTATAATAAATGTTGATTTTTGAAAAATAAATTTCCTTTGTGAATGCAAAGAAGTTAATGCAAAATGTCCCATATTAGGAAGTCCTAGGAGGGGAAATAAATGAACAAATGCAGAAACAAATGGCTTATGATGACTTTGTCATAAAGTGAAGTACAAAAAAGGGCATCTTTTGATTAGATCTTCTTTCTAGTTTTTTGCAAATTAATGAGAACATGTTCTTATTTTCTTAACATTTGTTAGATAGTATGGTCCGTTCTTTGTCTTAATAAATTTAGAATCGCATAAACTTGATATGAAGTCTCATGGTGGCAACAGTCTGTAAAATCTTTGGTTACTTACAGAATGCTGTTTTATTCACTCAGGATAGCAATGAGTAAACTAGACTGGACACATTGAATATAAATGATGACATTCCGTTCCAAAAGTCATTAGTTATTAGAAAGCTAGATTTGGGTTCCTGTGAATGATCTGCACATAATGAGGGAGAAACTGAAATCCTACATAGTAATAACAGTCCCCAACTAGGGGGTTATTATTGCTTTTATTTACCTTCGTATATAACATAGCAGCTGCACAGCTTTTGTTTTCTTTATGTATCTTTTTGATTGTTGTCTGAGAGTACAGCAAAGAAGAAAAAAGTTCTTGAGTTTCTGTTGATTTGCCAACTGTTTATTCTTCAAGTAGAAAGTTTTTACTGCAGAAAGTGAGAACAATGTCCTTTTATTTTCATTCTCTACAAGAAACTTGGGATGAGCTTAAAACTCTCACTGAGTAACTTTCAAGTTTTAGGTTTTGTGTGAGGTGTAGATTTTATTGTAATCATCCCTCTGATTCTCTCTGTAATTACCTCCTGCAAACAGGAAAGACAAAGTGATCCTCTCTGACAGTTGTAGAAACTAGCCTTAATATGATCATGAATCACGTATATGTGTATATGACATCATTGCAGTCATTTACAAAGGAAAAAGTGACTGCCTAGTTCTGGAAGTGAGGAATATGGAACATCTAGAGGTTCGAGGAAATCTTCAGCTTTTTTTCTTTAGGGAATTGTGCGTGTTTATGGTGGATCATTACCTGTTATTCTCAGACCTTTATCACTAGTGGGGATGAAGACATGGTATGGCAGCTTATCTCAGACACAGCTCTGTCTGCACACACGTGATTTGTTTTTTTTTTTGTTTTTTTTTTTTTTTTTTTTTAATTTTTTTTTTTCAACGTTTTTTATTTATTTTTGGGACAGAGAGAGACAGAGCATGAACGGGGAAGGGGCAGAGAGAGAGGGAGACACAGAATCGGAAACAGGCTCCAGGCTCCGAGCCATCAGCCCAGAGCCTGACGCGGGGCTCGAACTCACGGACCGCGAGATCGTGACCTGGCTGAAGTCGGATGCTTAACCGACTGCGCCACCCAGGCGCCCCACGTGATTTGTTTTGATGAGGCAGTTTGCCTTTTAGCAGCTTAATATTAATGTAAAATACTGTTCCAAAGTAATTGCTACTGGAGTAGTGGGTGTAAAGTGGGGGTATTGTACACTTTTAGTTGCTATAAAATTTTCAAATGCTTAACTTTAGAATTGTAAAGATGCAAAGGCACTGTAGATTTCATATAAACCTCTATTTTGGGGAAGCAATTAAGTGACTTACGCAATATATAATTAGTGACAGAGGCAGAACAGAAACTAATTCTTTAGGTTTCTTTACTCCAAGAACTTTCTGATCCATGTAGTTAAATCTGGGTAGAAGAGAGTTGTTATTTAATCCGAACACAAATGATAATATACTCAAACCATCTTAAGTGTTATTAAGAGAAAGGTTGTTTGACGAAGCTCAACTTAATGGTTTTTTGTTGTTGTTTTGTTTTAAACAGTCCTGGAGATGTCATCTAACTTTTGGGCCCTCAGTTTTTACATCTATAAAACCACCACGGGCTCTTGAAAGGTCCTTTTAGGTCTAAATGTTCTTTTCCAAAAATGTAATAAATAAATAAAGCAACTTTATAGAGAATCATATTTATTCATTCTTCCCCAAGGAAAATCAGATCAAATTACAGTCAGAAAAATTAACTTACCTTGTTGTGCATACTGTATTTTAATAAATGTTAAACGTTGGGGCTCCTGGGTGCCTCCAGTCATTTCGTCTTGACTGTTGGTTTTGGCCCAGGTCATCATTTCATGGTTTGTGAGATTGAGCCCTGTATTGAGCTCTGTCTACACTTACGGGCGTGGAGCCTGCTTGGGATTCTGTCTGTCCCCCCCCCCTCCCTCCCCTGCTCTCTCTGTCTTGCTTTCACAAAAAATATATAAACATTGAAAAAAAAAATAAGTAAATGTTTGACATTGGTAAACACTGATATGAAGGGGAAGCTTTATTATGTCAAGGCACTTAAGAAGACGAATGCTAATTTAGAATAGGTTAAATTTATCTTGTTTAGAGGTGACCATACCTTCCAGAGGTGACATGAATAACATAGTGAATAGAAACCTGTGTCAGCTTCATGGTCCCTCTGATTGTGGTGTCTTGGGTATTTCAAGGTTTAGAACCATACTTAGTGTGGGGCACTTTGGTACCACTTCAGAAGCCTTATTTTGCTTGTATCTGTATAATGGAATGACTCAAAGAGAGTCTCAGAGTAGAGCTCTTCTGCTTAGGTCCTACCTACTGTTTTACTCTACTGTTTGTTCATATTTACACACTCAACTTCCCCCAATTAACCAAAGCAGATTTAAGCGCTGTTCCTTTCACCAAGTCATCCCTGATCTTACCAACTAGAAGTAATCTCTTTGAAATCCCAGAGTATGTTACTTAACACATTCTGCCCAGTATTACACTTATTTGTGTCTTATCCCTTGTAGGCTTTTTTCTGAAATTGAGGTATAATAATTGGGTGGCTCAGTCGGCTAAGCGTCCGACTTTGGTTCAGGTCATGATTTCATGGTTCATGGGGTCGAGCCCTGTGTCAGGTTCTGTGCTGACAGCTTGGAGCATGGAGCCTGCTTTAGATTCTATGTCTCCCTCTCTCTCTGCCCCTCCCCCACCCACGTTCTGTCCCTCTGTGTCTCAAAAATAAATAAACATTAAAAATATAAAATTGAGGTATAATTGATATATAACATTATATCAGTTTCAGGTGTACAGCATGATGATTCAATATTTGTATATGTTGTGAAATGATCATTACAATAAGTCTAGTTAACATCCCTCACCATACTTACTTACAAAATGTTTTTTTTTGTGCTGTGACCTTTTAAGATCCTACTAGGCTTTTGGAAGGAAGAATGCTAATCGGTTTCCTCTTAGTATTCCTGGAGAACATCTGGTGTGTATAGTAGGTGTTCAATAAATAATCATTTAGTTATTTTAATAATAATGTTAAAATGGAGACCACCAATCTATAAATAGCCTTTGACAAGCCCAATTAATAAAGCAAAGTAGATGGGGGTTCCTGGGGGGCTCTGTTGGTTAAACGGCCCACTCTTGATTTATGCTCAGGTCAAGACCTCACAGTGGTGAGATAGGGCCCTGTGTTGGGCTCCGGGCTCACAGCATGGAGCCTGCTTGGGATTCTCTCTCCCCCTCTCTCTTTCTCTGCTCCTCCCCTGCTCCTGTTTCTCTCTTTTTTCAAAGTAAATAAACATTTAAAAAAAATAAAGGAGGTGACTTGCTCCTCTTCACAGCATATACCTTTCTGGTTACAAGTTGCCTTTTGTTTCTTTGTTTCTTTGTCCCTTTTGTGTTGCCTTTGGTGTTAGTTTTTACCTAAGTTCTATCTGTGTGGAATGGATGCATTTTTTTTTAAATTTTATTTAAGTAATCTGTACACCTGATGTGGCCTCGAACTCACAACTCTGAGATGAAGAGTCACACACTCTTCTTCTGACTGAGCCAACCAGGCACCCTGTATAATATTTTAATTGATATATCACACCTTTAAAATTATCAATAATTCCTTATTATCATTCACTATTCTTTTACTGTTCAAATTTTCCTGTTGTCTTACATTTTTTAACAGTTGTTTGAATCAGGAGTCACATAAGATTTATATATTATGATTGGTTGACAGGTTTCTTCAGTCTCTCTTAATCTGTGGGTTTGCTCTCCTTTTTGTTTTATTAATTAAAAAAAATTTTTTTTAATTTTTAAATTTTAATTTAAGTAGGCTCCATACCCAACATGGGGCTTGAACTCATGACAGTGAGATCAAGAGCTGCATCCTCTATCTACTGAGCCAACCAGGCACCCCTGCCCTTCTTTTTATTTTTAATTGAGATATAAATCACATACCATAAAATTTAGCCTTTTAATTTATATCAGTCAGTAGATGTTTTAGTATATTCACAAAGTTGTACAACCATCACCACTATCTAAACTTAGAACATTTTCATAACCCCAAAGAGAAACCCTGTACTCATTTGCAGTCACTCATTTCCCCTTTCCCAGCCCCTGGCAACCACTAATCAACTTTCTGTTTCTGGTTTTGCCAATTCTGGATGTTTCATATAAATGGAAGCATGTAAGATGTGGCCTTTTATGTTTGGTTTCTTTCACTTAGCACAATATTTTCAAAGTTCATCCATGTTGTAGCATGTTCTTCATTTCTTTTTGTGACTAATATTCCATTGTATGGATATACACTTTGTTTATCCATTCATCAGTTGATAGACTTTCGGGTTTTCGCTTTTTAGCTTATTTTCATCATTATGAATGATGCTGCTATGAACATTGATGTACAAGTTTTTTATGCAGTACAGCTCTTTTCTGAGGGACATTTTGTAGCAAAAATATTATTATTTGGACATGTGTGGCATGTAAACCAATAGTGAACCAGTACAGAGATTTACCTGCTTGTCCTTATTAGTAAGCTGAAACAGTGACTAAATTTTTATCTTTTTAATTATTTTGCCAGGGGCACCTGGGTGTCTCAGTTGGTAGAGTGTTGGACTCTTTTTTTTTTTCCTTAATGTTTATTTTATTTTGAGAGAGAGAAAGCATGAGTAGGATGAGGGGGGAGGGGGGGGGAGAGAGAGAGAGAGAGAGAGAGAGAGAGAGAGAGAGAGGAAAGAAAGAAAGAAAGAAAGAAAGAAAGAAAGAAAGAAAGAAAAGAAAGAAAGAAGGAAAGAAGGAAAGAAAATGAATCCCAAGCAGGTTCCGAGCTGCCAATGCAGAACCCAACTCGAGACTCAATCCTACCAACAGTGAGATCATGACTTGAGCCAAAATCAAAAGTCAAACGCTTAACCGACTGAGTCACCCATGTGCCCCAAGTGTCCATCTCTTGATTTCGGCTCAGGTCAGGATCCAGGTAACTCATGGGATTGAGCCCTGGGTTGGGCTCTGTGCACAGCATGGAACCTGCTTAAGATTCTCTTTCTCTCCCTCTGCCCTTCTACCCTACTTGTGCGCGCTCTCTCTCTCTCCCTCTAAAATTAAAAAAAAAAAAAAAAAGAAAAAGAATAAAGTAATTTTGTTTTGCCAGAAATCTGTAGATGGTTGAAATATGAACCTATGATAAAAATTAATGTGAAATCAGGGGCACCTGGGTGGGTCAGTCGGTTGAGCCACTGACTTTGGCTCAGGTCATGATCTCATGGCTCTGTACTGACAGCTCGGAGCCTGGAGTTTGCTTCGGATTCTGTGTCTCCCTCTTGCTGTGCCCCTCCCTCATTCATGCTCTGTCTCTCTTTCTCTCAAGAATAAATAAGACATTAAAAAAATTTTTTAAAAATGTGAAATCAAATTTCTTGAGTACATTTAGTTTTGGCCTTCTGTACAAATATAACTCTTGACCTGGTAATAATTTTAGGTCAGTTTCATCTACAAAGAGATTAAAATATTAGCATTATTTGTGTACCAAAAATTACCCTTCCGTTTATTTAAAGAAATCTTTATTTCACACGATTAATGTAAAGACATGGAATTGCCACGATATACACTTTAAATATCTTAACAATTTTATACGTTAATCATACCTTAATAAAACCAAATTAAAAAGTAAAAATCTATAGCCAAAATAAATAAATAAAGTTAAAGACATGGAATGGATAATTTCCTTTGAGAAATGTGTCATAATCATTTTGCATTTTTTTTTCTTTTTCTGGTATCCTTTACTGTCTTCAGTATATCTTTTTGCCTCATATGTAGGTGATGACAAAAACCTCCCAAGGCCAAGGGGTCAGTGTTGGTGAAAGATAGATTTTTTTGAGTGCAAAACTGTTTATTTTAAAATATATAAATATTTGGGGAAAAATAACTGTTTTTGGACTTTTAAGCTAGATTATTTGTCATTTAAAAAAAATTTAATGCTTGTTTTATTTTAGAGAGGGGGGTGGGGGGGGAGCAGAGAGAGAGAGGGAGACACAGGATCCGAAGCAGGCTCCAGGCTCTGAGCTGTCAGCACCCGACTGTCAGCCTTGACTCAGGGCTCGAACTCTTGAACCATGAGATCATGCCTGAGCCTAAGTTGGACGCTTAACCGACTGGGCCAGCCAGGCACCCCTGCCATTCTTAAAGTAATCAACTGGTAATTTTTATACTCTGTGACTCTCTATCTAAAATATTTTCTTGAAATGGGCAGAAAACATGAGTAGACACTTCTCTAAAGAAGACATCCGGATGGCCAACAAGCACATGAAAAGATGCTCAATGTCACTCCTCACCAGGAAAATACAAATCAAAACCACACTCAGATATTACCTCACACCAGTCAGAGTGGCCAAAATGAAGAAATCAGGAGACTATAGATGCTGGAGAGGATGTGGAGAAACGGGGACCCTCTTGCACTGTTGGTGGGAATGCAAATTGGTGCAGCCGCTCTGGAAAGCAGTGTGGAGGTTCCTCAGAAAATTAAAAATAGATGTACCCTATGACCCAGCAGTAGCACTGCTAGGAATTTACCCAAGGGATACAGGAGTGCTGATGCATAGGGGCACTTGTACCCCAATGTTTGTAGCAGCACTCTCAACAATAGCCAAATTATGGAAAGTCCATCAACTGATGAATGGATAAAGAAATTGTGGTTTATATACACAATGGAGTACTGCGTGGCAATGAGAAAGAATGAAATATGGCCCTTTGTAGCAACGTGGATGGAACTGGAGAGTGTTAATGCCAAGTGAAATAAGCCATACAGAAAAAGACAGATACCATATGTTTTCACTCTTATGTGGATCCTGAGAAACGTAACGGAAACCCATGGGGGAGGGGAAGG
Source organism: Neofelis nebulosa (assembly GCF_028018385.1). Lineage (NCBI taxonomy): Eukaryota > Metazoa > Chordata > Mammalia > Carnivora > Felidae > Neofelis > Neofelis nebulosa. The sequence goes on from NC_080791.1 coordinate 16,078,126, forward strand.
AAAAAAAAAAAAAAAGAGGTTAGAATGGGAGAGAGCCAAAGCATAAGAGACTCTTAAAAACTGAGAACAAACTGAGGGTTGATGGGGGGTGGGAGAGAGGGGAAAGTGGGTGATGGGTATTGAGGAGGGCACCTTTTGGGATGAGCACTGGGTGTTGTATGGAAACGAATTTGACAATAAATTTCATATATTGAAAAAAATAAATAAAAATAAAAATCCCTGAAAAAAAATAAAATATTTTCTTGATCCTTTTAAAAGTAATTTACAAAACAAGATTTTTTTCTGAGGGTATTTATGATTTAGGACATTTTTAAAAAAAAACATTTTTTCCCTACTTTAAATTTTATTTACATTTATTTAAAAATATACGTGTATGTTTTTAATGTTTATTTATTTTTGAAGGGGGGAGAGAGAGAGAGAGAGAGACAGCATGAGTGGGGGAGGGGCAGAGAGAGAGGGAGACACAGAATCCAAAACAGGCTCCAGGCTCCCAGCTGTCAGCTCAGAGCCTGATGTGGGGCTTGAACTCAAAAATTGTGAGATAATGACCTGAGCCGAAGTCGGAGGCTCAACCGACTGAGCCACCCAGGCACCCCATATTTGCACTTATTTTATACGGAATTGACTCCCAGGTCATCAGTCTTTGTTTCTTCAGTTTCTTCTGGGTTTTGTTTTTTTTTCCTTCTGTGCAATCTCCTCTTCTGGTTTAGGAACAGTCTCCTCTTTTTCAGTAAGTATCATCTCAGTGTGGCAGAGAGAGCTCATGTATGGGTAGATCTGACCATGAGCTCTGTTAAGTTCTCCCCATCTTGGGGGCTTTGTTCACCTGGATGTGTTCAGTGATCAGAGAATCTACGTCTAAACCCTTAAGTTCAGCATTTCTCTGTGCATTTTTAAGCATGTACAGTAAAAATTCAGTATTCTTTTTGGGCCACCAACCCCTTGTCCAGCCCCACTGGTTGGCCTTGGGCACACCTACCAACTCTACCTTTGTGGTGACAGAGTGGTACAGATTGCTTCTGTAAATGACATCATTCAGATACTTAGTGGCTTTTCCAGTGCATACCCTGATGGCCCGGGCAGTTTCTTAAAGTGAACATGAAGATTTGAAGCCCCCCCCCCCCACCTTTTTTTTTTTAATGTTTACTTATTTATTTTGAGAGAGAGCTCATGTGTGTGCAGGGGAGGGACAGAGAGAGAAAAGAATCTCATGCAGGCTCCATGCTCAGCAGCCCTGAGCCCAGCACGGGGCTCGATCTCATGACCTGAGATGAGATCAAGAGTTTGTCGCTCAACTGACTGAGCCACCCAGGAGCCCCTGAACCTCTATAGACCAAACACTTCTCTAATATAAATTGTTTTCACCTAGCTGCTTGGAAATAAACATGATGGTAATTATCTCCCAAATAACCTAATTACCTAGTCTTGGTGGATAAGGACATTGCGTTCTCATCTAATTGTTATAGAACTGTATTGATGTACTGAGGCTATAGGAATATTTGAATTGACTAAATTGTTTTTTCTTCAAGTTGCTCGCTTATAGGGCAGTTTCTGTAAAGCTGCGAAGTCTGATTAGTGGGATACTGCTATTTCAGATGTTGTATCCCAGCGTTGAGGCTTCTGAAATGTGTAAATAGTCCTTTTGTTACTTGTATTTGTGAATTCTTGGGTTCCTGCACTGTAGAGATGGTTAATACTGCACTTAATTTTCTTACTCCCCTGCTAATGGCATTTGAGGTCTCTTCGTCTTCTTTTGGTGCTTTGTTTTGTTTAATGAATGCCAGACTGTGAGAAAAGGCTGTAGGTCTTGATCACTGATTGGTGTCACAACCTGTGTAAAACATTGAGTCATTCAGTTTCTCATTTTACAGATTGTTTACAAATCTGGAGGTAAGATAGTGTGGGATGGGAACGTTATTAATCAAAGAGCAAAAGATCAACTTAGACTCACTAGATTGGATCCATGTTCTAGGTAAAAATGAAAGGAAAGGTCAAGGGGCTTTCTTTAAACCTTTAATCCTGGTCAGACCTGTTTTGCTGTGGAGATTTCTATCCTTAGAAAAAGTTTTTAACTATTCTTCATGGGTCTGCCAAAGCAAAGAGCAGTCCATTTCTGAGTTCTAGGGAATCTGTTAACAAACCTATTTGTAGACTTGGAAAAAGGTGTTTTGTTTTTTTTAACTAAGTTTTTCTTAAGCTATGGTATTGCAAAATAGGAATGATAGTTTCATTTTCCTCTATTGTAGCTTTACTTTATGAATTACATACTAGAATGAAAAGAACAATGAAGTAGAGTTTGAAGGTTACGTCACTGAATAACTGAGTGTGGCATTCTGTGTCAGATCTGAGGATGCTAAGAAAACAGATTTGAAGAAATAATTTGTATTCACTTCATGTATGTTCCTGGCAGGTGCTGTTGGCAGCAGCGGTCTGCACGAAAGCAGGAAAGGCTATTGTTTCTCGACAGTTTGTGGAGATGACCCGAACTCGTATTGAGGGCTTGTTAGCAGCGTTTCCAAAGCTCATGAACACTGGAAAACAGCATACATTTGTTGAAACAGAGAGTGTAAGATATGTCTACCAGCCTATGGAGAAACTGTATATGGTGCTGATCACTACCAAAAACAGTAACATTTTAGAAGATCTGGAGACCCTAAGGCTTTTCTCAAGAGTGGTAAGAGTCCTTTTGTAATGGTGGGTTATAGTTTTCTGCTTTAAATTTTCTCTATGAAACTGTTTATCCCCCAAAGCAGCTGCTACCTATCAGTTTGCATGCCGCATGCCTCCCACCCCTACCCCAGCAGTTTATTGCTACAGCTTCTTCCCTATTCATTCAGCACTTTGTGCCCTCCTAGACTAAGTATCCCAAAAGAGAACGTGCAAACTGACCTTTCCTTTCGCAGACCTTAGTGGTTCCTTCGATCTGTTTTTGTGGTTCTGACACTTGTGTGTCCATATTTTTAGATCATGTTTATCAGATAAGATTTATTTATATATTTAAATATTTATTTTAAGAGAGAGTGTGCACACACACTCTATAAAAATAAACATTAAAAAAAAGTTAGCTGCTTAATTCGCCTAAGCCACCCAGGCGCCCCTATTTATTTTTTAAGATTTTATTTTTAAGTTATCTCTACACCCACCATGGGGCTCAAACTTAACCCTGAGATCGAGTTGCATGCTCTATCTACGGAGCCAGCCAGGTGCCCCAGATAAGACTTATTGATATAACGCAATACAACACAACATGCACGTGCGCGCGCACACACACACACACACACACACACACACACACACACTTTATGCCAAAGTCTTGCTTAAAAGAAAGGGTAGAGGATCTAACAGAGGGATTCAGGATTATTGAAATCTGTGTATTTTATTTTACTTTTTTTTAATATGTGTACTTTCAAGAATAAGACTTGGGAAACATAAATGCTGATAGATCTTAAATCTCTTTTCCATTGCTGTCCACTATTAGATACCTGAGTATTGCCGAGCCTTAGAGGAGAATGAAATATCTGAGCACTGTTTTGATTTAATTTTTGCTTTTGATGAAATCGTTGCCCTGGGATACCGGGAGAATGTTAACCTGGCACAGATTAGAACCTTCACGGAAATGGATTCTCACGAGGAGAAGGTGTTCAGAGCAGTTAGAGAGGTAAATAGGGTCTTCTTTGGGAGTTCTTGTTCGTGTGTCTTTCTTTTAGGCTTTTAGTATTTTGATTTTCCTATATTCAAAGCCACATCCACGGATGTCTCTTTGTGTAGACTCAAGAACGTGAAGCCAAGGCTGAGATGCGGCGTAAAGCAAAGGAATTACAACAGGCCCGAAGAGATGCAGAGAGGCAGGGCAAGAAAGCACCAGGATTTGGAGGATTTGGGAGCTCTGCGGTATCTGGAGGCAGCACAGCTGCCATGATCACAGAGACCATCATTGAAACCGATAAACCAAAAGTGGCACCTGCACCAGCCAGGTATAGTCCAGTGTATCACCAGCAACCCTAGAATGGCAGGTGAAGGCTGTATGTGTGTGTTGCGGAGTGACAACTGATTTCTGGCAGGTTGAAATTATGGATGACTTGATGAAGTAAGATGTAATACTAAATTTGGCTACATAATAAAGGGATAAAGGAGAAATCTGAAGGTAGAGAATTTTTGTGTTAAAGAGTTCTCTTACAAATTATACCATGAGAGTGGCCTTATTTTGGGAGCGAAGGGGCTATTTAACTGTTTATGGAGCATTTTTTAATCTAAGTGTGAATGGCTTTCAGGGAGAATCTGAACTACCTGAAAGTACTATGTGCAACAGTTTATGCACAGGTGTGTTTATCCGGACGAAAAGTACAAGGTTTTCATCTGATCGTGCATGCTTCCATAAATGTACCTTTGCTCTTTAGGTACTTGAAGCTTACATATTGATAGTGACTCAGCCGCCAGTTTGGGCAGGGAATAGTCTAATCCTCCACTAAACCCTAGGATACTTTGATTTTTCCCTTGAGATCTGCACATGCCTCTTAAAGAACAGCTTTAGGGAAAGCTTCAATGATGTGGGGTTACTAATTCACTAATTTTTAAAAATCATGTGTATGTTTTTTCTTACTTTGCTATTTCTTATTCTTCCACTTAGGCCTTCAGGCCCCAGCAAGGCTTTGAAACTTGGAGCCAAAGGGAAGGAAGTAGATAATTTTGTAGACAAATTGAAATCTGAAGGTGAAACTATCATGTCCTCCAATATGGGCAAGCGTACTTCTGATGCAACCAAAGTGCATGCTCCACCCATTAATATGGAAAGGTGAGTGGTAACTTTTTCAGTAAGAACAGACCATATATTTAAAAATGTTTATTTTAGCGCATTACAAATCCTTTATGTGACTTTTAGTTTTTCTAGAATTTAAAAGACTTAGGATATATTTTAGGGACACCTGGTTGGCTCAGTTGGTTAAACTTCTGACTCTTGATTTTGGCTCAGGTCCTGATCTCATGGTTCGTGAGATTGAGCTCCGGGTTGGGTTCTGTGACGACAGCGTGGACCCTGCTTGGGATTCTTTCTCTCTCCCTCTCTCTCTGCCCCTCCCTCGCTCACGCTCACTTGCTCTCTCTCTCCTTCTCTCTCAAGATAAGTAAACATTAAAAAAATAATGATAAAATCAAAGTGTTAAAAAAAAAAAAAAGACTTAGAATATATTCCAGATTTTAGCACGGGTTCTTTTTTTTTTTTTCTTCTTCTTTCTTAACCGTGATTTTAACTGTGGCTCTCAGCTATTTATTTCCTATGAAGTTTAGAACTTACCTTTTATCAACTCCGCTGGCTAAATTTGTAAGTAACTTGTCTTCATGCCTAGTGTGTGCCTTGTCTCTCAAAGTGGGGTTGAATCAGTGCTCTCTTGGGCAGCACATAAACTAAAATAGGAGCGGTACAGAGAAGATGAGCATGGCCTCTGTGCAAGGATGACACGCAAATGTGAGAAGCTTCCATATTTAAACAAAACAGTGGACTTGAATTAGAGAGCTAGAGGTGTAGCAGCCCTACGCTGTATTTTGGCGTGTCTTCGTCTCATTAAACTTTCAGGAGAACCAATCTTTAATACGAAATGTATAAATATCTTTAATGGCAAATTAACTTCGTTTGCCTTTTCAGTACTTAAACTCAGTATAGAATATTTTGATTTGTTTCTGATCTGAGGATTGGTTGGTAACATTTTTAGTTACCAAGTTCACATATTCATGACTCAGATTTCTTGTCTTGAAGCCCAGACCTTCTACTGTTGCTGATGGTTTTGGGGTCAAGTGAAAGATGAGTCTGGGAGGATACTTTTATGAGGTGTGCATGAAAGAGGAGTGTTTTGTATATCCCTTTCTGTATGAAATGAACAGGGATGCATTGGGATAAATGTCTTAAATCACTAAAGCTCCTTTGCTATTCCTGGTGGTTGCTTAGTGTGTGGCACTATTTTAAAAAGATGCTGGAAACTGTCATGTATTAGGGCTCGAGGTTCTTTGCTAAATGATGAAATACTTGCTGAGCACGGAGCAAACTCTTGTGAAGACGCACGGGCCCCCGCGCTGTTTGAAGATGCGCTCCTTTGTGGTCTTGAGTCTCATTCCTCTGTTTCTGGGAAGACTTCCGTGGTGGAACAGAGAACAAAATAGGATGCCAGAATATTCTTCTTAGCTTCTGCAGTTCACCCAGTTAAAAATAGTTTTAGTAAAGGATATGGATAGTCTGTACTTTGTAATTGCCCAGAGAGGCAGCACTTTTTGTTTCACTTATTTTTTTGTGTCAGGTTATACATTCATATAGTTCAAAATTCAGAAGGTTCAAAGAGTGTTACAATTAAAAGTCTTTCTCCCACCCAGCCAGGCGAGTTTGTCTTTTCGGAGGCAACTAGTATTAATTAGTTTCTTCTTGTATTCTTCTGAGGAGTATAGTCTATATGTAGATGAATACAAATATATGTATTTTTTTTTCTTTTTATAGGTAAGTGGTAATAACATACTAGGTACATTTTCCAGTTGCTTTTTTCACTTACTTATTTTGGAGATGAGAATATCCTTATTTGAAGCTATAAAGACGTGACATCTAAATGGAAGACTTTATCCTAAACTGGATCTTGTACAACTTTAAAGGACATTATTAGGTCAGCTGACAAATTGGCATATGGTTGGTAGATGAAACAAAGTACCAATGTTCCTTTACGAAGTTAATATGTACTTTGGTTACGTAAGAGAATATCCTATTCTTGCAGTACTCTGAAGTGTTTAGGGCTAAAGGGCCATGGTATGTATAATCTGCCTCTAAATGGTTCAGGAAAAGAAATCAAATAATAGTTCTAGAGAGTATGCAAATGATAAAACAGACGGAGGGGCAAAACGTTGACAGCATTTAAAAAGTGTATAAATGTATTTCTGGTATAATTTTAATTTTTTTCATTGTTGAAATCATTTTCAAATGAAAAGCATTTTCAGTTGTTGCCCCCTTTCTTCACAGCAGTGTTCATTTTTGTGGACGTACCTTTATGTGTTTAAGCAGTTCCCTCCTGATAGACACTTGAGTTATTTCCATACTTCTGCTATTATAACCCTTTCTTTAGTGAATGACATTGTTTGCACAGCTGAGACTTTGTGGGCTGAATCTAGTGCTTTAAATTTTGTACATACAGCAGTAGCACCTTAAAATAAGTTGTTGATGGCTCATTACCATTAAACCCTGGAGAAAGGCAATTCTGGTTGTTGCTTTTATGAACAGATTTTGTTACTTTTTCCCTACAGTGTGCACATGAAGATTGAGGAAAAGATCACACTCACCTGTGGCCGAGATGGAGGATTGCAGAATATGGAATTGCATGGCATGATCATGCTTAGGATCTCAGACGATAAGTTTGGCCGAATTCGTCTTCATGTAGAGAATGAAGATAAGAAGGGGGTGCAGCTACAGGTGTGGAGAGGTTTTGGATAAGGGAGTCAACTGGAGTTTCTCCTTTGAACCATAGAACACAGAAAACATTTCTTTTTTCTTTTTTTTATATTATATATTTATTTATTTGGGGGGGAGGGGCAGAGAGAGAGGGAGACACAGAATCCGAAGCAGGCTCCAGGCTCTGAGCTGTCAGCACAGAGCCCGACGTGGGGCTCGAACCCACAAATTGAGATGGTGACCTGAGCTGATGTCGGACACTTAACCGACTGAGCCACCCAGGTGCCCCTGATTTCTTTTTTTTTTTTTTAATTGTTTTTTTCAACGTTTTTTATTTATTTTTGGAACAGAGAGAGACAGAGCATGAACGGGGGAGGGGCAGAGAGAGAGGGAGACACAGAATCGGAAGCAGGCTCCAGGCTCCGAGCCGTCAGCCCAGAGCCTGACACGGGGCTCGAACTCACGGACCGCGAGATCGTGACCTGGCTGAAGTCGGAGGCTTAACCGACTGCGCCACCCAGGCGCCCCAACCCCTGATTTCTTTTTAAAGTTTATTTATTTATTTTTTGAGAGAGAGACTGAGAGTGTGAGCCGGGGAGAGGCAGAGGAAGAGGGAGAATCTCAAGCAGGCTCTGGCACTGTCAGCCCAGAGCCCATGCGGGGCATCAAACTCTGCAAACTCTGAGATCATGACCTAAGCCAGAATCAAGAGTTGGATGTTTAACTGACTGCGCTATTCAGGCGCCCCATTAATATGATTTCTGTAGTCCATCTTACATGGCCTGAATTTTAACAACCTGAGCGCTCTTGGCAAGATTGCAGCTAACCTTTCAACAGAACTTTTCCCTCTCCTGCCTGCTGACTCTAAGGCCAGGACTCATATCTGACCCTGGCAACTGATCAGTATCTAACCTTAGTCTTCTACTTGGCTTGCCTGGCTCTACCATGATGTTGCTTCCTGTGAAGTATTTTTAGAAAGGACTTGGTTGAATGTATTTAACTTTTTTCAATTACAAAGTTATTAACTTGTTCAATTACAAACAAAATAGTTTAGACTTGAAATTATTTTAATTATTACTTTTAAAATGTCTTAAATCTTTTTAAAATTCTTCAAAGAAGGGAAATTTTTCTTCAAAGCAAAAGGAATTGGCATTTTTTAGGCACTCCTATTCTCTTCTCTTCTATTTATTTATTTATAAGATTTTATTTTTAAGTCCTTTCTATACCCAACATGGGCTTGAACTCACAACCCTGAGATCAAGAGTTGCATGCTCCACCAACTGGCCTGGCCAGGTGCCCCATGGTATTCTATCTTAGATATTTAGATTATGGGCCATGTAAGACCAGAAGGAATTTCTTTTTTTTTTTTTTAACATAAATTTCTGGTTGTTTTTTTTTTTTTTTCATGTTTATCATTTTGAAAGAATGAGCATGAGTGGGGGAGGGGCAGAAAGAGAGGGAGAGAGAGGATCCCAAGCAGGCTCTGGCTGAAAGCAGAGACACAGGCTCTGGCTGAAAGCTCAATCTCAAGAACTGTGAGATCATGACCTGAGTTGAAATCGAGAGTTGGACGCTTAACTGACTAAGCCACCAGGCACCCCTATTTCCTGTCTCATAATGCCTGAAACTCAGAAGTTTTCTTTTCCTTCTTATTTTAGACCCATCCAAATGTGGATAAAAAACTCTTCACTGCAGAATCTCTAATTGGCTTGAAGAATCCAGAGAAGTCGTTCCCAGTCAACAGTGACGTAGGGGTACTAAAGTGGAGGCTACAAACCACAGAAGAATCTTTTATTCCACTGACAAGTAAGTGCTTCTGGTCAGTCCCACTAAACTAGTCCACACTGAGAACCAGAAATAGCCCCGGCTTGTACACTCTACATTCATTGCCACAGCAGAATGCTTTTTTGACAAAATGACCTTCTTTCAAAATGGACTTAGTGCTGGGTTTTGTGTATGTTAATATGAGCTTTCATTTTTAATAGCTTTACTTGTGAAACTGTTATTTATAATCGTTTATGTTAGGATATTTAAGGCCTGCAGCTGTCAGTTTTGATTTGCCGTGTTAACTTTTCTGCACTCTCCTTTTAGTATTTGAGTATTCCTGCTTTGCTTTTCTTCTCAGTTAATTGCTGGCCCTCAGAGAGTGGAAATGGCTGTGATGTCAACATAGAATATGAGCTGCAAGAAGATCATTTAGAACTGAATGATGTGATTATCACCATCCCACTCCCGTAAGTGGTGTCCCCGACATAATCAGTTTTTTCTGTGCTGGGCTTCTAGAACTAATCTTTCGGAACTTGTTTTGGAGGCAGCACTCAGTTGGCTCTCCATCATAAAAATCTGCTTCCTAAAAAGATCACTTGTAAAAGAAACCAGATACAAAAGGCTTCGATACTATACGGTTCCACTTATCGGACATTGTGAAAATGTGTCATACTCCTAGAACAGAAGTCAGGAGATAGAGAGGAAGGCAGTTGACTAACAGGGCACAAGAGAACTTCTGAGGATGATGGAAATGTTCTCTGACTTGATCGTGACAGTGCTTACGAGATTACATAGTCAAAGTGCACGGAGCTGTACACTTTAAAAGGAGTGGATGTACGGTTTCAAAACCAACTCAAACAGCCAGTTGTAGTTCTAGAGCTGTGTTTTCAGATGTTGGGCCTGTTTGTTCCTGTAGTAATGAAGACTTCCAGAAGGAGGAGCCAGTTCTCTGTCAAAAACCATTCTCAGTTTTGTTTGCTACTCAAAGAAATTGAATCTGACTGAATCTTTCACTTTGCTCTCTAAACTTTCAGCTAAAGATGAGAGTACACTTTTTCTTTCTTTCTTTCTTCCTTCTTTTTTTTTTTTTTTTTTTAACATTTATTTACTTTTGAGAGAGAGAGAGAGAGAGAGAGAGAGAGAGAGAGAGAGAGAGACAGAGCATGGGTGGGGGGCGGGGAGGGCAGAGAGAGATGGAGACACAGAATCTGAAGGAGGCTTCAGGCTCTGAGCTGTCAGCACAGAGCCCGACATGGGACTTGAACTCAACAAGCTGTGAGATCATGACCTGAGCTGAAGTCGGACGCTTAACCGACTGAGCCACTCAGGTGCCCTGAGAATACATTTTCCAGGGAACTATTCTTGCTGGAATACACATCTACATTAGTTTTAGTGAATTTTCTAACAGTTTTATTGTGGTTTAGTTAACCTACCACAAACTACACATATTTAAATTGTACAATTTGATAAGTTTTGACACATAGACACCTGTGAAACCATCACCACAATAAAGATAATGATAATATCCATCACCCCTAGAAAATCAGTTCCAATAAGTTTTTGTTCTGTGCTTAAATGGCCTACTTTCCAGGATCATCTGGAAATATTCTCTCCCTCAAGTTAATCTCACTAGCACTCACTTCCATTGAGTGTGCACTATTATATCACCGATGAATTCCTAGCCCCTCTCCTCTTCCTCTCAATACCTACCTCCCGTGATTAAGTATTGGGTGTCATTATACCTAATAAGCATATTCTTAATGTATTTTTATTGTTATATTGTTATTATTGCAGAGAAAATGGTACTAATTTAATTTGTAGTTTTGTTTCCTTTTTGATGTCCTTCAGACATTTATGTGGCCAGGTCAGGTTTTTAATCATTCTTTTTAAATGGAAGGATTTTAAAAAAAATTTTTCTTTAATATTTATTTATTTATTTATTTATTTTTTTCAACATTTTTTATTTATTTTTGGGACAGAGAGAGACAGAGCATGAACGGGGGAGGGGCAGAGAGAGAGGGAGACACAGAATCGGAAACAGGCTCCAGGCTCCGAGCCATCAGCCCAGAGCCTGACGCGGGGCTCGAACTCACGGACCGCGAGATCGTGACCTGGCTGAAGTCGGACGCTTAACCGACTGCGCCACCCAGGCGCCCCTAATATTTATTTTTGAGAGAGAGGCAGAGCACAAGTGGTAGAGGGACAGAGAGAGAGGGAGACACAGAATCTGAAGCAGGCTCCAGGCTCTGAGCTGTCAGCACAAACCTGATGCAGGGCTCAAACCTAAGAACTGTGAGATCATGACCTGAGCCAAAGTTGGACACTCAACTGACTCAGCTATCCAGGCGCCCCTGGTTTTTAGTCATTCTTATTTTTCCATAAAAAAAATATGCTTGGGGCACCTGAGTGGCTCAGTAGGTTAAGTGTCCAACTCTTGACTTTGGCTCAGGTCATGACCTCTCAGTTCATGGGATCGAGCCCTGAATGGGGCTCTGTGCTAACAATGTGGAAACTGCTTGGGATTCTCTGTCTCCCTGTCTCTCTGCCCTTCCCCCACTCCTTCTCATCCTCTCTCTCTCAAACATTTTTTTAAAAATTTAAAAAATAAAAAGTATGCTTTATTACCAATCTCTTCTTTATTGGAGTAACTATCTTATTCTTCACAGCATGGTTATTCTTTTAGAACAATAGATGGCTACCTTGAACCATTGTAGGAGTTGGGCGTTGGTGACAGGTGTGGGTTTTGTTTTGTCAAGATTTGTTTTACTACGCTATTTTTAGGATGCCACAATTTTTAGGCCTCTCCATCTACCCTATAATTGTGGTTATGGTGGTTTCCTGTGTCTTAGTTCAGTTTTGCAGTAGTCTCCAGAAAAGACCCTTACACAACATTTCACTCTGTTGTCTAGAACTGATTTCGATTTTAGAGATCAGAATCGGAATCGGAGCAAGAGCAGAGGAAGAAACATATATACAACTGGGACCATAAAATGGATAGGGAAGAGCTGATCATGTTGTATCGCCCTTAAAATGTTTGTCTTCCTACTGTGTCCCTAATACAAGCATTTAATGTCATTGGCGAATTAAAAGATGGTAAATTTAGAATGTGTAGGAGGGGTGACACTGCCGATCAGCCACATTTGGGGGTACAGAGTACATCCTAACCAGCCCTGGTTCTCTTGCAGACTAAAGAACAGCTGTGTGTCTTTTCTCCCGTCATGTTCACATTCTGGGCAGAGGAAATTGTGTTTTCACTTATCAAATAAAAGTCCGCTTACTGGATTGTAAATCAGACCTGTTGGCGTCAACTACAAGTTTTGAAATGTTCTAAGGTCTTTTTTTTTTTTTTTTTTTTTTTTTTGTTCTAAGGTCTTTTGAAAAGTCTTCTCAAAGACAATTTATCTCCATTCTAAATAACCACGTAATGGTGTGTAAGGTTTCCCACCACTGCAATCACCCTGTTTTCCCCCCATTGTCACCTATAAAGAGAGCTGCATTATGTTAAAAGTCTTTCTTGACAGGGCAACAGACCCTTGGTGCAGGACTTTTGGAAATACATCCCCCTTCACATGTTCATCAGTCTCAGTCCCCTGCTAGCTTCAGATCTGATCCACAAGTTGGAGCAGCCCACGGATATATCTGCCAGTTACCCATGGTTGCATGTATCCATATCTATAAGAGGCAGTGAGTGGGACCCTTTGGCCAAGGTGCTAAGACTGTTTGATCCTTGCGGTTATTAGGGAACCTCGTTTTTTTTTTTCAAGGATCATATAAAGTGGGCAGAATTTGAGGAGCATAATCAAATTCGGGGCTGGTTTTCCTTGGCAGAATTCTTCCAGCTCTGGACAGCTAATGTGACACAGGTGTTTCTCATGACAGATCCGGTGTCGGCGCACCGGTGATTGGCGAGATTGATGGCGAGTATCGACATGACAGTCGACGAAATACCTTGGAGTGGTGCCTGCCAGTGATTGATGCCAAAAATAAGAGTGGCAGCCTCGAATTCAGCATTGCTGGGCAGCCCAATGATTTCTTCCCTGTTCAAGTCTCTTTCATCTCCAAAAGAAACTACTGTAACATACAGGTACCACCTTTTAATAGCATGTAACGGGGAAAGTGGTGGGACAGATGCCAGATAGGCAGCATGGGATCAAAAATCAGAAAAGTTGGGCGCCTGCCTGGCTGGCTTAGTCAGTAGAGCATGCGACTGTTGATCTTGGGGTTGTGAGTTCAAGTCTTACATTGGACCTAGAACTTACGTTAAAAAAAAAAAATCAGAAGAGCTGGTATTACTGCATATTACATTATTGACTCTCATTGAATGGTCTTGGTCAAATTCTCCTGTTTTAACTCATTTTTCCTCTCTAGATTGGACAAGGTCAAGGAATTGAATATGAATATATATAAAAGTATTTATGGATTGTGCACGATTTAGATCTCTTAGTTTCCTGCTTTTCTAAATAATCTCATATATTTTTAAAACCTTTTACCAAAACATGCAACCCAAGGTTTTCTTATCCCTTTTATATGCCACTCAGTTTGAACACAAGGAAGGAAAGTTTATTTGGAAGGCAAAATTACTTCCTCTCAAAAGTGATTCTAATACAAATGGATACAATATTTGGATTTTTTGTGTTACTGCATCCCTTCATTAGTACAGATAATCATCAACCAATTCTGTTACCAACTTTGTTTGCCCTTTAGATAGGCAAAGCAAAGGAAATTTGCGAGCTGTTTCTTTAGATCGTTATTTTTAACTCCTTGTTACTCCAGTTTTTGAAGTTGCATTACAAGGACCCGGTTCATATTGTCATTGTTCCTTCTGACTTGGTGATTTGCTTGTTATTGTGGCACTATCTTATCTTCCCAGATGGTCTCTGGCTGTCCTCTAAGTATTTGGGAGATTACAGTTTCCTTCCTGTGTTGGATCATTTTAAAAAGCAGTTCTCTCTCCACTCTTAATTATAGGCATAAGGCTATCAATATTGGGAGCATGTGGTTGAACCCAAGACATTAAATAGAAATGGTACATTTTCAGGCCTCCTGACTGGCTCAGTCGGAGGAGGAGCATGCAACTCTCGATTTTGGGGTCGTGAGTTTGAGCTCCACGCTGGGTATAGAGATTATACTTAAATTAAAACAAAACAACAACAACAAAACAACTTAAAAAAAAAAAAAAGGATACATTTTCCTGTTTGGGAACTTTTGAAAAACTTCATTAGAAAATATGAATCAGTGGTTCAGGCATCATGTTGATGCTGTACAGGCACTATTGTTACAGGTAATTCATTAAACTAGACATTTATAATTAAAAGGAAAAGACGAGATGTCACAGAAGGACACAGCCATGTCTAGAAAATACGTGTGATAGAGCCACTTAGACTTTGAGAGCAAGTCAAGCAAATAAAGTTGAAGAGTTAGAATTTTGCATTTGGGGTCAAAATATTAATTGATCAACCTGATAAAATGTCTGTGAACTTCATAGGTTTTATGGGGCAGGACCTGGGTAATGGCCACTCATTCAAATCTTTTACTTGATAACCACTCACTCTAATCTCATCCCATCAGTTGTCTTTTCTGTGTGGGAAGCCGGTTAATCATGTCAGTGGGGAAGGGTGCCGCTGTGAGATCCAATTGTGAATTGAACTTTGTTAGTATTTTTGAGTTATTTTTAACGCTGCTTTAAGGGAATTTGATCCATTCTGTCCTGAGAATTTAGTCGGCACCTTGGAGACTTGCCCTCCTGCTTTACCTTATTCTTTGTTTGTTTCCCTAGGTTACCAAAGTGACCCAGGTAGATGGAAACAGCCCTGTAAGGTTTTCCACAGAGACCACTTTCCTAGTGGATAAGTATGAAATCCTGTAATACCAAGGAGAGGGAACCAGAAAGGAAAAATTTCAAATTAATAAAGAAGAAGCCAACAGTGGCTGAAGAGTTTTTTCCAAATCTACAAGCCATTGGAGACCCTTTTTTCCTGGTACAATGCACGATTCTCTGCGCGCAAGGACCCTCAACTCACCCTCAGTGTTTAAGTGTCACAGAGACGTTCTTTGGCAAAGAAAGACACAAACGTAAAGGGAAAGGCTGCTGATTTCTTTGGCAGATTTCACTGGCCAGCAGGAAAGCACGCTCTCCAGAGAATACCCCCAGTTAAACAGCTTCTCTGCCTTCTCCTCAGTGGTTGCTCCTTTGTTTTAATCCCTGAATATAGTTACATTTCGTACTTTGTTTAAAAAGTTTTCTTTCACATTTATTTTTATTTTTTTCCCTCTTTTTCTCTTCACATTTTGATCTTTCAGACTCTTTAACCCTCATTTTTTTTCTTTCTGTACATTCAATCAAGTGCTGGGATCATCTGTATATAGGCATTATATTCGGCACTCTTGGAAACAGTTGAGCTAACCAATTCTCGATCTTCAGGCTATTCAGACGAACTGCTTAAGGGGTATGAGGTCTAGAAGTTAAAAGATAAGGACGTCCTTTGTCATTTTCCTATATCCACCCATCCCTCCATTCCTCTGCCAAGTTGTTTTCCTTCCAGTCCTGTCCCTCCAGTTTAGAACAGTACTGTGAAGCCTACCTGTGTCACTATTAAAGATAGCTGAGAAGCACCTTTCAAATGGCATAGCCCCGCTTCAAGATGCCCGAGAGGAGAATGGTTATGTCCAGTTAGGGATTTCACATCCACAGGTAATCATGTCTGCTGCTGGTGCTACCCAGGCTTCTAGTTCTTTACATTTTGAGGACTTCAGCTAAAACGTGAGAGCTCATGGTCTTTGTGATCTACTCACATTGCCTCGATTTCACCACCTCCTTCCTCTTGGCTGTTCTGTGCGTTACCCGGTCCTTTCCAACTTTCCCTGTCTGTGAAATCCTTCCTTTTCCTCCCTTGAGCCTTTTCTCTTGCGTGTCCTCATGCCCCATCTCACCCATTACTCTTGCAGTGAAGAAGACTCCCATCAGCCAGCCCCACTTTGGCTTTTTAACCCAGTATTGCACTTAATATGCTGGCTGAGCTGCTGGGCTGTAGCCCCAGGAAGGGGGCGAGGTGGGTGACTAGGTGACCTGCTGCGCTTCCAGCTGGCTGGAGAGTACTACTCCCGCTGGGGACAACATCTGGCCTCCTCTGCAAAGAGCGTACTGTCCTCGAAGCAGAGCAGCCACACACAGATGGCCGTGGATGGAATTGATTGCCAAAGAAATTTCTGGCCTTTCCCTTTCCCTTAACTGCATCAGGGAAGAATCCTTATCTCTGGCTTGGTTTCCACATGAGGTTTTTCTGAGGAAGGGGACTGGGACAAGAAATCTGTCATGTAGTTAAATAGGCAAGAAATCTTATTAATCCAGTTTTGTTTGAAAAAGTTGCTTGTCCATACGATTTTTTTAAAGCTGTTTAGTTTCACAACTTTTTTTTTTTTTTTTTTTCTGAAATCACTTTTGGGGTAATATTTAAAATGAAAGACGTTTTGTAACCCTGTAAAATACATAGGGAATATAACATTCCAGTGTACACAAAGAAGGAAGATTCTTTAATCAAATAAAGAGTATTATAAAATGAATGTTTATTAGACTCTGGACTCTCTCATACTTTGGTGTCTGCTTGCTGATTTGAGATGATGTAACAGGATCTAAGTTTAAAAATTAATGATACGTTTTTTTTAAGAGAAAATAATCTCTGTCTGAGGGTATTCATTGCCCTCCCGCATATTAACGGGTATTGTGCCACCTCGTGTATTTTTCTACATTTGAGCATGCACTCCTGATGGTGGAGCTTTTGAATTTGATGTTACTTACGGACTTTTGGTCTTAATTTTGTCGGGCAGTTGTAGAGTCAGAAACGGGAGGCTCCATCTTTAAAGAAGAACAATGGTTGGGGGCACCTGCGTGGCTCAGTCAGTTGAGCGTCAGACTTTGGCTCAGGTCATGATCTCATGGTTCGTGGGTTCACGTCGGCCTTGTGCTGACAGCGTGGATCCTGCTTTAGATTCTCTGTCTCCGGCTCTCTCTGCCCCTCCCCCGCTCATGTGCTGTGCCTCTCAAAAGTAAATTCACATTTTAAAAAAATTAAATATTAAACGTTCCTAATTAAAACAAAAAAAGAACAATCATTGGTGAGTGTTCTCTTCCCCATCAGAAAAACAGTGGTAAGACGTAAGTGATCCAGGGGTGAGTGATGAATGCTTTGGGAGTTTTGATAATTCCTTCAGAAAAGTCTTCATCCTTTCTTTTTATTTAACTTAGAAAACTATCGAATGTCAGCGGATTCTTTGGAAGACAAATTATTCTCTAATGAGTAATTAGTGTCTGGGAATGATAGAGTTTTTATCTTCACGGTGAAAGGCAAGATTCTGGATTTTTTTTTCCCCTTAAGAGAAATCCCAAGTATCTGGTCTGTGTTGCTGAAGTGTGGCTTGGCTCTCAGCCTGTAACCTTAATCCGGTGAAGCACACCAAACCCCTGTCACACCCCCTGACTGGCAGCTAATCCCTCCGCGGCATCAAGTGGACTCTTTTGTTGGCCTCTTGTGAAGGAGACTAACAAACTAATTAGACCTGACTGAGCATTCTGTTTAATGTAGGAGGTTTGTGGTTCCTGCTTTGAATTAATTAATTCCACATAGAGGAGGTAGGGAACACACCTCTGTGGTCAGGAATTCCTTTTTTTTTTTTTCAACTTTTTTTTTTTTTTTTTTTTTTTTTTTTGGGGACAGAGAGAGACAGAGCATGAACGGGGGAGGGGCAGAGAGAGAGGGAGACACAGAATAGGAAACAGGCTCCAGGCTCCGAGCCATCAGCCCAGAGCCCGACGCGGGGCTCGGACTCACGGACCGCGAGATCGTGACCTGGCTGAAGTCGGACGCTTAACCGACTGCGCCACCCAGGCGCCCCAGGAATTCCTTTTAAGAAGGATCTGTAATTCATCTACTGAGTCGTTTCAAACCTCCAAGTCTATCAACCCATGCATCTCAGACACAGGAAGTTTTACCCTCCAATTAATGTGAAGTTGTTCGCACTGTGTAGGATCTGAGAGATTTCCAGGGTTGGTACAGACTGGGCTTTTTAGAAAAGTTCACATCTGGTCTGGCTCGTCGTCGGAGGAAAATAGAAGAACAGAAAAAGTCCCCCCATCCTCAAGATTAAAGTCTAACTAGAAGCAATGGCTGTACCTACTTGCAAAGCCTTTTTGTCCTCAGGTAGACAAGTGCTAACTACAGCTAGTGAAACTCAGCATGGGTCTCAGTGAGGGTTGGGAACAGGGTCCTGGCGTAGGCTTCAGAATAATCTCTCAAAGCAAAAACTCAGAATTAACTCTCCTTTACCATCCACATCTCACTGCAACCCCTCTATCCCTCCGTTTCCTCTCCTTGCCCCTTTTGGTAACTATTGCACCTATCGAGCTTTGAAACTCCAAGAAGATCCACCAGTAATTGGTTGCTGTACATCGCTCTTACGTGAACTTTGACAGCATTTCTACAAGTGTCAGTCTCCCATCTTAACCCCTGGGAGTTGAGTGGTTTACACGGAGGCAAACCGTTAGGAAGATTATATTACCTTTCCAAACCGAGTTCCTGCCTACTCTCCCACACAAAAGGTCAAGCAACCAGGCAATTGTTAGAAGTTTGGGTCATTTCCCACTCCTGGCGCTCCCCCCACCCCAACAGGTTTTTGTTTGTTTGTTTGTTTGTTTGTTTTGCCTTGCTGTTCATAGGGCAGGGGCTAAGTGGTTATTTAGGGCTTAGTCCAATTCTAGAAAGCTGCCACAAGCGTGTGTACGCTGTGATCGGGTTGATAGCCCAACAGTCTAGTTGAAAAAGGCATTCCAATTTCAAGGCGATGAGGGAAATGGAAACAGGTTTTGTTTCTTCTTCTTCTGCCCAAATGAATGCTTGTTCTTTTCAGTTCAGGGGAAGGTCCCGAGCTGTGGATGTGGACAAGACCAGTACCCCACCCCCACCCCGCCCCAATGCCCACTCTGCTTTGATGCATCTTAGCTTGAGGTATCACTGCTGCCACGCCTACACGAACGATGCCTGAGTTCGGGATCCACGGCAACCAGAAAGGATGGCTTGAGCAAGTGTGAATCTACAGGGTTTGCCTGCCGTAATGAGCAAAAATCCCCTCCTTCTGGAGCTGGAGGGAGCACATTTGAAGTGACAGAGGTGGGAAATGCGTCTAGGCAAAGGCGGGAGGGGTGTGGAAATCCACCCCTGACGCTCCAAGCCAAGTGCAGAGGGCCTTCACAAATCCGCTCTTCCTTCCACACCCAGCCTTTGCCCTCTCCCCCTGCTTCCACTTCGGAAAGTCTGAAGCAAGCTTGGAAAGCTGTTTTCTGCTTTCTTCTCCTCTCTTCCTCCCCCTTTCCTGAGCTCCCAGCTGCTCGACCTCTTGCGTAATTGTGAGCGAGCACGGAGTTTTTTGATGGGCTCCAGATGTGCAGCGGGTGGGGGTGGAGGGTGGGGGCGGTAGGTCTGTAGTCCCCTGAGTGCTCTAACTGTGGGAACACAGGGCCTCAACACAGCAGGACTGAGGACACACTGCACTGAGCCTTCGTCCTGGGGTCAGCTGGTCCTCGGGCTGGGAGGGCAGAGCGGAGTGGGGTGCTGTTTTAACCCCCTGCCTCAGCATCAGCTGCCTCGTGGCAGGCTCAGTCATCCCCTGAAATTCCTCCTGGCCAAGGCGGTGAAGACGATCTAGGACTTGCGGAGCTATGTGAAAAGACCCCAGTCAGAACCCCTTCCCTCTAATGCTGGGATTTGGCACATAGGATACAACAGTTTCAGTTTGTTTCTTTTTCTTTTACCAGGATAGTCGGAAAATTACTGTTGTGATCTGCTTCCTGAAAGGTGGCCAGAGTCAAAATACTTTCCTGGGCCTCAAGCAGTATGAAGGGGGGCGGGGGGGAAAAAAGGAGCAACCCTCTACCCTCCAAATCCTGAGGCTTCCTGGTACCATGATGCATGCTGGAGCCTTCTTGTTTGACCTCTGTTAGCCACAGCTGGTAACAGCAAAGTGTCTTTCCCCTCCCCCCTCTCATCCATTGCCTGGCTCCAGTCAGCCCCAGCCTCCAGCGGGGGGGGGGGGGGGGGGGGGGGCTGCTAACGCTGGTCCTGTCAATGAGTGACCAAAGATTCCTGCACTTCAGCCTCCTGCTGCTCCCCGGTTAGCGAAAAAGGGCACCAACTAAAGCCACTGAGTCAGAACAAGGTATGTTCATCCCAAAGAGGGTGAATTATTTTCTGCTATCTGCCCCCGCTGGAAGACTTGGGGGCTTTTCACTCCCTTGTTCGGAGAGGAAGAGTCTCAGGGATCCCTCTGGGGCAAGGTAGATGCTCAGTCTAGCCGAGTTCAGCTCCCTAGGGCCTCCCAAGTCAGTCCCCCGGGGCAAGAGCTGGCTTTGCAAGGTAAGGATCCACTGTCAGCGTTGAATTTCGGGGCGGGGGTTGAGATGACGAATGACTTCAACCAGGCTCAGTTTCTAGACTCAGGTTTTTAGTGCCTCGTTTTCCTCCTTCTTAAGCCCCTACTCCTAGAGAGACCCAAACTGCTATAGGACGGTGGGCTCAATTGTCTGCCTGTAGCTTGCCTCGCCATCGTAAAGCAGCAGGTTGTGGTAGGGTGGAGCTACCTGGATGGGGGCAGGATGATAATTCAGTTCAGGTTTGTACTTTATGGTTTGCATGGCACTTTAACATGTCTTATACCTAGCCTTAGAAAAATCTGTGAAGCCGGATGTGCAGGGTTATCAACCCCATTTACAACTCTTCATGGTAGGGCCGGGGATAGGGTGAAGAGGAGGGGTGACCGGAGGTAAACCTGGGTCCCCTCAGCAGACGTTTTCTGGAGATATTGACTAGGCTGGGGGGCTGCGACCAGGAGGTTCGCGGGAGCCATGGAGGACTCAGGCATCTAAGGTTAAAAAAATAAATAAAAGCGGGCGGGGGCAGAGAGTGAGAGATTGTTAAAAACACCCTTTCAGAAGAGCCTTAAAGGCCCACGGGTGGAGGGTCTGGGGGAGTCCGGAGGGGAGGGGAGGAAGGCGGAGGTGTGTGTGTGTGTGTGTGTGTGTGTGTGTGTGTGTTTGATGGTAGTGGAGAGCCCAGCTGCAGAGAGGAACAAAGCGGGTGCTGTGCAGGCGGGGTGGGGAGTAGGGGGGGAGGTGCTGCTATGGGAAAGGGTGGGTGGGGGGACCTTGGGCTCCAGCTCCACAAGGGCGTCTTCTCTGGCTGGCCAGGCGGACGGGACGGGGGACGGGGGCGGGGACTGGGGGGGGGGGGGCGGGACCCGCTCGCTCTCCTCCCACTCAGCGGGCTCCCAAGGAAAAGCAACAGTGTCCTCCAGAGCCTGAGGCCGCGGCGGGCTTAGCCAGGCGAAGGAACCGGTGTCCCACTCTCCCCCCGCGAGGTAAGGACTCGCTCTCCCACTAGGCCCGTGGGTCTCGCCGGCTGCGCGGCTGGGACTGGATAAGGGGAAGTCCCAGGGCCTGGCGGGAGCCCCCAGATCAGCTCTGGGCCGGGAAGTTCAGAAGAAACCGTGGGGGAGGTGGGGGCGCCCCAGGTGAGTGCGGGAGGCCTAAAGGGGCTTTGTGCGGAGCCGGCTCCGCTGTTTTTCTGCGAGCTGCTTGCTTTTGCCCTCGCCAGCCGCCGTCCGCACAGCCGCCAGAGGGGGCTCTCGCTCCCTCCCCCGGTAGGGACGCTGGTCGTTGCCCCCTCCGAACTCTCTCGTGGGCTCCCAGACGGCCGGGCGGACACTCGCGGGGTCTCGTCCGCCCGCGCCGCACACCGCCCACTCTCCGGCCGACGGCAGGACTGAGAGCACCGCACCGGGGAGCGCGCTCCCCTGGGCCACCTCCGCTCCTGTCCCGGGCCGGCCCGCCCTGATGGATGAGGAGTGTGTGCGGGGTCCGACCCGGAGGCGGTGGGTATCGGGGAGGGACTCTGGGATGTGTTCAGCAGACGGGAGGCACGTCCGGGGCCTCCCGAGCCCTCCTCCGAGGCCCCGCATCTTTAGGAGTCCAAGAGGCCAGATGGGGCTCCCTAGGGCAGTGAGTTCCAGGTTCTTGCCACGCCCGCGCGGTCCGGATTCGAATCCCTAACGGAGTTCCCCGAGGCGGGGGGCTGAGCCAGTCATCCGGGTTCCTCCGGGATGGGGAAGTGCGGGCGGGCGGGGGCGGCGGGGCCTGGGAGGGGCTGCCCGGCGCGGGGTTGCCGAGGCGCCCGCAGACGCTTCCGCCGGGGCTGGCGCGAGTGGGGGGGCTCGGCCGGGGGACCGCGCGGCCCGGCGGGGGACCCAGGGCGCCGGGGCGGGGCTGCATTCTGGGCCCGTTAGCTCAGCGGTCCCGGAGGCTCCCGGGCTGACTCATCGGACCGCTCACACACAAACACGCGCTGCCCACCACGTCAGGCGTCCCACGCGGCAGACCCGCACCGCGCCCCACCCCGCGTCACCCACGCGCCCACCCGCCGCGCGCGCAGCCCGGGTCTCGGCCACCGTTGCACGTGTGGCAGCCCGGCGCACGCCTGGCCGTCAGCCCGCAGTCCACACGCGCTGCACACGCAGCACTCCTGAGCCCGCCGTTCACTCCGGCAACCCGTCGCTCTCACGCAGTTCCCGCCTGCACAAGTACCTCCTCGCGCACGCACATCCCGCCGCTCACACTCTCTCCTCCCGTGCACACGCAGCACCTCCCCCCCGCCCCCCCCCCTTCCCGCAGCTGCCCCGCGGGGAGCGGGCGGTGTCGGAGGGGCCGCCCCTTTCCCCGGCCGCGCAAACAAGCGGCTCCTTCTCCCTGCCCGGCCAAAGAAAGGCCGCTTGTCCGGCGTCCGCGGCGGGCGGGGCGGCCCAACACTGTGGCCTTGTCCCACCTGGCGGCCCCGGGCAGGGCAGGCCGAGGGCCAGCGAGGAGCCGCGCCCTGGCGGCCGTCCCACCCGCCCGCAACCTCGCAGAGCGGCGCTTTCCAGCACCCCCATACGCCCCATCCTCCATGAGAACCAGAGCCCCACTCCACACTCCCGCCTCTCGTCTGTGACCGCCTGCAATCCCGCCCCCACTTTTGTGCCCCGGCCTGCCCTCAGTCTCCCCTTTACCTTCCCCTCCCCCGTCTCCCCGCCCCCTCGGTTTCCCCCTCCACTGCCCTCTGTACCTTCTAGGGCTGTCCCTGGCCGTCGTTCCCTTTACTCGACGACCTCCCTGTCCTCAGTCTCCGCATCTCCTTCTTTGTCCCCCAGTCCCTCCACCTCGCTGTCCTTCCGTCTCCCTCCAGCTCTGCGTCCCCCGGGTTGTTCCCCTAACTTCTTGCCTTCCTGTCCATCTCCCCAGCTCTCATTTTTCTTCATCGCTCAGTCTCCGTCTTTCATCCCCACCCCCCCCCATCCTTGCGTCTCCCCTTCCCCACCCAGTCCCGCCACAGACCCCTCATTTCCCCCTCCTCAAGCTCTCTCCGCCCCGGTCTTTTCACACTCCACCCCTGCCCCCACCCACCGGGCTCCCAGCCTCAGTTTCCTTCCCGTCCCGACTCCTTCCCCTGCCGGCGGCCCTTCCTCGAAGGCGGATGTGCGTCGGGAAAGCGAAGGCGGCGGCGGGCGGAGAGGGTCCCAGCTCGGCCCCGAAGGCCTCGGGACGCGGCCATGCGACGCCCGGGGCGAGGCCTCGGCTGGCCCCCCGGGCCACAGGTGAGGGCTGGAGCGGCCCCCCGGGACCCCGGGGAGCTCCCGAGCAGGGGCGCCGCGGAGGGCCCGGCTAGCGCTCAGGGAGTAGCCCGGGACCTTTTGCCCGCGGGCCTGATTTGGAGCTTGGACTTCCTCTAGTGCCTGTTGGTTGCAGATCTTTTCGGCCCTTCCTCGGGCTTCCTTTCGCTCTAGTTCGGGTGCCGAGACCCCCGAGCCGTGACACTGGACACCCCGCTCGGAGGAGAGGGCTGGGGACTGGCTGATCCCTCAGGGCCCGTGAGCCCGCGCGTCCGCGCTGGGCAAGGAGGCCGGAGGGGCCGGGCCTGAGCAGGGTCACCTGCGGGAGCCCGGGCCTCGCCCGCCACGGGGTCCTCCTTGTTGCACGGCAGCTTCCGGCTCCCAGGCCTCTACCCCCCCCCCCCCCCCCCCCCCCCGCGTCCCGGGAGGTGCGGGAGAGCTGTAGAGAGCCCGGGCTGACCGCGGCGCCTTCTTCGAGTCCCTCCTTCCCAGAAGCCGGCCTCGAGCCGCAGGGGCCTTTTTTTGGCAGTGGGACCGGGCGGGGCGCTCCGAGTGGGTAATTACTGCCCGGGGTAGTGGGCAGCTCTGTCCACGGAAGCGGGTTGAGCGGTGGGGGCGCCCCGGGCGCAGCGCCGCTTCGCCTTCCCGGCCCGGGGTGGGGTCCGAGGAGAGGGCGCCCCCAGGTGGCGGCTCCCCGCGCCGCGGCGCAGCCCAGCCCCTTTGTCAAAGCGCCGCCTGGGTGCCGCTGGGACGCGTTGGTCTGGTGTCTTTCCACTTCACCTGGATTAGGTTTCCGAGCTGGGGCCACAGCCTCGAACCTGCTGATCTCTACATCTTATCTTCTCGGTCCCTCCCTACACTTCTCCCCTTATCTCTCCCTCTCCTTTCGCTATATTATTATTCCGCTCTCTCCTCTAATCACTCTTGTTCGCCATCAACCTTATTCCTTTACAGTCTTTATCTCTACTTGAAATTCTTTGGTGTAAATAAATGAACACATCCCCAGCCGCCTAACTGGGTGATAGTGGCGAATTTGAAAGATGAAAAAACTGAGGCAGTTTTATCGAGGTGTAATGTATATTTCATAACATCCCTTAATGTAAGTGTACCTTTCATTGACTTTCAGAGTATATTTACAGAGCTGGGCAGCCATCATCACAATTTAGTTTAAGAACAGTTCCATCACCCCAAAAAGAAATCTTGTGCCCATTTATAGTCACTCCCCATTCTACCCTTAGCCACAGGCAAGCACTAATCCAGGCAATCTTTTTTTTAAATCAGTATTCTACTTTTTATAGAGAATGACCTGACACTTAGAGAATTTAAGTAACTTGTCCAAGATCTCACAGCTAATAACTAATAAAGTCAGCGTTAGAATTTAAGGCTCTTGCATCCCAGTCTGAACCTCTTTTCACTAAAGGATGATGCCTTTCCTTCACCATTATTTATTTTTTATTTCTTACATCCCTCCCCGCCCCCCCCCCCCCCGCTTTTATGTAAACTCTCCATTCCCAACCCACTCTCACCTCTCTTCCGCAGAGAACACAGAGGGATTTCCCTAAGTGGAAGGAAATCCACTGACCCTGACCCTGGAAATTCTTCCCCATGGCCAGATCTCCTGAGGAGATGCCAGGCCAGCTCGGTGCTTGGTGTAGGTTAATGGCCTTTGCCTTCTCTCTTCCCAGGCAGAGTTGGGGTGGGCCCCAGGCACTATTCCGGTCTCTCTTCCGCCAGCTTGGGTGGAAATGGTGACGGACATGATGCTGTCCAGGTCCGGAAGGGTGGAAGCTGGGAGGGTAAAATTAGTAACCCTATGGCTGAGGCCCTTGGTTCCCACTGCCAGGGCAGGGTCGGACACTCCTTGGAATGCTGGGCTTCTGCCCCCACTTCCTCTCCAAGTCACCTGGTCCTGGTCAAGGGCCGGAAGAGAAAGTGGAGAGAAACCCTGCCTTCCTGGGTCTCCCTCCTACCTTCAGCCACAGCCTCAGTTTTCCCCAGTAACATTTCAGCAGCAAATGGGACCTTTTTCGCACCTTAGCCAGATGATCAGGGGATGGGCATGGGGCACACATTAGAAACCAAAGGTCCCACACATTTCTCCGGCACCAAAATTGTGAGCCAGGGAGAAAGGGGTGGGTGGGTGGGAAGAGTTCTCATTCTGGCCCTGGAATCTACTTTACCCTTGGTTCTAAGGATCTAAGCCTCCTACAACACCAGATCAAGTTAAGAACCTTAGAAAACTGTGTTCTGGGCATTAGTCACCACTGAGGGTTTTTGTTTGTTTGTTTTTTCTGAATGTCTGGGGATGAGATTGCTTTCTGGGGAAGAGGAGTTGAAATATATAGGTGACAGGAAGTGTTGAGTTTTTCCTGTTGTGTCTCCTTTAAGAAAACACCCTGCTGAGGGGTGCCTGGATGACTCAGTTGGTGAAGCTTTGGACTCTTGGTTCTGGCTCAGGTCATGATCTCATGGTTCCCGAGTTCAAGCCTCGCATCTGGCTCTCTGCTCTCAGCACTGTGGAGCATGCTTTGGATCCTCTGTCTCTGCCTGTCCCCTCCCCCTCAGAAATAAATAAACATGGAAGGAAGGCAGGAAGGAAGACAGGAAGGCAGGAAGGCAGGAAGGCAGGAAGGCAGGAAGGCAGGAAGGAAGGAAGGAAGAAAGAAAAAAAAAATACTCTGCGGGGACTCCTGGTGGGGGAAGGAGACAAAGGGAGAGGAGAAGTGGGAAAGGTGGAGGGGGGGGGGGACGGTGCTCCTACTCAGCCCTGCTGGGGGTCCTCTGGCTACCAGTGTCCCTGGGAGAGTGAGTTCCTTGGGCCTGGCTTCCCTCATTGAGGTAGATTTTCCCCACTCTGGCTCCAGACATCTAAGGGTCCTCTACTGCCAAGGCCTGGCTTCTGGGTGTCAGAGGCTAGAAAGCATAGAAATACAGGCTGGGCCCTCTTAGGGTTCTTTGTGCTCATGGTCAAGGGTCAGGACTGGCATGGTGAGGTTGAAGATGTGGCACTGTCTTTCCCTCAGGAAGCTCCTGAGCTGCCTCCACTTTTTCTTCGGCACTAACTTGCAATGAACGATGGTAGCAGGTGCTGCCCCGCCCTAAGAACCTGGTCAACAGAGCCTGCTCCTTTCCCTCTCTTCCCCTGGCCTCCCCACCTACACCTGTTCTCCACTGTGTCCCCAGGAGCTCTGGAGCCCCAGGACCATGGACGCTCTTAATAGGAACCAGGTGGGCCCTGGATGCAGGACCCAAGCAATGGTCAAGGTGAGTGGGGTCGGGGCCAAGGGGCAAGAGGGCTGTTGGAGGGAATGGGTTCCGTTGCTCTACCCACCCGCGGCCCCAGCCCAGGGATGAGGACAGCAGCTCCTCTCTGCCCTTCCCCAGGTGCCAAGCCTATTAACAGCTAAGTCTTTATCTGAATCAGGTTAATTGGTTCACCCAGAAAATACCCTTTGGAAGTCAGGAAGCATTTTACAGATTGACCCTGGGCTGTGTCCCTCCTGGATCCATGCCCCTACCCTCTACTGTGATTTAGTTTCAAGAGGCAAGCGTTAGCCAAGTAGATCGCCACGGACAAGCGTACAGGGACAAGTCTTCATTGGCCCTCCTCTGCAGCACCCCCTTCTCCTACCCTGCTCTCCTTACTTTCTCCTTGTTTCTGTCTTAATAGACAAAGGGGACAGTTAAGCCAAGACTTGAGATAAATCCAGTGGGACGAGTGAGTGGCCTAGATTCAGATCTAATTGCAATTTAGTGTAATAATGCTCCGTGCAAGATCTTGTGCTAAGCCTTTCGACACCCTCAGAGCCCTTTGGAGAGGGCCAGTCCTGGAGAGAGTGTCAGTGTGACTGGGACCAGGGTCTGAGGCCTGAAGTCTCTAATGATGCTCATCCCCCACCCCTACTACCTGCAGAAAGGGCCCTTGGACCTGATCGAGACAGGCAAAGGGCTGAAGGTGCAAACGGACAAACCCCATCTGGTGAGCCTGGGCAGTGGGCGGCTCAGCACAGCTATCACCCTTCTGCCGCTGGAGGAAGGTGAGTCTGGAGGGGTGGTCCACCTGCCACCCCCCACATCCTTACAGACATCCCACCAGGTGTCCTCAGTGTTTGCCTCTCCCAAATGTGAGGCCATGCTACCGAACCCCACCAGCGTGTGTCCCTTGTCTTGGCCTTCTCGGACTGTCTGCCTTCTTTGGTGGATAATCTGGCTCCATGATTGGGCTTAAAGATCAGTTTAGAAACAAGGAGGAGAGCACTGAAACAGGAGAGAACGTTGCTCTTAGCAACCAGCGTGGCCAGGAAGAGAGCCCCCCCCCCCCCCCCCCCCCGCCCTCCCCGTTCCAGGGCAGTGCCTGGCATGGGAGAAGCTACCTGTGGAGAATGGAGGGATGGGAGTGGGGGCAGACCTCCCAAGATAAGGCCCTGGCACAGCCCCCTTCACCGCCTGGCTGCAGCTTCTGCCGGTCCTCTCTGCACTTGTTGCCTGGGTGATGCTACATTCCCCACATTCTCCAAATACCGGTCCCAGGGGCTCTGCCAGGGGGAGCTGTTCAGGCTGCAGCAGGGAGGGGAGAGGGGAGTGTAGGGGGTGGGGGCAAGGGTTGCAGGTGCAGAAAGGAGGGAGAGAAGACGGAGAGATGGCACATTTGGGGGAAAAGAAGGGGAAGCTTGGTGAAGGAGGAAAAGGATTTGGGGAGAAGGATTTGGAGGGACTAAAGGAACGTCTGCAGAAAAGAAGTTCCCCTTCTCTGTGGAGCCTGGATCCTCTGTGCCCTCCCGTCTCTGAGCCAGAGTTTCCTCTGCCTGACCGAGAGCTCCTGCCACTGGCTGTGTCCACCGGGCTCAGGGGCCCAAAAGGGGTGGCCAGCGGTAGGCGGCGATCCTTTGTGAAGTAGGAGGTCCAACTGTATTTCCTTTGTCACCCTCCTTGCCCCATCCCTGCCTCCTCGACCTGGACAAGCCCTCTGACTCAGTTTGCCTTCTGTCTTCAGGGAAGACCGTGATTGGCTCTGCGGCCAGGGACATCTCCCTGCAGGGTCCGGGCTTGGCTCCAGAGCACTGCTACATTGAGAACCTGCGGGGCACCCTCACCCTCTACCCGTGTGGCAATGCCTGCAGTATCGACGGGCTCCCTGTCCGGCAGCCCACCCGGCTCACTCAGGGTAAGCTTTGACGCCCCCAACCAGAGGTGGTCTCTGTTTAAGAGCCGGTGCAGGAGAGGTGCCGATGCCCCGGGGAAGCCTGCTGTGGTGGTTGCCATGGTAACTGCCTGAGTGGCCACACAGAGGGTGGGGTGCTTAGGTGCCTCTGGATGTGCCTAAACAACATCCCAAACCCTTGTAGCATCCAGATCCGTCTTCAACCTGCTTTTCTTCTCTGGTCGTCCCCAGCTTGCCTCTCCACACCTGGTCGGGGGAGGGGAGCAGAGGTTCTGATCACTGCCTCCAAAGGGCAGGGGGACTCCCCGATACAGAGGTCAGTAGGGATTGTTAGAGGACTGCGGCGGGTGCAGCAGTGGGCGGAACGATGGCATTGTTTCCTGATGCCAGAGGGAGGTGTTCTGAGAAGATGGGAGAGGGGGGCAGAGGAGGACAGTCCCCCCTGATGGGGATGGAGCAAAGGTGGAACGTGAAGGCAAAAATCGGAGGACGTGCTCACTCCTGTTAAAATGCTGTTGACGGTAGCTTTTGGGTCATGAATATGGTTACCACCCTGCTTCCCAAAGCAGCAGGCCATTCTTTTGTTAGGTAGCTCTGAAAACTGGGCCCCCAGTTACCATGGTGACCGGGCAGTTGAGGGGTTGGCCCAGGTGGCACTTTGACAGACCAGGTGTGTTTGCCCTGGGCATCAATTTATACAATGAATCATCACCTTAGGGGAATGAGGAAAGCAGATTTGGGGTAGGGGGTAGAGGCCGTGAGGATGGGAGCTTTGGGCTCAGCCTCGCTCCGAGCAGCACTTAGGTCCTGGCATTGTTTTCTGGGAACTCTCGCCTCTTACCGGCCGGCAGCTCCCTCGAAGTGGGAATCCCACTCATTCCTTTGTTTCCCTCTCTCCTTGTGTTCACATCCCTTAGGGTCTCTTTAGATGCTCTTCCCTTCACAGCTGACCCAGGAGACCTGACCTTGCCCGACTCCTTTCTTCCTGTCCTTGCGAGTATGAGGGGCACACCTGACTTCAGGGAAGCAGGTCCCCCAGCAGCAGGCCCTTGCCTCCTCCGAGGCCTTCAAGTTGTCTCACTCCAGATGAGAGGAGGAACCCCCATAAATTGGGGCTTTGGCTATGATGCCGTCTGGCTCCCGACAGTCCCGTTAAATCTCAAAGAGGACATCTTCCCCAAGATGTGGGTGTGTGGAAGTGAGACAGTAGAGCAGGAAGGAGAGGGAGGGGCAGGGTTCAAAGAAAGCTAGAGAGAGAGCCCAGCCCTCACTCCCTCAGCCCCAGAGCCCCCGGATCCATGGGCAAGAAAAGCCTTCCCCGCGTGTTGTGAGCAGGGTCGAGGAACGGGTGCCCTGTAGGCCCCTCTTGCTCTGTCTTCCCAGAGCATCACTTCGCTCCCTGAGAAGAGGGAGGGCCTGGGTCAAGATGGAATTCTTAGGCATTTCCTGTGGCCCCGGTGACCCCTAAGTCTTCCCCAGCCCAAAGCCCACTCTGCCAAGTATGCACCCTCCCACTCGCTTCTGACCCTAAACCCCTTCCCTCTCGCTCCCTCCCACACCCATAGCCTTCTTGTCTGGGCTCGCCTGTCTCAGGAGCTTGGCAGCCTGGGGAGGGGTAGGCAGAGGCACAAAGGAACGGGTGTTCTTCTCCCTAGCACTCCCCCTCCCCTGGGCTCCGGGAGCTGAGGGTTTCCTTGTCTCATCTCTGGAGCAAGGCACCAAGCCCAGCCCTGCCTGGCCCCACTCCGGACATTCTTGGGAGTGCGTTTCCCTGGAAACTGGGTGGCTCGGGGGGGGGGGGGGGGGGTGCATGTGCTATCTCTGTGTGTCTGTGTGACTGGAGTGTGTTTATATATCTCCGGATGTGTTTGTGACTCCGCGCTTCTGTATCTCTGTTTGTGGCTTTCCTTGTGTTTATGGATCAGAGTGTTCAAGTGGGGGACAGGGGTGAACTCAGGACTGATGGTCCCGAAGTGTCCGTGTGTGCACTCCTCGGTGTATTTGAGAACTCGTTGGCCCCGTGCCTGTCTGTGGGCATATGTGCAAGAGGATCATTTTCCCCGTCTTGTTCCCCTGACAGAGCCTTGTAGAGGGGACCCTCCTCTTTGAAAAACAGAGGGCTACCCTGCAAGTAACAAACAAGGAGGCTGTTCTGGCTGGGCCAGGCTTTACTTAGATGCATCATTCTGGGCACTGTGCCCAGCCATAGGCAACTTGGAGAGGCACACGTCGTGATGAGTAGAGATGGCAGTGACAGGCTCTTCCAGCAGGACGATGCCTGGGCCAGGGGAGGACGGGGCGGGGTGGGGGGGCCCACAGAGAGCAGATGCTGGCCTTTTGCTAAAGCTGTGGACACGGGAGCATGAAGTGAGGGAGCCGAGCAAGAGCCTGATTCCACCTCCATACCCGGGGTTCTGGCCCATCTCACGTTGCCCGCTTCTCTACAGAGCAAGAGGCGGGGCTGGGAATGCGACCAAGGAAATAAGGAGGAATCTCAATCTGGGTCTCGGCTGCCCCACCCTGGGACCACAGTGCCAGACCACATGAAAGATCCGGGAGGGGACTAACTAGGGGAGGACCCAGAAAGCCACACAGCTCAGGACCCAGGCTGTCTAGACAGTAGGTCCCCATCCGCTCCCAGCCTCCGCTGCCAGCCCTGTCTCCACGTCCCTTTCCCTCCCTAAGCCCCTCATTGATGGGTAGAGGCTTGCATGATGGCCAGCAGGGGGCGCTCCCTGCCACGTGACTGGGGTCTGGGATTCCTGGGCTATCCAGCTATCTCCCTCTGGGATCCGGGACACGGAGCCTCTTCCTCTCCCATCCAGTTACCAGTTATTCCTTCTGTAAAATGCGAGTTGAAGCTTCCAACTGTCCTCTGTTGTAAGATAAAGGTCTTGACTAATAAAGCTCAAAGGAGGGAGAGAAAAAGCAAAGGCTCCTAGCTCCTCACTTCTTTGTGCCTGCCTCCCGCCCTATTTCTCACTGGCGGGCATCCTCCGTGTCTGTCTGGGTCTGTCCAGCTGGCCGTCACAGTTTCCAGACCGATGAATCATTCTTCCTGAGATTTTTTTTTTTTTTAAGCCTCCCCCTATTTTGCATTTGACCCTATACGGTTCTTCCATTTTCCTTCAGAAGGGGAGTAAGATACACACGTGTGCGTATGTGCAGTATGGCCGTGTGGGTAGGTGTTTAGCGAGGGAGGAAAAATCATTCAATTATTTCTCTATGGAGGCCGACTTTGATTTCAGAGTCTCTCCAGGGACTGGGTGGAAGGATATCTGTGCCTGAATGAGTGTGTAACTAAGATGGGTGTTGTGTGGGTGAGAATAAGCGCGTGTGAGAGACAGGGTGTGTTTACCTGGGGACTTTGTGCGACTCAGTGTGCACAGCCAAGGTGGGGTCTGTGAGACTGAGCAAGTGTCCTGGGAATGTGTGTGAGGCTGTGTGAGCTCTGAGCACATGGCGTGTGGCTAAGAGACACAGTGTGTCCCTTAGGGTTCTGGTGTCCAGAGGGCAGGTCCCTGGAACAGGAGGAATTCGCTGGGGCCCAGGCTGGGTGGTGGGTACTTGCCTGGCGCAGAAGCTCAGCCTGCCCTTGGGGACTCCAGAGGCAGGTGGCACTGTGTTTTCCAGATGGGAAGCTACCTCGCTGGGGTGGAAGAGCTCTTTGCTGAGACTAGCACAGCTGGTGGTGGTGGTGGGGAGGAGGTGGGGTTGGCTTCTGGAGCCCCAGGGGAGCGGGCTGGCTTGGAAGGGGCAGTGCCTTGGTCCAACCTGGGTCTCTGGGTGAGCTGGGCTGGGCTGGGCTAGGAGTGTGGGGAGCAGGGGCAGAAGAGCAGGTGTTTCGGCTGCAGACCAGAGCTGGGCTCAGTGCTGCTCACACTGCACAGAGGGTTGCCTTGGCCTGAACTCCCAGCCCAAGAGTGACCTTGTCACCGTGGCAGATGGAGGGGCAGAGCTGGACCTCCTGATCTAGCTGGATCTCTGGGAGCCATGGAATGTCAGAGCTTAACCTTTGCTGTCGTTGAGGACGACCTCATTCTGTAGATAAGGGATCTGAGGCCAGAGGGTGTGACCTGCCGGCGGGTCCAGGGCTGGCCCCTTCCCGGGCCTCTCGGGAGGCCGACCACAGGGGGCTTTCAGGGCGAACCTGCTTCGCCTCACTCCTGCCTCCGGACTCTTCACCCTCTGACCTCTACTTACCTCTTACCTTTCCTCCCCGTCCCCACTTCTGCTCCTGCCTCACCCCCCACCCGCCCCGCGGAGCTCCCACCGCGCCGGTCGCCGGCATCCTCCCGCCCCGCCCTCTCCATCCCGCTCCCCTCTCCTCTCCTCCATCACTTCCTCTT
Source organism: Neofelis nebulosa (assembly GCF_028018385.1). Taxonomy (NCBI): domain Eukaryota; kingdom Metazoa; phylum Chordata; class Mammalia; order Carnivora; family Felidae; genus Neofelis; species Neofelis nebulosa. Next base: position 16,111,502 of record NC_080791.1, read on the forward strand.
CCCCTCCTCCTCTCCTTTGTCCCTCCCTCCCTGGCTCCCTTCCCCCGCCGCCGGTGGCCGGCCCGCCCCTCCCCGGGCCCTGGCGGCGGCTGGCTGCCTGGCGGCTAGCTGCTCCGAGCCCCGAGCCCGCGGCGCGGGAGGTCGGCCCGCCCTCTCGCAGGCCCGGGGCGGGCCGGGAGCCCCGAGGGCCCGAGCTAGCGGGGGGCCAGCGCTCCTGAGGTCCGGGTTCGGCGGTGAGTGCTCCGCCCGGCCGGCCGGGGGCTCGGGCTGGGAGGGGCGTCTGGGGGATGGGGGGCTCGACTAGGGGAGCGGGGCCCTCGGCTCCCCTTTACGAGCTCGGGGGTGTGAGACGATTGTGTGTGTGCCCTGCACGTTTCCGAGTGGGAGGTCTGGGCTCGGGGCCACTCCTCCACCGGCCAGACTTCATCTTCCTCGGCGCTTGCTCGGAAGCCCCCTCCACGGACCCGCCTCCGGAAGGGGCTGAGGGGTCCCGAGGAGGATGGAGGAGGATGGGGGAAGCCTGTGCTGGGGGCTGAGAGGAAGGGCGGGGGTGGGGGTGGGGGGGTGGGGTTGGCTGGGGGCCCTTCCTCCCGTCTTCCCCTCACCCCAGCCTCCCTTTGGCCGGTCCGTTCTATTGGTGTGGCCAGCTGGGCAGTGACTGTGGCCCTGGGAGTGTGTGAGCACGGATGCCTGTGTGTGTGTTTCTGGGAGTGTGTCTGTGTGTAAGGTTGTAGGAGAGAGTGTGTGTGGTGCATCCCCTCGGTGTCTCTCAGAGGTAGGATCCGCCCTCTTCTTTGCCTTGTTTTCCCTCCAGATGTGCAGCTTCCCCACCCACCTGCACACACACAGCTGGGCCTGGGCCCCACTGGGTCCTGGCCGGACCACAACTTTGCCTGGATGAGAAGAGGTTCTAGGGTTTCCTGAGTGGGCTGACGGGGCAGGAGCAGACAGAGAGGAGGTTTCTTCCCAGAAATAGGCTCTCCAGGCTCCTGGGGGCAGTAGGGACCCCAGTTGGGGCAATGCCTGGGGCCCCTGAGTGCAAATAGAAAGTTAATTTGGGCAGGAGCTGGGCTGCTCTCAGTCCTTGTTGCCCTCCTGCCTGCTCTATTAATACAGATCCAGCTCTCCTGCCTGGCATCACCTATTTATAGCCCAGAGGCAGCAAGGCCACACCCCCTGCGCGGAGGAGGCTGAGGGGCAGAGGAGGGGGCAGGGAACTCAGCCACAGGAGCCAGGGCTGAGGGTCCCTGGGTGCCCATAGCCTTCTTGGGTGGGCCTGGCTCTGATGGGCCGGAATCCACTCAGACTCCCCACCTCCGTCCCAGACTGGGCTGTGCAATCGGCCTCCAGATCCTCCCCCACCCCACCCCACCCCCATCAATCTAGGATTGAGTGGGTCTGTCTAGACCCTGCGAACTCATCATTAATTAGCTTGTTAAAGGGCTGAGAGGAGCGGGAGGGGCCAGCAGGGCTCTTTCTGAAACAGCTGTGGTTGTAATTAGGTGGAAGTGTGGTTGGCTATTATTTATTCCGGTTATGATTACTCCGGGATCAGCATCCCTGATTGGCGGCTTGTCTGGGAAGGCTCCCCTCTCTCCTAACCACCCGTCAGTCTTTGGAATTATTGGTGCCTGCCTGTTTGGGAGGGCCCCTGGGCGTGCCAGAGAAGTGGGTGGCTTTGTCCACTATGGTTACCTGTGGTGGGCTTCTCAGCCTACTGGCCCCTTCGCCGCCTGCCTCGGCAATGCCTAGGGTCCCAGCAACAGGCTCCCGAGCTGCTCAGTGGGAGGTCTGCCATGGTATCCACGTGGCCTGGATGCCCCTTGCCCTTGTGGCTTGCCTGAACTGAACTGTCTCAGCGTCCAGGAATGTAGACTTCCCTGCCAGTCTCAGCGCAGACTGGCATGAAGCTTGGGGTGCCAAGTGGCACCAGATTGGGTAGATAGGCTGGGCGCAGCGGTGTGGACAGATCGGGAGAGTGATTGGAGAGAGCACCAGGGCTCTCCCAACGTAGCATCTTTCGCAGGAGTCCTGCAGTGTGGCCAGGAGGAGGAGGAGTCCTGTTAGCCAGGCTCAGGAGCCTCTGCACACACCTGCCGCTGTGCACACTCTTGGTGCCCCTGGCTACATTTCTGGCTTCCACATACCCTCCCCTCTCTGTGTAGTCACCCTTACTGGGCAGGACTGGGCTTGTGTCTCCTGCCTGGGAATGTGCTTGGCTGAGGCAGGGCCCACTGGCCCTAGGCTTGGCTAGATTCCACGGAAGACCAAGGAGCAGGAAGATATCAGGCCAGAGGGTGCTTTGTCGGAGAGAAGGAAGGTGGTGGCTCTCCCCCGGCCACGTCATGGTAAGGATTTGGAGCCAGGAAGCAAATTCTGGTTCCTGTGGAGGGGCATCTGACTGACGCGTGGTTTTTCCCTGTCCCCTCTCTCAGAGCTTTTTTTTTGATCCTGGAAATTGATGCCCCTGAAACTGACTTTTCCACCCAAGGGGCAGATAGATGGATCATTGGTACAGTTCGGGGAAGGGGGACATGAGTGTCCATGTTCTCCGAAGAACCTTCTCCCTTCACAGAACACTTTCACAGACATTGTCCCGTTAACCCTGCAAGGTCAGTGGTGTTGTCCTCACTTTTCTAATGACAGAACGAGACTCAGCGGTGAAGGATCTTCACCTGAAGGTCTCACAACCAGTAACAAGAGTTAGGACCAGGATATTCAGATCTTGGGACCCACAAACCAGAGCTCTTTCCGCTCTGCCCTGTGCTGTGGAGCCCTGCTGGTGCTTGTCAGGTCAGGCGTGGTCCGTGTAGACACTGTGAGTGCAGGTGGGGATGGCTGTCTGGAGCCCGGGGTGAGCCCGCTCATGCTGCGGGGTGAGGCGTACCCCAGCGCTTTCTGCCCTTCTCAGCATTTGTTTTCTCTGCAGGCTGTATGTTGTGCCTGGGTCAGTCGACCTTCCTCCGCTTTAACCACCCGGCTGAAGCCAAGTGGATGAAGAGTATGATTCCGGCAGGGGGCCGGGCCCCCGGGCCCCCCTACAGTCCTGGCTCAGGTAGATGCCCACTTGGGGTGGGGGGTCGGGTTGGTGGCTCTCCTGGACAGTCCTCCTCCTTGCCCATCCCAGCCGTGCTCGTAATGTCAGGGCAGGACAATGCCTATGATCTGGGCTTGCTGCCACCTGCCATGGGCCATTGGTGGAGAATGCCAGGCGGTCTGGCTACTGGGAGGGATCCAAGAAGTGCCGCTTGGCTGGAACTGGGGAATCATGTGCCCAAGGGACGGAGGGCTCTGCCAGCCCCACTGCCCTGGAAGGTGCCACTTCGGTGTCTGGGACCCTAAACCTCATGTGCCAACCGCTGGGGAACCTCACCCTTGAGAGGGGCCTGAGGGGGCAGAAGGAAGCATTAGGTTGAACCCCTGCTGGCGGGTCCCACCTGCCGGCCCTTAGGTCCTTGGGCCCTGCCCCTCCCCCCAGGCCATGCCAGCTGATTACTCAGCGGAACAGCTGCAGTTTGTGTGTGAATTATTGATCCCCAGAGGAGAGTCGGTGATTGTTCCAGGGAACCAGCACAGCACCCCCCTCAACCCAGCTGCCTAGGGGGTGGGGTGGGGTGTAGACCAGGAGGCTGCCAGTGAGCCTCCCGTCCGAGGCTTTGCAACGAGGGTTCAGATGGCCGTGGGATGACAGGTGTCAGTGTCGTACTGGGACAGGTGGACATGGGTGTCTGGTGAGCCCCTCAGAAGCCCGGGTTCCCAGCCCACTCCCTGGCTAGCTTTACCCGCTCTCCCTTAGCCTTGTCATGCCACTCCTTCCCTCAGCTGTTCCGGGCACTCGTTCCTGGGACTCTTGGTTCGTTGATGAGGCCTGGGGCAGGGCCAAGGCAGGCTCTTGCTGGCGTGGCTTGATGGGCTCATGATCGGAGGCGCCGAGCCGCCCCTAGTGGCTGGCCAGCCTGGCTTCCAGAAGCCACCCAGCAGTGCCAGGACCCTCCCTGCCTCTGATTGGGCAGAGCAGTACGGCACACACCTCTTGCCCAGCGCTGGAGGTCTGGCCTGTGGTTTTTCCTGGGTCTCAGCTGCTGTGCTGGGAGGTCCTAATGTCCTATTAGACTGGACCCCCCACCCCGAACTTCTGGCCAGCTCCACAGCATCCCCTCCATAGAATGTCCATCTGCCCTTCCTGAAGGAGAGATCTGGGAGGGGAAACCAAGGCAGGGAGGAACCCGGTCTTGGGGTGAGCCCGCGATAACTGGGCCTAGAAGTGCCTGGCATCGTTACCAGCTCTGTCCGAAGTCATGAGGCGTTAGAGCCAGGAGAGCCGCACCCGTGCCCTTCCTTTCCGGACAGGGAAACCGAGGGCGGCTGATTGACGGTCGTGCAGCAGGTCAGTGGTAGAGCTGGCAGATCGCCTCCCTCGTTCTTGGGCACGTACAGCTCCCCGGTGGTTGGAGGCCAGGGCCTGAGGCACCTTTGCGTTTCCCATCCGCAGAATCGGAAAGCCTGGTGAATGGGAACCACGCGCCACAGCCCGCGACCCGGGGCCCCTCTGCCTGCGCCAGCCACAGTTCCCTGGTGAGCTCTATTGAGAAGGACTTGCAGGAGATCATGGACTCGCTGGTGCTAGAGGAGCCCGGAGCGGCCGGCAAGAAGCCTGCCGCGACTTCCCCACTGTCGCCAATGGCTAATGGTGGGCGCTACTTGCTGTCCCCGCCAACCAGCCCTGGTGCCATGTCTGTGGGCTCCAGCTATGAGAACACCTCTCCAGCCTTCTCTCCGCTCTCCTCGCCAGCCAGCAGTGGGAGCTGTGCCAGCCACTCACCCAGCGGGCAGGAGCCGGCACCTTCCGTGCCGCCGCTGGTGCCTGCCCGTTCCTCGAGCTACCACCTGGCCCTGCAGCCCCCACAGTCCCGACCGGGCGGTGCCCGCTCCTCCGAGAGCCCCCGGCTGGGCCGGAAAGGGGGTCACGAGAGGCCTCCCAGCCCCGGCCTCCGAGGTCTGCTGACGGACAGCCCCGCGGCCACTGTCTTGGCGGAGGCCCGCAGAGCCACCGAGAGCCCCCGGCTGGGTGGGCAGCTGCCCGTGGTGGCCATCAACCTGAGTGAATACCCAGCTTCCGGTGCCCGAAGCCAGCCCACGAGCATTCCTGGAAGCCCCAAGTTGCAGCCTCCGGTCCCTGCTCCCCGAAACAAGATCGGCACCCTCCAGGACCGCCCTCCCAGCCCTTTCCGTGAGCTGCCAGGCACCGAGCGGGTGCTGACAACCAGCCCCTCACGCCAGCTGGTGGGCCGAACATTTTCAGATGGGTCAGCCACCCGCACCCTGCAGCCTCCTGAGAGTCCCCGCCTGGGCCGGCGGGGCCTGGACAGCATGCGGGAACTCCCTCCGTTGAGCCCGTCTCTGTCGCGACGGGCTCTCTCCCCCATGCCCACCAGGACTACGCCAGATCCCAAGCTAAGCAGGGAAGTGGTGGAGAGTCCCCGGGCCCGGCGCTGGGCAGCCCACGGGGCGTCACCGGAGGACTTCTCCCTGACGCTGGGGGCACGGGGCCGTAGGACACGGAGCCCCTCACCCACGCTCGGGGAGTCACTGGCACCCCGCAAGGGCAGCTTCAGTGGCAGGCTGAGCCCAGCCTATAGTCTGGGCTCTCTGACCGGGGCTTCGCCCCGCCAGAGCCCCCGTGCCCAGAGGAAGCTGTCCAGTGGGGACTTGCGGGTGCCTGTCACTCGGGAGCGGAAAAATAGCATCACGGAGATCAGTGACAACGAGGACGACCTCCTGGAGTACCACCGGCGGCAGCACCAAGAACGGCTCTGGGAGCAGGAGATGGAGAGGCTGGTGAGCAGATGCCCCGGAGGGTGCCGCCATCCACGGCGGGGTCCTTGCCAGGGTGCAGGCAGGCCAGCTGGCAGAGCAGGAGGGGCCCTTGGACAGGGCCTGGGCTTCTCAAGCTTTTCTCCTTCTGGGATGCACCTTAGTGACCTATATCTCAGGGGTCTGGTGCCTGGAAGAACTTTCTTTGAAGTCTCTAAGGCTTTATTTCAGATGCACGTTAACTTTGCTTTTATTCTGTAACACAGCGTTTGTTTTAACGTGTAAGTTAAGTTTTGCGTTATTTACCTGATGATAACAAAGCTGTAGGAAAACACACCACCTTTACGGTGAGGTCTTGCACCTCTCAGTTTGAGGAGCAAGTCTTAATGATGAGAAGCTGAGGCCCAGAGAGGGGAATGGGTTTGTGCAAGGTCACACAGCAAGTTCTGGCAGAGCCCGTGTTGGAATTCAAGACGCCTGTCTTCTTAAGGCTTGTTTTTTAGAAAAGCACCTTGTTCTTTGGAAAAGTTGCTTCTTTTTTTTAAATTTTTTTTTATTTTAAGAGAGAGTGCGAGCAGGGGAGGGACAGTAGTGGTGGTGGGGGGGCGGGGGGCGGGACAGAGGATCCAAAGTGGGCTCCATGCTAACAGCAATGAGCCTGATGTGGGGCTTGAACTCACGAACCTTGAGCTCATGACCTGAGCCGAAGTTGGATGCTCAACTGACTGAGCCACCCAGGCACCCCTCTTTTTGGTCTTTTACAAATGGGTGGGAGCTGCTCACCCTGGCCCAGTGAGGATCATCTGGGAATGTGGGTGGCAGGGAAGAGAAAGAGAACAGGACAGGTCGCCCCTGGCTTTATCCTGGGCCGACTGTGTGATCGTGATTGTATGCATCAGCATGCGTGCGTATGTGTGCATTTGGGGGCCGGGTGTGGCTCCGGGCAGCTGTCCTGGAGATGGCCTCTGAGCTGGGTGGGGGCCAGGATTCCCCAGATAGTGCAGGGAGCTCAGGGGGCTCTGGCTAATGTGGACAGTCGGGCACACGTACAGGAGAATGGATTCTGCCCTCTGTCCCTTGTGAGCAGAATGGGGTTGCTGGGGGGCCCAGGGCCCCTGGGATTGGTTTGAGGAGGAGAACCAGAAATGGGGAGGTTTGTCTGGAGGGCTTTTCAGAAGAGGTTGGGACAGCTTTGGGCAAGGTGAGGTGCAGGCTGGGTTGGGGAGAGAGGAGAAGGATCACCAGTCTTCTCCTTTGCCACAGCTTCTCTTCACTGTCTTTGCCTTGACCTAGAGCGTGCTCGGACCACCCTGGGGTCTTAATCTGGAGAGGGAGCACCGAGTCTGGCAAAGGCAGAGTGACGGGCCCAGCCTCCCTCAGCTCCTCCATTCAGCCTCCCCACCCCCCAGGCGCGAGGGCACACGGGCACACCTCACCGCCAGCCCTGACCTGCCCCACCTGCCACTTTAAATCTTGGAGGCTGCCTGCCCTGCCCCTCCCATCTCCAGCAGGCTGCTTATCTGGGTCCTGGGGCAGGGGCGGGGGCACTGGCCCAGCCTCCTGGGTGCCTAGGCTCCTCTGTTCCTGGTTTTTTTTTTTTTTTTTTTTTTTTTGACGTGGAACTGGGCAAGCAGCAGGAGGGAAGCTGGGTACGTGTCCAGGGGGGTCATGGCCAAACTCTGCAGTGAGGGACCTCTGAGGTTGAGGTACCATGGAGAGCCTGGGCTGGGGGTGGGGTTTCAAGGCTGGGACACGCGAGAGCGGGGGACACAGATTGGGGAGCGTGATTGTACCGTCCCTCCTCCTGGGCCCCTGAGAGCTGTGTGGCTGGGGTTTTGTGGGGAGGGGGTGGGCTAGGGGCAGGGCCTTGGAGCGCTCCCAGCTGGGCCTGGGCATTGGAGAGCGGAGGCAGCAGCTCACCTTGCTGGAAGGGAGTGGAGGGCAGTCTGAGAGTGACCTGGAGCTGGGGTAGGGATGAGGAGGACCGTGTCCCACGTCTGTCTGGCCTGGTGTATACACGCCGGGCACAACTTTGTACGGACCTGTGTCACATCCCTGTCGGCCCACGGGTCTGTTTTCCAGCCGTCTGTGTCCGTGCCCACCTGTCTGTGTGCTAGACTGTGTTTATCTGTGTGAGTGTGCGCCAGGGTGCATCTGTGCGTGCCAGGGCTGGTACCTGTGTGCGTGCCTGCCTGTCCGTGTGAGTGCAGAGCACATGTTGTGTCCTTGTGTGTCCGTGTTGGTGGCTGGGGTGTCTCCGTACCCTCGTGTCTGTAGATGTAGGTGGACGAGAGTCAGCGCGAGTACCCGAGTGTTCATCTGTGTGCCATTGTGGTCTTCAGCCTGGTTAGCAGTCTGTGTCGCTGTGTGTCCCCGAGGAAGCCCATTCCGGGCAGAGTGAAAAGGGAAAGGAAACAGGAAGCTGGGAGGGGCTAGCCATGTGGGCAGGTAGCACAATGGCCTGGTTCCTCCTGCCTACTTCTGGGGCGCCCTTCTGCCCTTTGCCTCTCCTGACTCTGGGTTTGGGGCTCTCCTGGCTTGGTTCTGGGCCCCTAGCACCTAGTGTCGTAGTTCTGTCTCCTGACTGCACACGCTGCCTCCATCAGGACCCAGCATCCTTCCCTCTCACGCCCTGCTCTGTCCGCCCTCCCCAGGAACGCCAGCGCCTGGAGACCATCCTGAACCTGTGTGCTGAGTACAGCCGGGCCGACGGGGCACCCGAGGCTGGGGAGCTGCCCAGCATCGGGGAAGCCGCCGCAGCATTGGCGCTGGCGGGCCGGAGGCCCTCACGAGGCCTTTCAGCGGCCACCGGAGCCTCTGGGCGGGGCCCCGAGGAGCCCGGAGGTGCCACCCAGCGCCTGTGGGAGTGCGTGGACCGCTCAGATGAGGAGAATCTCAAGGAGGAGTGCAGCAGCACTGAGAGCACCCAGCAGGAGGTGGGGTGGTGGTGGGGGGGGGGCAGCACCTGGTGAGGGGCTGGGGGGCAGAGGAGGCAGGGGTGGTGGAGGGATGGCTCAGTGAGGGGGAGGTCATTGAAGGATCGCGTTTGGGAAGACATCGGGGATGAGAGGCTGAGATGTGAGGAGGCAAGGAAGAGGGAGGTGTCGATGCGCTTCCCAGGTTCTCCCTATACTCTGTGACCTGCCTGTCCTCAGGGCCGCCTCCAGGCCTGGCACAAAGTGGGAAACCTTCATTCCCTTTAGCTGAGCTGTACTGCTCCCCTTGCAGGGAGGGGAGTTTGCCTCCTCTCTGTCTGGCTACCCCTTCCGAGCGCCCTGAGGAATGGGGATCCCCTCTTTTAGTCTGGTCACGGAAGGCTCCGGGCTTCCCCAGCTGATGGCTTCCCTCCCCTCCAGCATGAAGATGCACCCAGCGCCAAGCTCCAGGGGGAGGTGCTGGCCCTGGAAGAGGAGCGGGCTCAGGTGTTGGGGCGAGTGGAGCAGCTCAAGGTCCGCGTGAAGGAGCTCGAGCAGCAGCTGCAGGAGTCCGCCCGCGAGGTGAGCTGGGAGGGCCTGTAGCCAGGCCAGCTGTGGCCACGTTCCTCCCCGGGCAGAGCCAAGGCTCCTGGAGGGGCCTGCGTCCGTCTGCCTTGACTGGCCTTGACGTGGACCTTGGTGTTGGCCCCAGGCTGAAATGGAACGAGCATTGCTGCAGGGGGAGAGGGAGGCAGAGCGGGCGTTGCTGCAGAAGGAGCAGAAGGCCGTGGACCAGCTGCAGGAAAAGTTGGTGACCTTGGAAACCGGCATCCAGAAGGAGAGGGACAAGGTAACCCACAGCTGGCCTGGCCCCGTGTTGGCTGCCAGTGGCCCCCGGGGAAGGACAAACGTCTTCTCTGGGCCCCTTACTTCTCATCTCGTCAGTCTTCCTACAGGCCTGGTGGTCTCTGTGCCCTTCAGGGGAGGGGGGACCTCTGCGGAAGGTGTCAGCTTGAAGGGCACGGGCAGGGGCCGGACTGGATTCTGGGATCTCCTCTGTCTGGGTCTCTGTGCTGCCTCTGGGTGCCTGCCCGTTCCTGGCCCTCCTAGGAAGTGCCGAAGCTGCTGCTTGGGCAGTGAGCACAGCCTGAGGGACAGGTGCTGGGGAGTGACTCGGGTGTGGGTCCCTCTGTCTAGAGAATGTGCCCCTCCCAGCATGCCTCGGGTGCTCAGGATGTGATCTTTGGGGGATGGCCTTCAGGTCTCTGCTTCCCCTGAGCCTTTCAGGATCTGCAGCTTCCCGTCCCAGGTGGTCCCAGCTCGTGCCCCCGACCCTTTCAGATTTCGTGCCAGCCTGCAGGGGTCACTCCGTCCCACAGGGGCCGTGCCAGCTAGGCCCAAGATGCCTACCAACGTGCCAAAAGCTCTGAAGTGTGGAGAGGGGCCATCTATTTCTGGACTTGACAGTATTTTTCCAAGACTTAATTTTCTTTCTGAATTTTTTGAGAGTGTCTTCCTCCTGTCCCAGTTTTGAAACTCTTAAAGATTCTTCAACAAACTCCCCCCCCCACCCCCCAACTCCTTTTTTTGTTTTTGGAGCTTTGGCTCTGGCCCCCAAAACCACACTCCCAAATTCTGTGCCAAATTAACTCCACGCTTACCAACCAGGCCTGCACTAACGCCCCCTCTAATCACTGTCCTGGGCTCTCCGCATGCCCCTAACTGCCAGTGCCACCCAGGCAGGGCTGAGCCATGCCTGCTTTTGCACTAACTGCAGGGGCACCACTGTGCCCTTGACCTCTCCCCTCTAATTCTGCCTCCTTCCTTTCTTGGTGGGGGACTCCAGGGTTTTGATCAGAAAGGAATGGGCAGGGGGCACAGCTCAACTTGACTCAATGGTGCCTTGGCAGGAAGGGTAAAGGTTGGGGGAAATGCGTAGCCGAGGAGCTGCTCAGCCTGAGGAGTGTCCCCCCTTTGGAAGAGCCCAGGTGCAGCCTCCACAGATTGTTGGTGGTTTTCCTGTGCAGCTGGGAGAAGCAGGCTGCCCTCCAGCCGTCCACCTCCCGCCCCTCTCTTCCTTCCGGAACGGAGGGGTCAGGAGGTCCGGCCGCGGCGGCATGGCCCTGGGGGGTTTAGACCAGTTCCCTCTGCCACACGGTGGCCGCCCTTCTAGCTTTCCTCTGGGGCTTCCAAAATCCAGATACCCCAACCGGAGGGTGGGAATGAGTAGGCCTCTCCTCTTCTCCCGCCCCTGAGCCATCCAGAATGTAGGGGGTATCCTAGAGCCTGAGTCCTAAGAGGGCAAAGTGCTTGGAACCCAGGACTCCTCTCCCTGATGCGAGAGTGGGCCAGAGGGATGGGGCAGGATTCGGCAGAAGAACTTGAAGTAAGCTCAGCATTTCCGAAGGAACCTGCCTAACCTCCTTTCTCATTGACCTGGCGTGGCCTGGAGGCCTGGACTTTGCCTTCTCTCTGGGCCTAGTTATTTGAGGGGGTGGTAGGGTGGGGGGTGGGGAGGCAGCGGCCGCGGGGCAGGTTCACTCAGCTTTCCTCCCCAGCCCATGGCTCCGCTCTGGTTTTGGAATCAGTAATCCTAGTTTCTCCTCTGCCTGTCCTTCGGAGGGGTGACTCACCAGCTCCTCCCCTCGTCCCCCTTCCCGCCCTGGGAGGTGTCATCTCGCCCCAGACAGAACTATCCACCTCCTCCCTGTACCCACTCCTGGGGCTCCTACTGCCATGGCAACGGCCGAACTAATTGCAACCCTCATCCCGCTGGAGTTGAGCCTGGAGTGCCAGCGCCCACCTCCACCCAGGGCGGGAGGGAGGGAGGCCCAGGGAGTCGGGCCGGGGTCCCCTCTGCGACAGTGCCGTAGCTTTAACATCCTCAGCTTCCGATTCATGCCGGACCCCTGGATTTAACCCTCACTGTCTATACCCCTCCCCACCCCCCAGGGTTAAATTTTGGTCTCTACGCAGTGGCAGAGTCAGGGGGAAATAGGAGCCAGTCTCTGTGTGGGACCAGCTTTGGCCTTGACTGGTTTGGAGAGAAAACAGGAGGCTTTTCTTAGGAGCCGCCCCAGTGTTTCCAGCCCAGGGGACTCCAGGAGACCAAAATTTCTGCCCAAGACCCACACCTGCGCCTGTGTGACAGCTTCCCTTGCACCTGCGAGCGTCCTGTCTTCAGCCTCGCCTCCCAGCCGTTTCCACTCTTCTCTTCCGTGTTTTCCCTTTCTCTTCCTTCTCCTCTCCCGCTTACTCTCCTCTGTTAGTCCTCACCCCACCCCCTGCCGGCTCCCCAGCTCTCTCTCTCCCGCCCTGCACCCCCCATGGCCGCTGCTGCCCACGGGGCCAGAGTTGAGGAGTGTGTGTTCTGTTTCTCCCTTGTGCCCGCCCTCCCCACCCCTCCCGCCGACCAGGAGAGGGCGGAGCTGGCCGCGGGACGGAGGCACCTGGAGGCCCGCCAGGCGCTCTACGCCGAGCTCCAGACGCAGCTCGATAACTGCCCCGAGTCAGTGCGGGAACAGTTACAGGAGCAGCTGAGAAGGGTCAGTTTCACCAGCCCCCCTTCCCTGGCCCCCGAGGGCCACCCACCCGGAAGACAGGAGAGCGGTGGGACGGGACCACCTGGGCCCTGCACTTCCTGCCGGACACACCAGGGTCGGTGCTGTGGCTTGGAAGGGACAGGGAAGGATTGGGGGGATCGATTTCCACCTTTCTGCTACTCCAGGCAGCGATGCCCATGAAAGGGGCAAAAAGCCAAGCAGAGCAAAGGGGGATGGGTTGGGGGCAGGTCCCTTCCCCGATTTCCCTGGGGCCAGCCCTCAGAACTCCCACCTCTGTGGCCTGGCCTCCCAGGCCCGGAGCGGTACTGCGAGCACCATTCAACCCCCTTTGTCACTGTCGTTCAAGGAGGCCGAGGCCCTGGAGACGGAGACAAAGCTGTTTGAGGACTTGGAGTTCCAGCAGCTGGAGCGGGAGAGCCGCGTGGAGGAGGAGCGTGAGCTGGCGGGCCAGGGGCTGCTCCGGAGCAAGGCCGAGCTGCTCCGGAGCATCACCAAGAGGAAGGTGTGCCCTGCTCCCATCCCCTGTGGGGCCTCGGTGCCAGGCGGGGCGGGGCAGAGGCCAGTGAATTGGATCCCCGCTGATGACCCCATAAAAGTTAACTTTACCTCTCTGAGCCTCAGTGTCCTTAACTGCAAAACAGGAACAGGCTGTCAAGAGAACTAAGCAAGATGGTGTATGTGAGGACAGCATGGGCTCCGATCCTAGTAAGCGCAGAGCGGACAACAGCTGTTGTTAGTAGGCGTGGGCTCCCAGTGGGGAGTGGACCGGGCTCGCACTCGGAGCCGGGCTCCGGCCGGGCAAAGAAATGAAGGGTGGAGGTACAGGAGGAGGAGGAGGCCGAAGAGGAGGCTCGCTGCTGCCCTTGCAGAGCGTTCTGTCTGGTGGATGTGCTGGGAAGCATGCAAGGTCCTGAGGTCCGGACGTTTGAGCCAACCAGGGGTCCTAGAAAGGGCACCACCTGGCTTCCAGCTGTGGCTCAGCTGAGCCACGAAATAAGGGCATTGTGTGTCATATCCTCACCAGTCCGGGAGCTCCAGATGCTGTGATCCCCTGCTCCTGATCTCAGCCAGACCAGGACAGGATGATGGGGCAGAGGTGCGTGCGTGTGTGTAGTAAATTTGGGAGGAGGTTTGTGTGGAGCACGTGTTAGGAAGAGGTCAGGAAAGAGAATGGGGAGGATGGTCCGGGCAGTTCACGTGACTCTGGCTGAGACTGCCGTGTCCGTGCACACACACGCATGCGTGTGCAGTTTGGAGTGAGTAGGTGGGGGGTGACGGCCACGAGATCAGGGGGAGGGGTGTCGAAAAGTGGCGACTGGCGTCTCGACGGTTAGCCTGAGTTTGGTGGCTTGTGGCAAGCTCCTGGACCTCCCCCGGAGTCCGGATCCCTTGCCTCTCTCCCTGAGTTTCTCTGCCTTACAAATGCGTCTGCTTCTGGCTGTGAGACAGATGGAAGGAAGAAAGCTAGCATTTCCCAAGCACGTGGGTGTGAGCCAGGAGGCTTTCCTGGGTTATCTTGTGCCAACCTTAGGATGGTCTCACAAGGCCGGTGCTCTCATCCTCGTTTCACAGACAAGGAAATGAGGGCTCAGGGAAGCTACATATTTGTTCCAGACCTCTCAGTTTATGAGTTTGAGTCAGCGTGAGACCCTAGGCCTGCCTGGCCCAAAGAACCTTCCCCATTCCTCTGCAGAGAAAGCAGCAGGGAGCCCTAGATGAGCCAATCCCATTCCTCTGGGGTCTTGGTGGGTGTAAACTCCAGGAAGTTTGGGAGGGGTCGACAGTATTAGACTCCTGTTCTCACCTCCCCATACCCACCCTGGCTCCTAGGAGGTCAGCCACTAGGACCCCAGGGGTCACATTCTTCCCCTTGCTGTTGCTTTCTTCTTCTTCTTTTAAGATTTTATTTTCAGTAATCTCTACACACAACGTGGGGCTTGAATTTACAGCCCCAAGATTAAGAGTTGCATGCTTCACTGACCGAGCCAGCCAGGCGCCCCTTCTCCTTGCCTTCTTGTGAGCCCTGCTCAGCTTCTGTCCTTCGCACCCCGCCCCTCCCCGTGTCCCACCCAATCCCAGGCTCTGTCTGCCCTCCTGCCCAATGTTCCCCTATCCTCTCCACTGTGATTCAGGACGGTTCAGAATCCTGGCTTTGGAGTCCTACAGATTTAGTTCCATTCCCAGCTGTACCACTTACTAGCTCCTGAATATGTCAGTGTTCTCATCAGTAAAATGGGTGTAAAGGCGTCTGTGTCAAAAGAGGTTCAAATGAGGTCACAAATGCAAAGCGTTTAGCAGTTACTGCGTCCTAACAGGTTCTTGTTAAACAGCTGATCCTGCTGTGGGAATTCCTGCTTGGGCTGACCCCAGATTTAGGATAGCTCCCTTCTTCCCTCCCTCCTTGCTCATGTCTTGCTCTTAAAGGTGGTGGTTTTAAGGCTGCCTCTTTCAGGAAGCCCTCCTGGGATTAACCCAGCCCGTTTTCCCCTAACCCCATTCTTCTCTCTCACGTGATTTTCTTTTCCTTTTAGCACATGGCTGTTGAGCCAGGCACTGTGCTCAGCCCTACTGGGGATATGGAGACAGAAAAGACCCCAACCTTGCCCTTGGATCTGACAGTCTGGGTGGGGTGGTGATGGAGGCACATGTTCACAAGTACCAGTAATACGAGGCAAATGGTGACACAGAGTAATCTGAGCACAGAGGAGGGAGCCGAGGAATTGAGTGGTAATTGAGGAAGATGTAGGAGAAAAGTTTCACTTGGACTGGTCTAGGAGGAAAAGTGAGCTCTTGGTGGTGGAAAGACAGGGACAGCTCTCCTGAGGCAAGGGGGCAGTGTGAGGCCTGAGGGTGTGCAACTCTGTGGCTTAGTGTGCCCCACGGCTGGGCTGGGGGGGGGTGGGGTGGGGTCGAAGAGCGTAGGCCCAGTCCCGGGAGCCCTCGGACGCCGTTTTCAGTTTGTGCTCTGTCCTGTGAGTAGCGAGTCAAAGATTTTGAGGAGAGGAGTGATCTAACTTGACTCGTGGAGTTTTTTGTTTTTTTTGTTTTTTTTTTCAACGTTTTTAATTTATTTTTGGGACAGAGAGAGACAGAGCATGAACGGGGGAGGGGCAGAGAGAGAGGGAGACACAGAATCGGAAACAGGCTCCAGGCTCCGAGCCATCAGCCCAGAGCCCGACGCGGGGCTCGAACTCACGGACCGCGAGATCGTGACCTGGCTGAAGTCGGACGCTTAACCGACGGCGCCACCCGGGCGCCCCGACTCGTGGAGTTTTAAAACATTATTCAAGTAATATATATTCTTTTTGGAAGGCTTAGAAAATTCGGATAAGCAGACAAAAACAGACCTCCAGGGCCATTTTGAGAAGGTGTTGGTGGCAGTGTGGGGCACACTTGGAAGGTCAGGAGTGGAGGCAGAGGGCTGGTGCAAAAGTCCAGGCAGGGAAGGCAGCGGGCCAGGACTTGGGGGGTGGCCGTGGGAGTGGGGCAGGTGGAGAACTCTTCAGTAGCTCCAGGATTCTGGACTCGTTGATGGTGGGGAGGTTACACCTGGGGACTCGGGTTCTAGCCGGTGTGCTGGTGGGGGGGGGGGCACGGGAGTCACTGGTGGAGGGGACGGGTGAAGGGAGGAGCTGACCACAGTTGCCCCGGTATTCCGGGGGGGTGGGTTAAGGCCAAGCAGAAGAGCCGGTCGATTCCCTTCGCCCGAGCCAAGGGTCTCTGGACTGGAGAGACAGGGAGGCCTCGCCGTGGGCTCAGCCCTGTCTCCCAGGCCTGACCGACCTCCCACCCCCTCCTTCAGGAGCGCCTGGCGGTCCTGGACAGTCAGGCCGGGCAGATCCGGGCCCAGGCCGTGCAAGAGTCCGAGCGCCTGGCGCGGGACAAGAACGCCTCCCTGCAACTGCTGCAGAAGGTAGCCTCGGTCAGGTTGGGCTGGGGGACCGGGGTCGGTGCAGGATGGGGGGTGGGAGGTGAGTGCAGGGGGGCTGGGGTGGAGCTCTGCCAGCTGCAGGAGGGCCCCCCTCACTTGGCTCCCCCCCGTGCTGCCACCCCCACCCCGTTCTGACTCGGCCGCTCTGGGCTCGCAGGAGAAGGAGAAACTCACGACGCTGGAAAGAAGGTACCACTCACTCACGGGAGGCAGGCCTTTCCCGAAGACCACGTCGACCCTCAAGGAGGTAACGTGGTTGGGTCAGCCCTAGCTTCGGGCCCAAGGGGCTTCCTGGGAGGCCCTGGAGCAACGTGTGGCACCTTCTCCCCAGTAGCTGAGGCTGAATACTGGGGACGTTCTCCTGAACTGGAGAGATTGGAGTGCGAGTGGCCCTGAAGTCTGGGATGTGACCTTCTGTGGCTGCCAGCTGCTGCTTTGCAGATACCTTTCTGGCTCCTAGGAGCTTACCGATGTTACCGTTTTGGGTGATCAAATCCATCTGGGGGATTCAGGAGGCATGAGCGGGGAAGGCGGGAAGCTCAGAGGTTTGGGAAGGGCCGGGGCCGGGCAGCCTCACTTCGAGGGTTTGCACAGGAATCCAGGGGCCCTGCTCTCGGAGCTCCTCGGGCTTCAGTCTAGAACGAGGCTCTTGGCAGCGTAGTGGGCACTGACATCCCTTAGGCGGTCCTTTCCCGAGTCTTTGCCTGCTTGGGGCGTGAGGTCCAACTAGGACATGCCCAGGTTCCCGAGCTAGCTCTTTCCTTTTCTCCCCACCTCCCTGCCACTGAGGCCTGGTGTGGGCGGCCCCTCACCATGTCCCCTCTCTGTAGGCCGAACTGCTCATCTCCGAGTCCTCAGGGACTGCTAGTCTGGTCCCTTTCCCGGGGTCTCCTCAGGCTGGGGCCTCCTCTGTCCCCCTCATCCCACCTGCTTCCACTCAGCTCTGCCCCAAAGCACAAGAGGTAATCCCAGCTAACTGCCTGCTCTGCTCTGCCCACTGCCCGTCTGCCTGCCTGCCGAGCTCCTGCCTCCAGCTCCTGCCAAGGGCCTGGCTCAGGGGCGTGTGGCAGTAATCCTCTGGCCAGAGTTTGTGAGAGTGTGAGTGAGCGTGCCATCCTGCTGCTCCATAGAGGGCCCGGGCAGGCTATGCAAAATCAGCACCGGCTTGCGTATTAATTTGCACGTGATCTGCATGCCGTTCATCAGCGCTCACAACACACTGGATCCTCCCGCTCCTTTTCCCTTGCCCTGACCCCCGGAGGACAGTCGCCCTCTGGGGCTCCGCCAGGCCGGGGCTCCCCCTGGATGGGTCAGGCTTGGGACCCTGCGCATTCAGTGTGCATTTTGGAGGCCTGCCGTGCCCCCACCGCCTAGATCAGCTCAGGGGACTAAGGATATGCTCAGGGAGGGTGACAGTCCCTGTCCTCCCACACCGCAGTCTGATGAGCTAGTCTCTTCCTACGTACTAACCCTTGGGGGGTGGGCCCGTTTTTCCACCTGGGCTCTTAGCTGCTCCCTGCTGAGGCCTCTTTCTCAAAGCCCATCTAGCTCACCCACTTAGTGAGCCTACCCCTCCCAGCTCCCGCCCCGGCACATGGGTGCGAGGAGACCCTCGGGAATGGTGGCTGGTGCTCGATGCAGTGTGTGTGTGCGTGCCCCACTGGGGCCCAAGATGGGGGAGACGGAAGGACTCTCTGGGAGTTGGGTCCTGATTCTCGGTGGACTCTCGGAAGGCCTTCCCTAGGCTTCTCCTGTCCCTAGCCCAGAGCAAACCCAGGGATAGGCCTTCAGAGTCTGCCCTGGGCAGGGCCGGGATGCCAAGGCAGCCTCAAAAGTACAGGTCAAGAAGTGCCTTCAGACAGTTCTGCCTGCCCTTTTCTGGCCCCTCCCTCCCCCCAGCTGTCTCCGGTCACAGTAGACAGCTGAGTCCCCCTCCTGCACCCCCTGCCACGCTCCTTGCTCTGGATCTTGTACTGAATGGAGTGATGGCCCTAAGGCATGGAGTGTGGGTGTCAGGTGCCTGGTTGTACCCTGTTGACCTCTTGGCCCATCCCTCCCCCTCCCACCGGGCACCCTAGGAGTATGTGAGCCTGGCAGAGGTTCTCCAGCTGTGCTTCCGCTTGGACCCCCGTGCTTCTGCCACCTCCCCCAGCGTGCTCGCCCAGCCCCTGCCTGACAGTGAGGTACCGGCCACTGAGTGAGCCCACCTGTGCCCAAGGGCCTCCCGTGGATGCCCAGGTTGTCCCTCAGTCCTGGGTGGGGCTTGGGGGACAATGGGGTCTGTGTCCAGCGGTGAGGGAGAAGGGCAGCCGGCCTAGGGGGGTTGGGAGTGGTTCCCTGTATGGCCTGGAGCCTCGGGAGCTTCAGGTCCTGATGGCTCAAGGCCGGGCAGCCTTCTGCTTGGGCGTGAGGGCGTCGTCCTGCCTAGAGAGGACTTGCTTTCCTGGGCTCTGCAGACCTCTGCTGCTCTGCGCTTCCTGTGCTCACCCTTCCCTCGCCTGTGGGCAGGGCCAGCTCCTGGGTTGCAGTTCCATTAACCTCTTGTATTCCCTCCTGCGTCCTGGCCTTTCCCCCAAGTACGTGACGCTTGAGCAGCTAAAGGCGATGTGGGGCACCTCGCCCATGCCCGCGTCCCCTGTGCCAGGCCCGCCTCTCTGGGCCCCTGCCTCCCGGGACCTGGTTCCCACCACCTGCCTTCCTCCTGTGCTGCCCTCTTCCTCCTCCTTCGCTTCCATCACGCCTTCACCCAAGGTTGGTGGTCTGTGTGTCCCTGCCACCCCCAGCCCGCTGCTGGCGTGGCTCTGTGTATATGTGTGTGTGTGTGTGTGTGTGTGTGTTCCGCCCCTGCTTCCTGGCTTCTGAGCTCCAGGCTGGCCCCCTGGGAGCGCTCGGTGCCTGCGGACGCTGGCTGTCTGGCATCATGGTGGGCACAGCACGTGTCTCTGGTCTGGGAGTCGTGTCCTGACTGTTCCTCTTTGCCCTTAGCGCGTTCACAGCAACTGTTTTCTCACTGTTTTTCTCCTCCTTCTCTTTATGCTGTCCTCTCTCCCCTCCTTCCCTCCCTTCTCCCTCACCTCCGTGTTTCCCTGCTCGGTCTTCCTTTACTCTTCCTGCACCCTTCCCCTTTCTTCTGCCTTCTCTCCCATCCTCCTACCCTTCCTTCCCCTGCTCTCCGGACTCTTCTCCTCACCCCCTCCCCACGCCCCTCCCCCCACACCCCTCCCCCCACACCCCTCTCCCCACACCCCTCCCCCCACACCCCGCTCCAGATGGAGGAGCTGCTGCTCCCTGCTGTAGACTTAGAGCAGTGGTACCAGGAGCTGATGGCCGGGCTGGGGCCCGGCCCCGCTGCAGCCTCCCCGCGCTCCTCTCCCCCGCCTCTGCCCGCCAAAGCTTCCCGGCAGCTGCAGGTAACCCCCTCTCTCCCTGCCCGTTCCTCCCCAAGCCCTGCTCCTCTCTGTGCCGGGTACCTCCTGCCAATGCAGCAGCCACACGGTGCCTCCCTAGAGGGTGGGGGTCCGTTGAGTCAGGGCAGTAGGTCTCCTAGCGCCATCCTGGCACTTCGGGCAGCTGGGGCTGGGCCCGAAGGATGACGTCAGTCCAAGGATGACGTACAGGATTGACTGTCCAGTGGAGGGGGGTCCAGGAGCAGTGGTCGGGTTGAGATCGGCTTGGTGCCTTGAGCTACGGTAGGCTGTGGCCCTGCTCTGTCCCTGGCAGCCTTCAACCCCGGCGTTTCTCCCTGGGTCTGGGGGCCTGACGCGCTCTTGGGCCCGTGGCAGCTGGAACTCGTGTCCTGGGAGAACTGCCAGCACTTTGCTCTCCTGGTCTCCCCGGGGGTGACACTTGGAGGCAGTCCTGATGGGACAGAGACGTGCCCGGCCTCCTCACAGTTTCCGTGGAGGGTGCAGTCTAAGCCGAGCCTGGAGCAAGCTGCTGACTGTGGGGTGGGGGTGGGGGTGGGGGGGCAGTCAGGTAGCGTTCTCCCCCAGGGTGCACGCCGCTGACCTGCTGCTGTACCCGAGACCCCTGCCTTCGAGATTCACTCCTGGAGTGAAGGCACAGGACCTCTAAGACCCCGATCTCAGCTCAGATTCTGTGCTCCCTTTGGGAGGAGCCTGTGAGCCACCCTCTCTCTACTTTGTGTCCAGCTGGTTAGAGACTTTCCCATGTTTTGATTCCTTTCATCGTGAGCACAGTTAACTCTGATTTTACAGCTCAGTCACTGGGGCCCGGAGAGGATAAGCAGTCCCGCCAAGGCCACACAACTAGGACGTAGCAGAGCCCATGCCAAGAGTCAGGGATCTTGACTTCAGGCACCGGTGTTCCCGCAAACACGAGGGCCGTGAGGGAGCTTGGCGGTTATTTGGTCTAGCCCTGCTCCCTGCTCTTGCAGATAAGGAAGCCCGGGCCCAGAGCTGGGAGGCGCAGGGCCCAAGGTCACACAGCCCGTTAGTGGCAGAGCTGGGACCAGAGGGAACCCTGGCTTCTAGTCGGTCTCCTGTACGGCTCTGCCCGGCCCATGTTAGTGCCTCGCATGGGTCGATTTACGAGATCTTTTCTGAGACCTGGGGTGGGACCGGGGATTGGCCGAGGGAGGAACTGCCCGGAAAGGAGGCTTGGCAGCCGCCAATAACACCTGTCCGTTGGTCTGGCCCGAGAAGCTTAATGCTGTTGTCAGTTAGAAGCGGCCTCAGAGGCCCGGTGCCAGGGCGGTGTCTTGGATCGCAGCCAGCCTAGGTGACGGGGGTGGGGTAGGGAGGTGGGGGTGGTGGCCGGTGGGGAGCCGGAGTTGACCCCGCGCTATCTCTTCCCTCCAGGTTTACCGCTCCAAGATGGATGGTGAGGCCACCAGCCCCCTGCCCCGGACCCGCAGCGGCCCTCTCCCCTCTTCCTCTGGCTCTTCTTCCTCCTCCTCCCAGCTCAGCGTGGCTACCCTGGGCCGTAGCCCCTCCCCAAAGGTCTGAGGACAGCGGGTGGGCTGAGTGTATGGCAAGGTGGTGGTAGGGGGATGGAGACTGCCACACGGGGAGGGGGGGGGCGGAGCCGCCCCAGGGGAGCCTGGGGGGGGGGGGTCCTTCTGAGCCTCGGGTCCCCATGCTCCACTTCCCTTCCCCCCCCCCCCCCCCTCGCCGCAGAGTGTCCTCCTTGCCCAGAATGGCACGAGCAGCCTTCCTCGCAACCTGGCGGCCACGCTGCAGGACATTGAGACCAAGCGCCAGCTGGCCCTGCAGCAGAAGGGTGAGTGGCCGCAGTGCCCACCCGCCCGCTCTCCCGGGGGGCCTGGATATCTGCCACCACCCCCCCTCCCTCCGTGCCTCACGTTTTG
Source organism: Neofelis nebulosa (assembly GCF_028018385.1). Classification (NCBI taxonomy): domain Eukaryota; kingdom Metazoa; phylum Chordata; class Mammalia; order Carnivora; family Felidae; genus Neofelis; species Neofelis nebulosa. The sequence continues at coordinate 16,133,054 of NC_080791.1, forward strand.
CGGGATGTTTTTGCTTTACTTGAGTTCCAGGTGAGGGCAGAAAGCATTTAGGTTCGATACTGAAAGGAGAGCTTCCTGGATATTTGTCCAGAGACTCGGGGTTGGGGGCTGTGCGGTCTTCCCAGAGAGCACAGCAAACAAGGAAGATGTTTGTTGATCTGAGTCGGGATGGACGTTGCCCTGTCTGGAGGCAGAGGGTGGACGTGATGACCTCCGGAAATGGTTCCCTAAGATACTGGCTCTGGGGACCCTGGAGTCCTTGCTGCCTGTGTGCATTTTGGTTGTTTTGAAAGCCCATGTCTGTGCCTCTCTCTCGTCTCGTCCCCTCTGTGTCTCTCTGCCCGGGGCCCCCCACACCAGGCGAGTCGCTTCCTGCCGAGCCCCCCCCAACCGACGACCCAGCAGGTAGAGCGTTGGTCACTGAGGGCATTGCTTTGGTCAGGCAGCCCCGCCTGGGCGTCCGCATGATGTATTCTGCGCGGGTCCTCGCTGCCCCCAGGCAGGCTCCCCGGCTGACCCGGGGCCGACCTGGGGCCGGGTGTCTGGCCTCACGCCTCCCGCTGAGCTGTCTCCTGCCTTGTCGTCTCCCCCCTCTGTCCCGCTCTCGTGGCTCTTGCTTCTGCATCACGGCTGGCTTTGCATGGACGCCCTGCTCACGCCCTTCCCTCTCCCACTTCCCCAGCGGGCAGGGCAGTGCATGAGTCCTGCCCCGCTCTGGGCCGGGGGGGGGGGGCGGGGGGGGTGGCGGGTGCTCAGGAAACAGGAGGAGCGCTGAAGCCGGACCGCACGGCCGCGGCCAGCTGTGCAGGCGACAGAGACCCTGGCAGGGCAGCCGGACGTGGAGCTGCGGGGGCCGAGGGGTGGGCCCGGTGCTGACCTCTCCCCGCTCGCCCCTTCTCTCTGTCTGTGGTTCTGCCGGCGGCCCCCACAGGGCCCACCGTGACTGCCCCATCCCTCCCGCAGGGCAGCAGGTGATCGAGGAGCAGCGGCGGCGCCTGGCCGAGCTGAAGCAGAAGGCTGCGGCCGAGGCGCAGTGCCAGTGGGATGCCCTGCACGGGGCGGCCCCCTTCCCGCCAGGCCCCTCGGGCTTCCCCCCGCTCATGCACCACTCCATCCTGCACCACCTGCCGGCCGGCCGAGAGCGCGGGGAGGACGGCGAGCACGCCTACGACACCCTGAGCCTGGAGAGCTCCGACAGCATGGAGACCAGCATCTCCACGGGCGGCACCTCGGCCTGCTCCCCGGACGCCGTGTCCAGGTACCCGCCCGAGGGGGCCGGCCCCGGCCCCGCCCCCGCCCCCCGCCAGCCGCCTCCCGGCCCCTTGATGCCCCCACTCTCGCCCTCCCCCAGCGTGAGCGGCCTGGATGTGGGGAGGATCGAGGAGATGGAGAAGATGCTGAAAGAAGCGCACGCGGAGAAGAGCCGCCTCGTGGAGTCGAGGGTGAGGCAGGCCTGCGCTGGCGGGCCCGCGGCCGCCCGGGGCCTGTGTCCCGCCCCCAAGCGCTCCCCCCCCCCCCCCCCCCCCCCGTTTTTGTTTTAAAGGTTTCATTTTCGAGAGACAGAGACAGAGCGCAAGCGGGGGAGGGGCAGAGAGAGAGGGAGACGCAATCCAAAACAGGCTCCGGGCTCCGAGCGGTCGGCACAGTGCCCGCCGCGGGGCTCGAACTCACGGGCCGCGAGATCGTGACCTGGGCCGGGGTCGGCCGCCCAACCGACCGAGCCACCCAGGCGCCCCGAGACCTTCCCTTGAGGAAGCGTGTTCTAGAAGTCGTGTTCGTCAGATGGAGGAGGCCTGGTGACATGGCTCTTAGGATGAGAGGAGGCAGCACAGGAACCCTCGTCCAGCCAGGAATTTCCCTTTCGGCAACGTGCAGCCTTTGAGTGTTTGCTTCTGTGGGTGTTTTGGCCGCCACGAGAGTTCTGATTTGCGTCTGCACGAGTGGCGGGTCCTTCCCCTTGGGGACGGTGAAGAAAGGCGGGAATGGGGGCCCAGCATGGGGGGGCGGGGTGGGGCCGGAAGAGAAGGCAGGTGTCCAGGCCAGAGCAGAGGTTGGCAGAGGGAAGCGGGCCCGAGGTCGGGACCCTGGTTTGTCCCCAGGCTGAGGAGTCGGTGCCTGGGGAGGAGGGCGAGTGAAGGGTCTGTTCTGTCTCCACTCTTGGGGTGCTCTTCGTCTCTCAAGATGAGAGTGGGGGGCAGGGGGCAGGGGGCAGCAGCTAGACCAGCCAGAAAGGAAGGCCTCTCAGCCTTACATCCGCGGGGGCCAGATTTACAAGCAGCTCTTGGCAAACGGAGAGGAAGGAGACCCTGCTAAATTTTGAGCTGGGAAGAAACGGCAAGCAGGAGCCAATGGCACGGAAGCTGTTTGTGTTGATGAGGACATTGGGCATCTCTGACACGCTTTGTGTTTGATGATTTGTTTTAATGGCTTTTAAAATCTTCTAATAATGGCTTCTGTACGTGCACTTTTTTTCTCCGTAAAATTTGAAGTTCAACTACAAATGTTTGTAATTTGACTTCAAAGGGCCTCAGGGACTAGGGAAGGATTACTGAATATATTCAGTATCACAAAAACCCAGTTGCTTAGGTTATCGGTGTCTTAGGGATTGAAGTAAACATTGTGAGAGCCATGTTTACTTATTTATTCAGTGCTTCCTTCATGCTGGAATCAGTGATGGGCATTTACATACACGACCTCATTACTTTTCGCTATAATCCCCGAAGGTGGGCACTCTTGGCCCCATTTTACAGGCGAGGCAGCTGAGGCTTAGGGGGTTTACACGATTTTGTCGGGGTCACAGAGCTCAGACCGGTGACAGAGCCAGGATTTGAAGCCAGCCTGGTCTCGGTTTAAAGCATTTGCCCCTTACGAGCAAGGTGCTTGGAGAAGGTGGGTTTTGGGGCTGCTGCCTCCTCGTGCCAGCCTGCTCTCTGAGGTGGGCGCCTCCTGCAGCTCTGCCCCAGCCTGAGGAGGGGCACCTGGAGAAGGGGAGGGAGAAGGCAGCCCGTGGGCACTGACTGCTGGCTTTGGGGGCAGGAGCGGGAGTTGGAGCTCCGGAGGCAGGCCCTGGAGGAGGAGCGGAGGCGGCGGGAGCAGGTGGAACGGAGGCTGCAGAGCGAGAGCGCCAGGAGGCAGCAGCTGGTGGAGAAGGAGGTCAAGATGCGGGAGAAACAGTTCTCCCAGGTAAGTGGGTGCTGGGGTGTGCTGGGCGGGGCTGTGGAGGGGTGGGGGTACCCTGGGGTGTGAAAGCTACTCTCCTCCAGAAAAGGTTGCTGTTGGCTCAGCACCAGGCAGAATTCTACGTGGGACTCATTCGGCCCCAAGGACCAGACACCTGGGTGTGCGTGTGTCTTGTGGCTGTCCTGGTCCTCACTCCACCAGACTCGAAGCTCCGCCCCCCCCGGCCCCCTCCCCACCCCCACCCCCGTGGGCAGATGATGTCACTCTGACTCTTGGTTTACATCTCCAAGAGAGACTTGGACTCGTTTCTCCGTGGCACCGGAGTCCTGTGCTTTTGCCTTATGCAGAAGATTTGAGCAGAAGAAATTAGGTTGTGTGGGGAGGTCTGCCTGTGTCTCTGGTCCCAAATCCTGGCCCCCCTGTGAGAGCCCATGGGACTCACACAGGCTGTTCCTTCCCATTGGGTCTTCTAGTCCCCCAACACCCCTGCGTGTCTGGTCCTGTGGGATTTACCCCGACAGGGACCAGTGACCACAGCTCCCTGGTCCTGGGAAGCAACAGCATAAACTCTAGGGGGCAGGCCACCTGGATTGGGCTTGGGAATTAAGAAACGATCAGGGGGGTGCCTGGGTGGCTCAGTCAATTAAGCGTCTGACTTTGGCTCAGGTCATGATCTCACGGTTTGTGAGTTCGAGTCCTTCATGGGGCTCACTGCTGTCAGCACAGAGCCTGCTAGGGATCCTCTGTCCCCCCTCTCTCTTCCCCTCTCCTGCTCACACATGCTCTCTCGTTCTCTCTCAAAAATAAACACTGGGGCGCCTGGGGGGCTCAGTCGGTTAAGTGTCTGACTTCAGCTCAGGTCATGATCTCATGGTTCATGAGTTCGAGCCCCGTGTTGGGCTCTGTGCTGACAGCTCAGAGCCTGGAGCCTGTTTCGGATTCTGTGTCTCCCTCTTTCTCTGCTCCTCCCCCACCCACACTCTCTGTTTCTCAAAAATAAATAAACATTTAAAAATTAAAAAAAAAAAATACTGATAAGGAAACTGAGGTCCAGGGAGGGCATGCGATCCAAACAAGGTCCAATAGGAAGTCAGAGGCCGGATTTCCTACTGGGCTTTGCTTTCCAGAGCACGTTCACATCTGGCCTCTTGCCTTATTTCGTTCAGCCCAGGAAGGAGATGAGGGGCAGGGACAAGACAGGAAAGGTTGTATCTTGGTCCTAGGTGGGGAAACTGAGGCACGGAGCCACTCAACAGTTGCCCAGGCCTAGGTTGCGGCAGTGCGGGCCTGCCAGGTCTCTGCTTTTGCCCCGAGCCCTGTGAAACCAGAGTGACTTCCCTGGGGGTGGGAGGGAGGGTTGGCATTGGTGGGGGTTCAGGGCTGAAGCCAAGAGACCTTGACAAGGGAACAGTGGGGGAAGAGAGAGACTCTGCTGAGCCTGCCTTCTGCTCCCAGGCACGACCCCTGACCCGCTACCTGCCAATCCGGAAGGAGGACTTTGATCTGAAGACCCACATTGAGTCGTCGGGCCACGGTGTCGATACCTGCCTGCACGTGGTGCTCAGCAGCAAGGTACGAGGTGTGCGTGGCCCCCAGGGTGCTGGGGGGAGGACCCCCCGCTCTGGGCATTTCCTGGGCCCTTGGGATAGTGGCCCTAGTTCCTGCCCTAACACCAGAGGTCTCTGTCCCGGGATCTGGTGTGCTGGCTTAAAGAGATGTTGGGGACAGCCCCCCAAAATACAGGCAGAGGGGATGGCCTTTCTGTTGCTGCTCGGGGAAGGAAGGTTTAGGGACTGCGCATTCGGGTCCCTCCTCACTCCCGCTTCTCACCAGGTCTGCCGCGGCTACTTGGTCAAGATGGGGGGCAAGATTAAGTCGTGGAAGAAGCGCTGGTTTGTCTTCGACCGGCTCAAGCGCACCCTTTCCTATTATGTGGGTAAGTTCCCGTGAGACTGTCTCAGAGCCTGGACGCTTCTGGAAGGAAGCCAGGCTTACAAGCCGGGGGCCAGGGGCTTGAGCTGAGCACTTGTCCCCTCCCTGACCGCATCCAGAGCACGGTCCACCTTCGTGTATTTGGCAACATAACCGAGCGCATCCTAAGTTCTGGGCACTGTCCTGGTCCTTGCTGACAGGCAGGTGGCCACGGCTCTGCCCCTCGGAGCTTGCTGTCGGGGAGGCAGATACTGAACGGAGTGAAAGTGGTACACGATGGGAATGCTGCAGGGGACCCCGGACGCTGTGCGCGTGTGCAGTCCTGTGGATTCCTGGAGGGGGCCCACAGGCGCCTCCTCCCACGGCTTCCTCCGCCCGGCCTCCGGCTCGGTTGCCGGTCCCTAGAATCCCCTCCCTCTCTCTGGACAGTTCCCGCTTCGGGCGCAGGATGCCGTGTCGCACGCTGGTCAGCAGAGGCCAGGGCATGCCGCGGGGACAGCCAGTCCTGAGACCCCAGTGGCTCAGAACCACAAAGGTCGTTCTTACCCGATACGCATCCGTGTACGTGGCGCGTCGCTGGGGGCTCTGCGGCCCTCTGCGTCACCGCCCCCTTTGCTGGAGAGCATGCATTTTTAGAGCACTGCTGGCCACCGTGGCGGAAGGTAAAGAGAAGCTTCACTGCGCCTTGCACTGGCATGAAATGCCCCAGCTGGGGTCTGTCCGCAAGTCATTAGCGGGGCTGCTCGGCCAGTCCAGCCACCCCGCCCCCAGCCAGGAAGAGCAATCCTGCTCGGAGCCTGAAAGGTCAGGGCTTAAATGTCTGGTGCCAGGGACATCCAGGCCTGGAGTGCCTGCGTCCCCTCTAACCTGCTCCCGGAGTTCCACCCCCTCCAAGAAGCCTTCCCTGATTGCCTGGGGCCCTGGGTGTGCGGGCAGAGGCACATGCGTCTGGGAAGGGACTTCGTGGGGATTTGAGAGAAACAGGCCCGGGGAGAAGAGCTCCATTTTAGGCCTGTCGAGGTTGAAGTGCCCCTGGGACATGTAGGTTGAGGAGAAAGGTCAGGGTTGGAGTTGAATCGGTTGGAGTAATAGGGATAGCAGGTCATCCTCACCGAGCACTCGCCTGAGCGGGCTGCCGTGCTAAGCATTCTGCGTGCCTCGTCTCGTCTACTTTTCGTCATCGTCCTGGGAGGGAAGCACTGTTTCACGCCTATCTTACAGATGAGGAACATAGGCTCCAAGAGGTTAAGTAAGTAAACTCCCCAGGGTCTCACAGCTGCTAAGAAGCAGAGCTAAGGCTGAGTGTGGGCAGCTGGACCTCAGAGGGAGATGAAAGTCCATGCCCTGGGGAAGGAGGAAGCAGAGGGACGGGCAAAGGGACGAGGGGCAGGAAGCCACATGCCAGGTGCTGGGCTGGCCCTTGGCCTCTGTGACCTTCCTTAATGTCTGTGGAACGAAGGAAGACGACTTTCAGATGAGAGGCGGAAACAGGGAGGGAAGCCAGCCCAAGGAGCAGACGTTTGCAGGCAGGGAGCGTCGTGTCGCCGGGGACGAGGGATGCTGCAGAAAGGCCGAGGATAATGTGGACTCAGAGACCGGAGCTGTGTACAGGGGTGGGAGCCATTGCACACGAGGAGGAAACGTGGCTGGCTAGGAAGCAGAGGCAGGAGCTGTTAGTATTTCCAGTGAAGGGACAGGTGCTACTGGAGGGGTGGCCGGGCCTGGGGGCCAGGGTGGGGCTGTGTCCCCGTCCCAAGAGGAAGCGTCGGGTGGAGCTGGGCCCATCGGCCCAGGGGCGTAACGATCGCAGCTGCCACATGTTGTGTCCCAGACACTGTGCTGAACCCTCCGAACGTGTTCTCTCACTTAGTGCTCACGACCGCTTACAACGTGTAGATGCTCTCTCGGGGTTCCCAGCCGTGCTGTCGAAGTCACATAGCTAATGAACGCCTGTATGCCTGTGCTTTCCTCCCCACTGGATTGTAGGTTCCTAAGAGAAGGATCTGTGATTGCTGGTGATCCCAGCGCCTAGGGCTCCTTCAGCACTGAGCACCTGCTGTGTGCTAGGCACATAGCTGTTGGTGTTGGAGGAGGTAGACCTACAGACGGGTAAAGAAGGGCTCAGATTTAGTATGGTTAAGTTCTGTAGAGGAACATCCATGCTGTGGGAACACAGGGGAGTGCAGCCAGGCACCACAGCGGTGACGCTCGCAATAGGTCTGGACGACCATTTAGGAATTTGCCAAGGGAATGGGCTGGAGACCGCTCCAGTGTATGCAGAGCATACTCTTAAGGGACTGGTCAGCAGCTCCACCTGGCCAGATAGAACGCATTGGTGCAGGGGAAGGATGTGAGATAAGACCAGAGGGGCGTGTTGGCACCGGCCTGTAAGTACCCTTTGCCAAGCCAAGATGGCGGCAGGTTCCCGGGGAGGGAACTGGCCGGGAGGCTCGCGGGTTGAGGCAGCAGGATTAGGTTTGCTTTAGGAAGATCGCTCCCTTGTCCTTAGGGGAGAGGAGTTGAAGGGGCAGAGGGTGGGGCCGGGGCACATCGAGGAGGCTACAGCAGTGCTCCCGGATGGAGGACTCAGGCCGGATAGGACACAGGGGTGGGGGAAGGGTGCAGAGCAAGGTCCAGGCCATCGGCTGTCACTGTCTGAGTTTAGTGACTGTGGACCTTTCGGTTGTGGTGCCCGAGCAGTGTTTGCCACAAGACAAGATGGCCCAGGCCCTGGGCTTTCCCTTGGCAGTCCCCCTCCCTCCCCACTGGAACGGTCCCCTCTGCTATTAGCTTCTTCCTGTCACCCCTGCCTCTAGGTGCTACGTGTCTTTCTGTCTTTTAATATTAGAGGCGAATAGGCCAATGCATTCATAGAGTTCTGATATCAAAACGCCCAAAAAGCTTTAGATTGGGACTTATGCCTCTGCTCACTCCAGATGACTGTTTTTATTATAAATCTCTTGTGTATCCTTGTAGAGTTTTAGAATGTAAGCAAATGCAAACATAGACTGTTACTCGTTTTCTTACACAAAAGGTGGCATACAATGCATTCCTTCTTTTACTGCTAACGTATCAGATCTGTGTGAGATATATCTACATCTGAAACATTTTAAGTTAAGCTGTATTTCTGAAACTATGTATCAGAGATTTCTGAATCATTTAAGAGCGGTGTAGTATCCCCTCATGTGCTAAACTATAATTTATTAACCAATCTCTACTCGGGGACACGTGCGTTGTTTGCAGTATTTCATGAGTACCGATACTGTTGGGGTGAATACGTGTGTAAATTTGTTACTTGTAAAATAAATGTCCGTAAGTGCAGTCATTGGCTCGAAGGGCAAACACCTAATCCTGGTAGGACTTACCTGTCACTTACCAGACCACCTCCCCTGTTTCTCCAGAGCCCCACCTAAGGGGTGCTGTTTATTGTTGGCATATTTTTGCCATTCTGGTAGGTGAGAAGTGGTATCTCAGTGGAGTTCTAATTTGCGTTCTCTAATTCTGAGCAAGGCTGAGCACTGACCAGATCTTCGGGGCTCCATGTTGGGCTCTGTTCTGGAGTCCTGGGAATCACCCCATTTCTCAGACTGGGGGCAGGGGTGCTCCTTCAGCAGCACGTCACCTGAGGGACGACAGGCCTCCTCAGCCCGGCCTTATTTCCTTTGCAGACAAGCATGAGACGAAGCTGAAGGGGGTCATCTACTTCCAGGCCATCGAGGAGGTCTACTATGACCACCTGCGCAGTGCGGCCAAGGTGAGGGCGGGCCCCGTGGCGTTGTGGGACGACAGCCTCCAGCCTGCGTCCTCCAGAGCCTTGGACCCATGGCTTGGTCTCTTTGTAAACTTTCTCTTCCTCTCTCCCTCTCCCCTTCCCAGAAGAGGTTTTTCAGCTTCACTGTGGTGACCGAGGTACCCCTCCCCCACCTACGTGTAACCAAAACTGCGCATTAATGCCTCCTGTCCCCTACTTGTCCCTGACCCTTTACTCTCCCCTCCGCCCCCCTTCCCCAGGCCTGAAGGAGGAGCAGTGGGGGGGTGGCTTGTGGCCCCCTCTCTTGAGATGACAGCAGGCTGTGTCCCTGTGGGGGGAGGGGTGGGCACCACAGAAAGGAGGGCTAAAGGGAGGAAGGGGTTCTCCGGGAGGGTTCTGGCTGGGGGGACTGATAGAGGGGGATGTGTCCGAGGCCTGGGCTGTCTGCCCTCATGTAATCAGCCTCCCTCCCCCCAAGCCTCGGGTGCCCACCTCAGCCCTGACCTCCCCTCCTCTGCGGCCCAGCATCCCACCTGCAGCTTTTTCCATCGGCCCCTCTTGGGCTGAGAGGAGACTCTGGTCCTCACGGGAAGGGCCCTTTGTGTCCGATTCCTGTGATGCTTTTGTGCCCCCGGGCTCGCTGAGGAACAGTGCCCCCACGAGGCAGGGTACGGCCCTGCCAGGGCCCATGGATGGTCCGGGTGTGAGGAGGGGACCGTCTCCAGCGGGGGCCCGCTGGACTGATGGGCACTAGGTTCGGGGCCTGTTTCAGACTCCGTCCTGAGCTCTAGGGTGTCCTGGAGACGGGGAGGGGAAAGGGCAGATGGGGGGTCAGAGGTGAGCCCTGGCTTAGACCTTCCTCTCTCCCTGAGCAGAGCCCGAACCCAGCCCTCACCTTCTGTGTGAAGACCCATGACCGGCTCTACTACATGGTGGCCCCATCTGCCGAGGCCATGCGCATCTGGATGGATGTCATCGTGACCGGAGCTGAGGGCTACACTCAATTCATGAACTGACCGGTGTGGACCTCCTGGACCCTCGGGCCAGCCCACCTGCTGCTCCGCCCTGGAGACAGAGGTGCACACCGGGCCACACAGGAGTGCCCCCAGAGGCCTGGAAGGGCGGAGCGTGCCTGGGGCTGTTGTAGGTGACTTTGTACTGTTCTACGGTGTAAGGAGCTCATCCTGTGAATTTCTGGGCTCAGGCCCCCTGAAGAACCAGCCAGCAGATGAAAAGTGGGGAGGCTCCTGGGAGCCCAGAATCTGCAGTAACCTTGGAGGGCCCTGCCCCGGGCCTGAGGAGCTGTCACAAGAGGGGGCCTCAAGCTCTGACCTGGCACCTGCACTCCCCAGCCTGTGTTCTCTTTTGCAAAAGGACAAACTATGGTACCAGAATCTGCCAAAGATCCCTTCTTGCCTCAGCCCCCTTTGCGGGGGCCTTGGGGGCTGAGGAGAACCACATCAAGAGTGGGGTAACAGCTCAGGCGGTGTACTTCTCCAACCCCGCTCTCCCCTGCTCTCCCCTTTGTTCAAGGGCCAGAGACCTCCAGTGCCATCCTTGAGGTCCTAACCCCATCCCCTTTTTGCAGACCCCCAACCACGATCTGCACAGTGACTGCTTCATCGCCATGGTCATACACTCGTTGCCGTGGCCCCGCCCATGCTGCAGCCGTGGGCCCATCCGAGGGTACGTACTGCGACCTCTCCAGCCCAGGACCTTGTGCATCTCATGCCGGGGGGAGGGACCGAGCACCTGCTCCCTGCCCCCTATGTCTCCAGGCCCTGGTGCACAGCCGGCCGCCCCCTAGTCCAGACCTCTCCCTTGCACTCGTGCCTTGCTTAGAGCCAGAAGGGACGAAGCTTGGACATCCAGAGACTGGAGGAAGGAAGCAGATGGGAGAGGCAGCTGGACTGGGTTCTACAGAACTGGCTGGGTTTCTAACAGGGATGGAGGGCCGCTCAGACGCCCGCTGGGGGAAGCCTGAGCAGGAGCCGAGGGGGAGGACCCTGGGGGCTGGCTGCCCTCCCTTCCGCCTCAGAAGGATGACAGAAATGGAGAGCAGAGGACCAGGCCCCCAGCCGTCTGGCCTCAGCCCTTCACGCCTTAACACTAAGCCCACAACCCTGCTCCTCTGCCCAACACTGGGCCATGGTTGCCCGGCCTGGGCTGGGCGATTTTCAGTATTTGTAAGCATCTCAACAGAACAATAAAGCATTTGGAGTATGTGTTTGGGAAGCCAGGTTGTATGGCCTATGGGGCCAGGTGTTCCCCGCAAAATAGGATTTCCTCCTTACTGGGGTTCTAGGAGGGATAAGGGCACACAGCCCATGACTTCCAGGTCCCTATCCTGACCACTCCAAGGACTGGCTCTGGGTGGGGTATGGGGGCTCTAGAAGTAAGAAAACGTGAGGACTCACGCAGAGGTTTAATGAGGCAGACGGGGCAGGGAGGCCCATCACTGTGGCAGGAGGCTGAGCAGAAGGGCAGTTGTGAGGCACTGGGGCACCAGGAAAGCGGTCTGGGTCCCCGAGCTCAGTCGGTCGCCGTAGCGGTCCAGGAGCATCGGGACCACTCCACTGGTCCAGCCAAAGCCCTCCTGGAGAGAGGAATGGCTAGTGGGGCAGGATCTCTGGGGAAGGCCCTCAAGCCCTATTTTAGGGGGTGTGAGATCTCCACCCAGGGGCTCTAGAACTGCCTAACCCCAGGAGGACAAAGGAGCTCCAGGCAGGCTCCTCCCTGTGGACCCACACCCACAGGAGGAAACGGGCCCAGACAGCGGAGGTCATGGCCAGTTGCGGGGACAGCAGAGCCCTGTAGTTCCTATGGGATGTGGGCCCACTCACCTGAACTTCATACTCCCCTCCTCCACCTGGCTGACCACACCGTTGCTGATGTCATACTGGGAACAAAAGGACAGGCTCTAAGGTCAGGCACTACCCACCCCACCCCCGCGCCCCCTCACCTCAGCCCTCTAGGGAAAGCCAGAAACGGGAGCCCCTGTGGGAGAAGCTGCCCTGGCCTGCAGTGCCCAAGAATGGCCACTGGGCGTCACCACTGTCCCCGGGCTTTGCAAAGCCTGGCAATTCCCCCATCTCCTCGTGGGGAGGAGGCCCAGGAGGGTCAGGGCTCAGGAGCAGCTCACCTTCTCATACATGGCTGACTTTCTGGAGTAGACCTCAAAGTTGGTTTGGATCCAATTCTGAGCCAGCTGGAAAGCCACTTCCTGGGCCCGAGGGGAAGGACACTTGGCCAGACCTAGACCCCACCCTGCCCCAGGCGGGACCCTGAGCCACCTGAGTCCCCAACCCAGAGGGAGCATGGGCCTGAACCTTACTCTCCTCAAGGAGGGAAAGAGGCCCGAGAGCCTCAAGACCTTCATCTTGAAACCACGTGAAAAGCCAACGTGCTCTTTCCCCAGGGCCTGGGTTTGGAGAGACAAAGGAAGGCTGGTTCCCTGGACAGGTGGGGGCAGACACAAATGTCTGCTGAGGGGGAAGCCATGAGAACAGAAGAGCCAGAGAAAGCCCTCACATCCTCTGTTCACACCTCCCCAGTACCAGGGGGCTGACCCTCTAGATGCAAGGAGGGCAGGCCCTGGGATGTGCCCCACTGCTGCCTCCCTACCTCTGATGACCAGGTCCTGCAAGGGGGCCCAGGCATTGGGGAAGTCCCACTGCTGGCCTGTCTTCCGGAGAGAGGTCGGGATCCCGTACTGGTAGGTCAAGATCTGGCTGTCCTAGAAGGTTCCAGACATTTCTCGGACCGTGGGTGGGGACTGGATGAGGAGCCAAGGGGCCGGGCCCTCCTAAAGCCAGATGGTCCCCTTCCTGGACTTTCTCTTCTTGGCTCACTGCCGCCCCCTGGTGGCTCCGGCGGGACCTGCAGGCTCAGGCACAGGGGTGGAGCAGGAGGGAGTGGAGGTCACTAGCTCAGAGGCAGGGAGAGAGCAGGTGGTTCTGCCCCCAGTATACCAGCCCGCCCTGCTGCCCCTGCCCCCTCCTCACCTCCAGATATTTCAGAGCCTTGTCCACGACTCCCGGGTCAGAGAAACAGCCAGACCAGAGAGGACTAAGGTTGGATGGGTAAAACTCGAGGTTCTTCCTTCTGTTCTCAAGGTCATAGTCAAACCAGGCACCGTTCTCCTCATTCCACAGGATGGCTTTCATGGCAGCCAAGCGCTGTTCCCGCATATTTCTGTATTTTGTGTCTTGGAGGTCGTTCCCTGGGGTGACACTGTCTTTAGACTGAGCAACCTGGGCCCCATACCTTCAAGAGATCTCCTTTGGCCTCCTCCTGTTGTCCTTCCCAAGGGCTAGAAATCCTGAGCACCAAGGGGACATGCATACGTGGGGGCCACATTTCAGGCCTCTAGGACCTGGAATTTCCTGAGCAGACGGCCCTGTATAGCTCTCAGGACCTGCACTGGCCTGTTACCAGGTCCCTCCTGGGAGGGCACTGGCCGTGTGTATTCCCCTAGCTCTGGCAGGACAAAGGGAATGGAGGGAGTTTGAATGTGTGGACTGAGGTGCCCTCCCACAGAACCTATAACTCCCTCATGGTGAGAAAGGGACCGTGAATGGAGAGTGGGCTCCATTTGTACCCTTGCTCTAGCAGTACCAGGGGCGGGGTACAGACCCTTCACCCAGGGTCCTACTTCCAGCTCCATGGCCAAGGCTGAGGCAGGACCAAAGCCGGCCGAGCACCGTTCTCCCTCTCCTCCTGCTGGCGAGCTCACCCGGTCTGGAGTAGAAGTCGCTCATCAGCTCCTCTGCCTGGCACAGGAAGGCGTTGAGATCAACAGGCACGAGTTTGCTGGTCCGGATGCTGCTCAGCAAGTTGGGGTTCGGGCCTTTGACGAGCCAACGTGAGGAGAAGTCCCAGCCAGACTCGGCCCCAGCCTTGAGCTCGGCCCACAGAGCTTCCCGGTCCCCTGTGATGACGAGGCAGCAGCAGACCCGGGACCGGGGCCTGACACACAACATCAGGGTCCCAGCCCCACCCAGATGCCTGACCTCCCCGTCTCTGCTGTAAGACTCGGGCCTGGAGGAGGAAAGCGAGCGTCCTGGCACCAGGAAGCTCTAAGCCCAAGCTGGAGGCTGCGCCATGTTGCCTCACCTGCCCTTGGCTTGTCTTTCAACAGCCCTGCACTGTCCTGGACTTTTAGCATCACCCATCGGAGATGTGGGGCGAAGTCACTGGCCCTCACACCAGAGTGAACGATGAGAGACTGAGAGGCTAGCGGGGCAGCTCCTTACCTGGGTCCCCCATAAGGGACAGAATAGTGATTCAGGACGTAGTTCTTCCCCCCCGAGCTCACAGAGACGTTCCTGTGCTCAGTCCAGAAGTCCAATTCCAAAGCTAGGGTCCCGATGTTGTCCCTGGGGCGGAGCCAGATACCGCCTTAGCCCAGGCACGCCCCCTCAGTCCCGCCCTGGGAGGTCTCAGGGACGGGGGCCTGCAGGGCAGCAGGGGGCCGGGGTGCCCACCTCAGGAAGGGGGTATCGTTGGTGTGAGCCACCTAGGAGTGCATCATGAGAGTCAGCAGGGGGGACTGGCTCCGCTGCAGGGAGTACACGCGGGCCCCGTTGGGGACACGTCCACAGCTGCCGAGAAGGAGGCCTGCTGAGGGGCATCTGCCCAGCGGCCAAGGCCAAGGCCAATCCAGCGCCAAGCCCGTCCCCTCTTACAGTCGCACCAGGTCCAGGAAGTTCAGCATGCCCTTCACGGTCTCGGGCATCTCAGAGAGGAGCAGCCCCTCCCCCCCCCATCACCCAGTAGGAGTCCCTGGGGAAAGGGGCAGCTCAGGCACCCACCCTCCTGCCCCCCCACCCCCGCCACCCCCTGCCCTGCATACCCAGGCCAGTCAGGGTGCCCTACCCTGCTCAGGACAGCCTGCCGGCCCCGGGCTCCCCCACTCCCGCCCTAAAGCCCCAGCCGCTCACCAGTAGAATTTGACAAAGCGCCCACCAGGCACAACGAAGGGGTGTTCTGAGTAGAGCAGAGAGAACTGCTCGGGGTGGCTGAGGACCTCTGGCTTCACCTGCAGTCAGGAGAGAGGGCACAGGGAGCCCAGGACCCCCACGGTGTGGAGTCCACAAGAGGCCGGGTTGGCGGGGGGGGGGCCCTGGCAGCTGCGGCTTTGGAGCCAGGGAGCCAGAGCACGAGTTCTGGCTCTGCTGCTGGTCAGCCGGGTACGGCTGAGGTCAAGGCCTGAGCTGCGGGAGCCTGGTCTGCTCGGCCCCACGTGGGGGCCTCTGGAGTCCTGGCTAACCCAGCCCGGCCCTGGCAGGCGCTCACCAAACAACGGCCATTATCAGGACCGGCCAGGGGGACCACGTCCTCCACTCCCCTGGCCTCGTCTCTGGGGCCACCACCAAGCCAGGTCCAGAGACTCAGGGCCCGCATCCTCTGACCCAGGCATGGAGTGTGAAAATGAATGAAAGGAAACCTCATTCACAACCTCCGGGAGGCTGGCAGGTGAAGCCCTCCTGCCCTAAGACTCTTTGTCAAGTGCAGATCCCAACTTGCAAGTGGATGCTGCCTTCCTTCCTCTCCCAGCTGAAGGGGTAGGTTTCTTCCCCCCCAGCAACAGCCCAGCCAATGAGAGGCTGTCACAACTCAGCCAATGAAAAGCCACCGTACTCAGAACGCCCCAGTTTACCGCAAAGGGCTTGTTGTTCGCAGCAGCCTTCCCAATGCCCCCCTTCCTCCACAAAGCAGCGTTCCTGTTCTGCGTGCTGCTGACTTGCCCACGGTTTTCCTGTGGGTTACTCAGCCCAGATGGCCGTTCTCTGCTATTCCTAAACGAACCCCTTTTTGCTGGTGAAGTAACTGGCAGTTTTATTTGTAAGGAGAAAGGAAACCCCAAACTGCTTTCCCAATGAGACAGGCGTACATGAACGTGGCCTCGGGAGAGCAACTGTAGGACCAGAGTAGAGATGGCTGCCTCCTTCGGGTACTTTCTCTGTTCGTGGCCTCCTGGTTCTGTCCCAGTGAGTGTGGTTTCAGTGGGAGAGCGGTGGGCTGTCAGTTATTTTGAGGGGCGTCGTGGAACAGAGCTGGGTCTGCTCCTGTGGGGCTGGGTGGGGAAGGGCCCTGGAGCACCACTCTGTGCCAGCGGGTGCCAGGGCCCCGGGGGCCGGCTGGGAGGACAGATGCTGTGCAGCCTCGGGCAAACCTCTGCCCTCTCTGAGCCTCAGACAAAGGAGAGAAAGTACATAACAGACAGTGCTGACCACAGGCCACAATCAGCAGTGGCAAATAGTCCTGAGCCGAGGCCTGGCCCGAGGAGATCAGGGAAGGGAGAGCCCAGCTGGGCAGCCTGGAGGTGACAGGACGGGCCGAATTTGCCTGGGGGGAGGATGGTGAGGAGGTGAGAAGTTTGAAGTAGATGTTCCCTTCTACCCCTCCAGAAATTCCTTCTAGAGAACTCTTTTCAAGGACCCAGTGGATAGGGTACAGACTTTTAGGAAATGTCTCCCTCTCTGTGCTCTACAGGCAAGGTGGGCCCCAAGCCGGCGAAACTGTCTCCCAGCTCGGCCCCCCTGCCAACACCCAGGGCAGTCACACCTTCTTTCCCAGTTTCTTCCAGAGCTGGTGCAGCTGCTCCCCCCGGATCCGTAGCTTGGGGTCCGAGATCTTCCCCAGGAACCGGGGGCTGGAAGAACACCAACCGAACCCCCAGGGCTCAGGGAGACAGCCCTCCCTGAAGGGCCCTCTCTCGTTTTCTGTCCAGGCTGTACCTGTCCTTCCAGTCCTCGGGGGTCCAGGGCTGCAGCTCCTGCCCCGCGGCCTGGAAGTGTTCCTGGATGAAGGCGCGAAGCAGTGGCGTGGGAATGCTGTGGTTGTGGCGGGCGGCCAGCTCCCGGAAGTGCTGCAGAACTCGGTCTGGGGTGCGGGTGGCCAGGAGGGATCAGCTGGCGCCCAGGAGCCCCTCCCTGCCCGGCCCTGCGTCCCACTATCTTTCGTACAGAAGGTTCAGAAGGTGGGGCCCCCAGTCGCCTTACCTGGAGTCGAGGACAGTGGCATGTCCACAAACTGCTTGTCGTCCTGGTAGAGCTTCGCCATCTGAACCTGGTGCGGGAGCTCCCTGTAGCAGTAAATCTGGCTGCCGAGAGTGTTGGGGAGGGGTGCAGGTCAGGCCACCCCCGGGAGGGGAGAGAAAAGGCTGGAATGTAGGCATGTTCCCTGGACCAGACCAGGGCTGTGTGTGTAGGCACCTATGCACGTGTGTGTGCATGTGTGGTAGGCGTGTGCGGGTGGTGGTGACAAACCAGGCTGAGAGAATGAGGACACTCTGCAGTACAGGATGTAAACAGGTACCCAAGCCCACACCGGGTGGTCATTTGGAACAGTGTGGAATACCCAGCGGGAACAAGGAGACTACCACTGTCATCAGTGACTCGACAGAATGGGCTGGATGGATTCTCTGTACAGCGGGGCCTGTGTGAAAGGGATCAAAAGGGCTTAAGGCCAAATCCCGTAAGTTACACCCAGTGGCAATTGCTGAGACCTTGGACCAGAAAACCTGCAGGTGTGGGGCAGGATGTATGCCCCTTGGAAGACAACTACGGGCCTGCTGTTGGGTGTTTGTGGAAACCAGCTCTCTGACTGAAGGATGGAAGACATTCCTAAGGCCTCAAGTAGCCCTAATGTCCTGTCAGAGAAACACTCTGATAAAGAAGGCAGTGCCCGTGGGTGCCCTGGTGGCTCATGATTTTTTTTGAAGTTTGTTTATTTTGAGAGACAGAGTGAGATCACGACCTGACTCAAAATGAGGAGTCGGACGCTTAACCGATGAGCCACCCAGGCACCCTGTGACTTCACGATTTGTGAGTTCGAGCCCCACATGGGCTCTGTGTTGATAGCATAGAGTCTGCTTGGGATTCAATCTCTGCCTCCCTCTCTCTGCCCCTTCCTGGCTTACTCTTTCTCTAAATAAATAAATATTTAAAAAAAAAAAGTGGCAGTGCCCCCAAAGGGCTCCTCAATACAGTGGAAACGTTTTATGCAGGGATGTGCTATGTGGGGCTTTGTGGGCAAGTCACCTCCTTTCCCGCAGGACCATGGGAAGCACTGAGGAGCCACCGGGAGGTGCCCTGTGGACAGCTCTCTGTGACCAACAAAGAGCTGCTTGGTTACCGATGGGAGCTCTAAGGCAGACAGACAGTATCTTGTTTGGAAGGCCAATGCACTCCGACCAAATGATGGAAATCTTTAAAGCATGAAAGAACGAATCAGCTCAGTGGGCTGAACTGCATGCTGTTTCCCTTGCAGTGATGGAAGAAGTGAGTGCAAAAAGTCCCTAGGTTGGGGTTTTTACTGACTCACAGGCAGGGAAAAACTGGACTCGTCAAGGGGATGCCCGTATGGGGCATAACCCTCGGGAAATTACTCTGGAAATTTAAGGGGCATGATAAAGTAGGCTTTACATACCTGATTATAGAGGAATATGCTTAAAATACTACATTGGAACAGAAGATACTGTGCCAATTTGGTCGGCCCACAGTCCCACCAATGGACCAAGAGATCATGTCAAATGGACACATCACGTGGCTTATCACCTTCGGAGTGCTGGCTCCATACAGAATCGGAACAGGCAAATGAAACTTTTCTTGTTTAAAATAGGAAGGGGTTCCTGGGTTGCTCAGTCGGTTGGGCAACTGACTTCACTCAGGTCATGATCTCACAGATTTTGAGTTCAAGCCCCATGTCGGGCTCTGTGCTGATAGCTCAGAGCCTGGAGCCTGCTTTGGATTCTGTGTCTCCCTCTCTCTCTGCCCCTCTCCCACTCACGTTGTCTCTCTCCTTCAAAAATAAACATTAAAAAATTAAAAAAAAAATAATAAAACAGGGAGAAATCGGGGCACCTGGGTGGCTCAGTTGGATAAGCATCTGACTTTAGCTCAGGTCATGACTCACAGTTTATGAGTTTGAGCCCCGCATCGGGCTCTGTGCTGACAGCTCAGAGCCTGGAGCCTTCTTCGGTTTCTGCGTCTCCCTTTCCCTCTCATACTGTCTCTCTCGAAAATAAATAAAACATTAAAAATTAAAATGGAGAGAAATAAAAGCATGAGGGGCTGGCTTACATAGCTTCACAAGTGTGTGCTCACACTCAGCATGGGATGAGGGCCAGAGGAGGGTCCCCACTGGATATATTCCTCTGGTTTTCTGGGGGATGGGTGGAGAGGTTGCTGGTGGGACTATACAGTTCTTTCCCACACCATCTCCACTTACCTTTTGCCTACACAGTGGACCAGACTGCCATGCGGTGCCAGAAGCATGAATGATCCCTGAGCAAGAAACTGTAGCTATATTTTCAAATCTTTTTTTTAAAAATGTTTATTTATTTTGAGCAGGGGGGAGAGGGACAGAGAGTGAGGGGGACAGAGAATCCCAAGCCCGAGTTGTCAGCACAGAGCCTGATGCAGGGCTTGAACTCACGATTCGTGATATCACGACCTGAGCTGAAATCAAGAGTTGGACGCTTAACCAACTGAGCCACCCAGGTGTCCATCTTTTCAAATATTTATGTCAGAATTCCCAAGGGCCTGGTGGGGCGACTTGTGCCATAGCTCATCTGGCTAACTGGGGGCTAACAATGAATGCAGCTATACTCTCTAGTGGTGGGAATAGCCACACATTCTGGGCCTTGTAACTCTATCCTGAACAGATGAGAGGAAACTAGGGAAGGCACTAGCAAGACTGGTATTGCTGTTGGCAATCTGGATAAGTACAGTGGCCAAACCTAATGTCTCTTCAAAGGTTGAAAAGTTTAGTGAAAATCAATGACAAATGGAAAGAAGGTAAATGACAGCCAGGGACTTAACACAGATACAAACAAGATGTCTGAACCAGAATTTAGAATCACCATAATAAGAGTACTAGCTGGGGTTGAAAAAAAGCATAGACTCCCTTTCTGTAGAGATAAAATAAGTAAAATCTAGTCAGGATGAAATGAAAAATGCTATAACTGAGATGTAATCTCAAATGGATGCCAGGGTGGCAAGGATGGATGAAGCAGGGCAGCAAATCAGTGACATAGAGGACAAACTTCTGGAGAACAATGAAGCAGAAAAAGAAAGAGGGAAACTGAGGCAAAAGAGTACGATATGAGACTTAGAGAACTCAGTGACTCATTAAAAAGGGATAACATCCGAATCACAGGAGTCCCAGATGATGAGAGAGAAAAAGGGGCAGAAAGTTTATGTGAGCAAATCATAGTGGAGAACTTTCCTAACCTGGGGAAAGACACAGACATCAAAATCCAGGAAGCACAGAGAACTCCCATTAGATTTAACAAAAATCAACGCATCAACAAGGCATATCATAGTCAAATTCACAAAATACTCAGGCAAGAAAAGAATCATGAAAGCAGCAAGGGAAGAAGAGTCCTTAACCTACAAGGGAAGACAGATCAGGTTTGCAGCAGACCTATGCACAGAAACTTGGCAGGCCAGAAAGGAGAGGCAGGATATATTCAACGTGCTAAATCAGAAAAACATGCAACCAAGAATTCTTTATCCAGCAAGGGTGTCATTCAACATAGAAGGAGAGATAAAAAGTTTCCCCAGACAAAAACTAAAGGAGTTCATGACCACTAAACCAGCCCTGCACGAAACTTTAAGGGGGACTCTCTGAGGGGAGCAAAGACCAAAAAAAAAAAAAAAAAAAAAAAAAAAAAGACCAAAAGCAACAAAGACTAGAAAGGACCAGAGAAGATCCACCAGAATCTCCAACTCTACAGGCAACATGATGGCAATAAATTCATATATTTCAGTACTCATTCTAAATGTCAATGGACTAAACACTTCAATCAAAAGGGTAACAGAATGGATAAGAAGACAACTGGAAAGAAGGAGACATGGCAGATGAGGGCAGAGAGGCGAGTAAATGGATATTCAATGAAAATGGGAAATCTAGCATGACATTAGTGCCTGGAGAGAGCAAGAGGTTAACACTGTCCTTAGCACAGTTGTATCAGATGCCTGGGAGGGTGAGGCCATGAGTCTGCCATGACCACTCTGCCTTTGGAACCCGACGAAGTTGAATGGAAGCCTGCAGACATGACTGGAATCTCTCTGGGAGGCATTCTGGTTTTAGGACATGATAATGAGCTGGGCTGCTGATGACTGAAGGGAACTCTAGTGACGTGCTAACATCTTCTGACTTCAAGTTTTTAGATTACACTTACTACGAAGGATATCAGTTGGGGAGGAATTTCCCAGAACAGCTCCCCACTGGGCCTTTGGACTGTGTGGTTTACAACTCTTGGCAGATTAATTGCTGTGTAACATAAACCTTGATAATCAAATACTTGGAAAGGCCCCTGATGTCAATGGACAAAACAGAGTAGCACGTGCAGTGTGCTATAAGCACAAATGCAGATCACCCTTGTTTTTGTGAACAGAAAGCTATTAAACAGGAGAGAATAAATGGGTTTCTTGTGGGATTAAAGCAGTAGGCATCATACAGTGTGTCTAAATTCCCCTGGGCAATAGCCCCATCAGGGATGAGAAAGGCTATGGGAGGCCTTATGGCATACTCAAAATAAATTGCATCTAGGCGTGACTACCACTTATCTAACCCACCTTATCTGAGCTGCACTCAGGCTTTTAGTATCTAATGGCAACAACATGCACGGTAGATTAAACAACTTTGGACCATGAGGCATAAAAGAGCGTTGGGGGACATAGGTCCCCCACTGTTGAACAAACTGAATTTGCTTTTAATGAGGAGAGGCAGAGGAAAAATACTTATTAACTAGAATAAGCAGATGAGAAGGAGTTCTCTCTTCCAGGAGGGAAGCGAAGGATGGGAGTCAGACCAGGTAGATGATGAGGCTTTAGTGAAATGGGTCAGGGCAAGGCAACACATAATGCTGGATGATGCCAGGATCCAGCACTGGGAAAGGGCCTGTACCCTCACCCAACAGGGCCTCTGGACTATTTTAATGCTGATGGGACCCAATGTACACATGCATCAGTGGCCTTCCATTGTAGCTACTGAGGCTCAAGGGCCACGTCTCTGGGAATTTAGAGGCCTGACAACCTCGTTCCCTGGACACTCGATGCACTATGACTGCCCTTGCTCCAAGAATAGATCGGAAGAAAACATACCCTGTAGTACAATCATCAGGGATAGGAACTATTCTGAATACCACCCAGGTCCTCCCATAGGAAGGAGGCGGGTCCTGTCCTGAGATGCCTATCAACAGAGACAGGGTGACTGGCTTCGCCTCCAATGGACTTGGAACCCAGAAATAACACATAATAATTTGTTATAATAAATAATAAAATCATGTCTATTTGTAATGATGCCTGTCCATAATAATATCTGGTATAAGGGCAAGGTTTGAGTCCAACGAGAAGGAACAGAGAATACCTCTGTAATTCTTCCAGATTTGTTCTGTAATGAAACCAAATTGTACTGTGACCATACCAGGTTATGGTATAATACTGGTATTATCGGTAGGATTCAACCACCTTATGTAAATTAGCCACATGATCACACTGATACTGATGACTGAGTATGTTGGGACATTGAGTTAAAGCCTCCTCAGAATGTAAGACCAGTGGGAAATGCCTGGCCAGAGGAAGAACTGGATTGAGCTAATTTCTATGCTAAGTAGTTCTGCACAAGTTTACCTAAGATACAAATAGTGGCAGATCAAGGAAGGAAATGAGCAATCAAATCAGTACAAATATACGAAAACGTACGTAAAGGCGTTATAGGCTGGTTGTTAAAATAGTTGTTTCTTTCAGTCTGTCCCTAGTCTGCACTGACTCCTCCAAAGGTTAGGCACACTCATACTGATATACTGCTATACCTGTTACATAATTGCTATACTAAATGCAGATGCTCGAGGATGCCTGGGTGGCTCAGTCGGTTCAGTGTCCGACTTTGGCTTAGGTCATGACCTTGTGGCTCATGGGTCAAGCCCCACATTGGGCTCTGTGCTGACAGCTCAGAGCCTGGAGCCTGCTTTGGATTCTGTCTCCCTCTCCTTCTGCCCCTCCTCACTCATGCTGTCTCAAAAATAATAAACATTAAAAAATATAAAGAAATAAATGCAGATGCTCAAATATGACAATTATGCTATAAGAAAGCCCAGGCCGAGGGGCAGAGGGGTGGTGGACAGATTTAACTTCTGATGCTGACCATCTCGAGTTAGTGCAGACTCTGGATGCTTAAGAGCAGAGTCTCTAATAAAACTGCCCTCGCTCAGTTCACTTTCACAAGACATATAGGGAGGGTCCTCAACATGGAGCTTCTGTGTCCTCTCCCCGTGGAATCAGGATTGATCACCCTCCTGGCGCTTCAGTGTGTTTACCAAATAGGAAACTCCATTGAGCCTTGGTGTCCAGAGTTTTTATTAGGTTTCCATCACATGGGCATGATTGGCTGAATCACTGGCCACGCGATTGAACTCAATCCCCGGCCACCCTCTCCTCCCCAGAGGTTGGGCTGATATCACATGACCCAAAGTTCCAACCCTCTAATCATATGGTCAGTCGTTCTGGCACAGTCTGCCCCCATCCTGAGACATCTCATTAGTATGACCATCTAAGGGCTCACCATGAGTCACCTCATTAATGTAAACTACCAGAGCCCACCCGAATGCCCAAGACTCTCCCATCACTTGGGAAATTCCAAGAGCTCAGAGGTTACATTGCAGGAAAATGGGTCGAAGGACTGACACGTTCTTTGTTATACAGCAGACTACCCTCTGATCTTTGGCAAAGGGTCCGTTTTAGCAAAATATTCCTACCTGTTTGAGCATCTACATTTGGTGTAGCATTTATGTAATAGATAAAGCAATAATATCAGCACGAATATACCTAACATTTAGAGCTAGGGTAGGGATAGGAGGCTTTTAACTCAACTTCCCAATACATTCGACCATCAAGATTAATATTATAATCTAACCAACAACGTTAGTGTTTCACCATATCGTACTATGGTAGATATAAGCTGAAAAGAAGGTCGAAGATGTTGGCATACTACTCAAGTCTCATATAGTCATGAATAATTAGTCTACTCCATCATCATATCTTACGGCCAAAATGTTTCCCGGTGAGGCCACTCAGGTTTGCAGGCTTCTGTTTGATCTTGTCAGGTTCCAGGGCAGGAGTGATTTCAGCAATATGTACATTCACCCTTTTTAAAAAAAAATTTAAAAATTTTTAAAATGTTTATTTTTGAGAGACAGAGCGTGAGCAGGGGAGGGGCAGAGAGAGAGGGAGACAGAATCCGAAGCAGGCTCCAGGCTCTGAGCTGTCAGCACAGAGCCCGGTGTGGGGCTCAAACCCACCACGAACTGCGAGATCATGACCTGAGCCAAAGTCAGATGCCCAACCGACTGAGCCACCCAGGTGCCCCACGTTCACCCTTTCGAACTGAGAACAGCATCGCTTCTTGCTCTGAGCCTCTTTTAAAGTGTTCACGTAGGGGCGCCTGGGTGGCTCAGTCAGTTCAGTGCCCAACTTGATTTTGGCTTTGGCTCAGGTCATGATCTCGCGGTTCGTGAGTTCGAGTCCTGCACCGGGTTCTGTGCTGGCAGCGCAGAGCCTGCTTGGGATTCTGTCTCTTCCTGTCTCTCCCACCACCCTCCACCTCCCACCCCGCCGAAAGGGGCTTTCTCTCTCTCAAAATAAATACACTTAAAAAAATTAAAGTGTTAATGTAATAGTGGATTTCCTTCATTGCATTATTATCAATCCACTCACTCATTTCTTTACCTGCGGCTACTGTTTCTCCTTCTCTCCGTTTATATCCAAACTTTTCAACCTTTGTTTTTTTTTTTTTTATTTTTTTTTTTATTTTTTTTATTTTTGGGACAGAGAGAGACAGAGCATGAACGGGGGAGGGGCAGAGAGAGAGGGAGACACAGAATCGGAAACAGGCTCCCGGCTCCGAGCCATCGGCCCAGAGCCCGACGCGGGGCTCGAACTCACGGACCGCGAGATCGTGACCTGGCTGAAGTCGGACGCTTAACCGACTGCGCCACCCAGGCGCCCCAAACTTTTCAACCTTTGGAAAGGACACTACGTTCAGCTGCGGTGCTGGGCCAGGTTGCAGAGCAACGTTAGTGCAGCAAGTGCCTCCCCGCAGTCCTCTCCCACGCACAGGTGCCACACAGGTACGCTTTGGCTGGGCCATTCCTACCCTGTTCCCGAATACAGCCGCATTCAGAGACGACCCCCATTTAGCCAGATGGGAAGGCACAACACCCCCCGTCAGGCCCTTAGAAATTAGGACATAACAGTCGAAGGGTATAGTTACATTTTCTTGCTTAGGAATCATCCCTACTTCGGACACGTGGAGCTGCTGCCTTGGTCCTGGGATCTCTGCATCGGGTGGAGAAAAGAAGGATGAAGAAATGTGGGGAAGAAAGAAAAAAGCGTCGTCATACCATCGTCTCCCTCCTGTGGAAGAATCGCATGGGCATACTAGCCTCCTCTGCACCCCTCTTCCCTAGAGTCCCCCGAAAAGCAGAGCAGTCCGGCTGATAGCCACCCTCCCAGGACCCCCTCACGGTGAGTGCTGAGCACACACTGGTGAAGCCGTGTCGGCCGGCCCTTCCTGTCCATGTCTCCCCGTTTCCGACAACCAACGTTGTAACTGTCCATCCCAGCTCTCTATCAGACCCTCACTCGGAGGATCAAAGTGTGTTCCCTGTCCGAAAAAAATGTAACTCAGTGGTCCAAAGTGCTGCATTCTCTTCTGTTCTGGTCCTTTTACAGTATTTTGAGCATTTACAGCTACACCCAGTTCAGGGTCACTGTCTGATCGTGCCGGGTCTGCCAGCATCAGTCTCACCGGCCAGCTCCACGTGTGTCCTTCCCTCCAGGGAATCTGCCCCGCAGCCACGTGGAGCCCGTCTCTCCGGTTGACAGAACAGCTCTTAGTGGCATTTTGTGCCTCAGGGGGTGCGAGTGCAAGGTGTCTAGATTTGGCCCACCTCTGCATTGCTGCAAACTCCCGATGTCCCATCGGTTCATGAACCCAAATGGCCACCTCATGGGAACGCACTGGGATACCTGCTTGCTGGCTCTAGTCACTTTCCAGTCTAGGAAGGGAGGTTTTTTTTTTTTTTTTTCCTTGACGTTTTTATTCATTTTTGAAAGACAGAGAGAGACAGAGCACGAGCAGGAGAGGGGCAGAGAGAGAGAGGGAGGCACGGAATCCGAAGCAGGCTCCAGGCTCTGAGCTGTCAGCACAGAGCCCGATGAGGGGCTCAAACTCGCAAGCCATGAGATCATGGCCTGAGCTGAAGTTCGAACCCTTAACCGACTGAGCCACCCAGGCGCCCCATAGGAAGGGGGTTTTCTGATGGGCATCGGCGGTTCTACCTCCGGGAACCCCGCAAATTCCCATAGTGACTTCCGTAGGACCGTGCCACACAGGGCACTGTTTCTACAGACCACGTTCCCATTGCCCTTCTGCCTGACCGTGCGGCCAGGACGGGGGTCACTGACTAAGCACAGGTAAAGGCCCAAACACAGTGGCAAACAGCATGCAGTTCAGCCCACCAAGCTGATCTGGTTTTGTCATCTCTGGTCAGAACGGCAGCCTTTCACTGTGGTTTGTTCACCTCGGAACGACCGTCCATGAACCAAGCAGCTCTCTGTTGGTCAATCAAGAGCTGTTTATAGGGCACTTTCCCAGTGGCAATAGTATCCAGAGCCCCTCGGGGCACCTGGGTGGCAGGCGGTTAAGCATCCAACTCTTGATTTCGGCTCACGTCATGATCTCATGGTCTGTAAGATCGAGAGCCTCGCATCAGGCTCTGCATTGACAGCGTGGAGCCTGCTTGGGATTCTCTCTCTCTCTCTCTCTCTCTCTCTCTCTCTCTGCCCCTCCCCCACTCGCATACACACATGCTTTCTCTCAAAATAAATAAATAAGCTTAAAAAAAAAAAAAATCCAGAGCTCCTCAGGTGGTTCCAGAGTCAGTTCTGGGAGAAGGGGATCGATCTGCTCTCGAGCACGTGGAGTTAACCTTACATTCCCCGAGCAGCACGCTCCTGCACGAACCACTTCCATTGCATTACGGAACCCTGCTGGGCACCGCCCTCCCTCTTACCTCATGTTTCCAACACCACCCAAGATGTTACGGGCATGTCAGGTTTTAAGATTATCTTCCGTCCTTTAAGAGAGGAGGTCTGAATTAACGTCTGATAGCAAGTTAGTGATTGCCTCTCAAATGGACATTCTCTAGCCCAAAGTCTGGCCGGCTGGGAGGGGCCCCAAGACTTCCACTATAACTGCAGCCTATGCTCCACAGAAGGATGTGATCTGTGTGACCTCAGGCAGTCTTCCCGGTGCCCATTGAGAATGTCCAATGAAGACAGCAAGCGGTAGCATGATGGCAGATGTATATGCCTTTTGCTTTATAATCCTAGAGAGTGGAAACACTCCCCACTCAGACACAACATCCACCCCTGTAACACATTCAGGCAAAACAGATGCAACCACTTCGCATGAAAACTATTCAAACACACCAACGGCACTTTCCCCATAGTCCCTTCCACCCTTGTGTTCCTAACCGTGGCTTTGCCAACAGGTTTTCATTTTACGATACTGCTCGGGGTAAGTGTTCCCCGGCCAGATGTGGAAGCCATTGCGAGACAACATTCAGGGGAAGGAGAAACAACTCCTCAACGTAAAGTCTGTCTGAACATTGCACTTTCCATCCAAGCATTCACCTTGATCGCCAAGGCTTGCATTTTCACGTCCTCCGAATATGACTCACCAGTGCTCCTGCTACCGCGGCGCATGGGACCCCACGTCACAGACTCCAGGACCTTCCATACCCTCTGACCATTTTGCCCACTCCCAGGCAGGGGACAGAGCTAAGGGACCCTGACCCCGTCACCAATCTTTATCTTAACTTGTGCAGCCACTGCCTCAGTGGATTGGAGGTCAGCTTTCTCATTACCTGCTTTGCCTTGCAGTTTTCTGAATTCCTCCAGAGTAGGGTAAATGGAGATGTGTTTAGGTCCCTCGCATCTTGGGGAGGGGTACAGCAGGTCCAATCGGTCCACTCAATTTCTAAGTGCTGCATTAACAACTTTCTTTGGACCGTAGCCACAGCTGCTTTATTCACCCCATCTTTTTTAAAGTTTATTTATTTGAGAGAGAGGGAGAGAGGGAGAGAGGGAGAGAGAGAGAGAGAGAGGGAGAGAGGGAGGGAGGGAGGGAGGGAGAGGGGCAAAGGGAGAGAGAGAATCCCAGGCAGGCTCCACACTGTCAGCACAGAGCCCGATGCGGGGCTCGATCCCATGAACCACGTGATAAAAACCCGAGCCAAAACCAAGAGTTAGACGCTTAACTGACTGAGCAGCCCAGGTGTCCCATGCCCCACTTCTTAATAACTGTTTAAAGACTCTGCCCTGCTGGGATGGGTCCACTGGCTCTCTACCCTCTATCTATCCTACTCTCTTGGGAATCAGTCTAACCTTCTTCATTCTTTGTCATTTTAGAATTATTTTTTTCCCCTTTGGAAATGACTCTGAGTCCAGGGCCACACCTAGGCCAGCCAGAATCAGGATCTTCCCCAACACATTCCTTAGGCGGGGGCCCTGAGATGAGAGAGGCTATGGTTTGGACTGGCCAGAAGCAAAGCCTGGCCCATCTCTCACTCTCATGTTTGCCATTAGAGGATAATAATAACAAAAGGATCGCATTTCCCCCCCCTATTTTTCTGCATTTCCTTAGGCATCCAGTGAGACAACACCCTGGGCCCTGGACCCATCATTTCTAAATTCCACTGACAACTTTCACCTCCAGGAACTGATCCCAATACAGCTGCTGTTCCAAACCACGGGTGACCTGGCAGCCACCCAGGAATCAAAGGGTCCTCATTCCCTGTCCTTTCGTCTTGCTTTTCCCGAGCCACCTGTTCCAGTGAATCAAGGTCATTCTAGCAAATGACACGTTTTGTCACATTGACGACAGTATTGCAATCTAATCTCAGTACTAACCAACAAGCTCAGGCCGTGGGCACAGTCCCCAACAAGACTGCCCTCAGCTGGGGCTCCAAGTTCAGGGCTTTCCAGGCTTCCACTACTTCTGACCAACTGGCTACAAATTTGGAGGTTCCCCAAACCCATCAGATTCAATAATGTGCTAGAATGACTCACAGAGTCAGCACTATCCTTATTATTACAGTTTTATTCTAAAGATACAAATCAGGATCAGCCAAATAAAGACACATGAAGAAAGAGGTCCGGGATTGTCCTGAATGCAGACCTTCCCTGTCTTCACCTCAAAGAATCCAGACATACCACCCTCCTGGCACATCAAAGTGTTCACCCAACAGGACACTCCCCCGAGCTTTGGTGTCTAGAGTTTTTATACACACCATTGGTTCAACCATTGGTCATGTGACTGAACTCAATCTTCAGCCCCCTCCGTCCTCAGAAGTCAGGAGGTCAAGTTGATATCCTGTGACCCACAGCCCCAATCCTCCAATCACATGGTCCATCTCTCTGGCATGGCCTGAGACATCTCATCAGCATGACCACCCAGGGGCTCACCACGAGTTACCCCATTAATGTAAAACTATCAGCACCCACCACGAATACCAAAGACTCTCCTATCCCTTGGGAAATCCCAAGAGCTTAGAGGTTATATCCCAGGAACCCAAGACAAAGACTAAATACAGTATTCATTGTAGAACAAGTAGCTTGTGCAGCAAAAAGTTGACTTAATGGGTTTGCTGTGTTCCCAGCCTACACATTTCAAAGACAGCACAGCGTGTGCCCAGCTCCTGGGAAATAAGCCATAACCTACTGGATTTCTGTCTGATAAATCTTTACGTGGGGCCTTGGGCCACACCAGATATTTTATACTAATAATGTGATTTATGGTGGGGACTGAGAGCCACCCAGTATCCCTCTGACTTGGAGGCCTGGAGACTGAGTAATTAAGGTCAGGCATACAGATACTCCAAGCCTCTATAACTGAACCCCAGTGAAAGCCCTGAACACAAGACCCAGGGGAGCTTCCTGGTTGGCCATACTTCACGCAGGTTGTCACACGTGCTGCTGGAAAAAGTAAATGCTGTTCATACAAGTCCACCGGCAGAGGACAACTGGATCTCATGTCTCTTCTCTCCGGGACTCTGCCCTATGTGCCTGTTGCTTTCCCAATTTTAATCCGCATCCTTTCACTGGAATAGACTGTAACCATAGATGTAACTGTGTGGTGAGTACTAGCAAATCGCCGACGCTGTGGGTGGTCTTACTGACCCCTGACACAGTCTTCTTTCCATACTTTTGGCAACCAGCCTCGCACTTGACAAAACTCTTGATCACACAGCCTCTCTGAAATCCTTATTACAATTGCTCAGGACAAAAATCTCTGCATCATCCCAGGTAATCCCCTTCCCTTTATACTCCACGATCATCCGGCTCCACCTTCAAAATACATCCCAGACTGAACCACTTCTCACCTTTCTGGTCCTACCACTGGTGCCCAAGCCCTGGTCCTCCTCTGTTCCCACCCCTGACCCAGCCTTCTTCCTGACCCTTGAACAATGACCTCAGAGCCTTCGCACTGCCGTTTCTGTGCCTGGACGGTCTTCCAGATCTGCACAGAGATGGTTCCATCTACGATTCTGTTCAAACGTCTCCTCACAGACGCCTTCTCCCTGCATCCCTCTGCACCGCTGTGCCCTCCGCTGGCCCCGAGCAGCCCCCTCACTTCATTTTACTTTTAGTTGTGCTTCGATCGGCACTCTCCCTGCTAATTACGTAAGGTCCAGGAAGATGGGGATCTCGATTCTCTCGTTTGCTGCCACAGCCTGAGACATCATGAGAGCGCAAGAGAGCCATTGAAATGAGAAAAGGATGATGCCCTGTGAGTCTAGGAGGCAGGACAGGGCCACTTAGGTCTCTTATTTGGGAAATGGGAGCTAAGGCTCTACAAAGAGCTCTGACCTGCTCTAGGTCACAGAGGCCAAACTTAGGAGCACTTTTCAGGTCCTTACACTGCTGCTCACCTCCAGGCTAGGGAAGCTGGGCAGAGAGTTTCCCAGAACAACCCTGAGAAGAGCATGGTTTGGGGAAGAGCCTGGAGGGAGGGGTTGGGGGGAGGGAGGACACTGGCCAGCAGGTGCCTGGGTCAGGAGGCAGCACCCTCTTCCCCCAGCCTGCTACACAAGGAAAGCTGACATCCTTCCCTCCCCTTCCCTCAGAAGGACTGACCCTCAGCGCCTGAGATCCCACCCCAACCTCCTTCCCCAGCTGCTTCCCCACTCCTACCTGTCACAGGGCAGGGGCAGGGCACCCTGGGACCCCAGCCCCAGCAGAAGCAGCTGGCACAGCATGAAGGCCCTCCCAGGCATGGTGGCTGTGGCCTCAGCCAAGGAGTAAGCCCAGGTACCTCTTGCTTGCAGGGGCGCAGGCTGATCACCTGCCTACGCGGGCTGCCAAAGTCCACAACTGAGGCATGGCCACCCTGGGCGCTGTACGTCAGGTCTGCGCGGCCTTGCTGTCCCGGCTCAGCTTGCAGAAGCCGACCCCTGCTCCCCACTGTGCACTTTTTCTCTTCGTTTCTTAGTCTCAGCGGGTGCCACCTGCTCAAGCCCTTCCCTCATGTGGTGGGGTGGTGGTGGGTGACTGGGGTGCCCCGGTGTCTGGGGCACAAGTTGGTCCCACATCTGTGACCCAGATGCCAATCGCTCTGGTGGCTCCAAGATCACCACGGCAGAGAGTTACCTTTTCCTTTAACATCTCAAACAGAATGGCTCAAGGTTCCGTCCCACGTGTGGATCGATGGCTTGGGCCTGAAATGACATTGGGGTGGGGGTGGGGGGGGGGGAAGGGCGCATGGGAAGATATACTCTGGAAACCATTTGAGATTAGTGACTGCGTGACCCTCCCTTTAGGACTGAGCCTCACTGTCCAGGTCGTCAGTTGTGGTGCCTGAGAACAGTATCCGTCACACGACAAAATGGCCCTGTCCCTCTCCGCTGCCCTGGTAGTGTGCCCCCTTCCATCCTGCCTCCAGATGCTACATGCTTCCTTCCTTCCTTTTTATAAGTATTTTTCTTGTGGTTAAAACAGGTATCACATAAAATCTGCCATTTCAGCCATTTTAAAGTGTATAATTCAATTTATATTACATTCACAATATTTCGAAACTATTGCCACTCTTTATTTTCAAAACTATTTTTTTTATCATCCCAAAGAGGGGTGCCTGGGTGGCTTGGTTGGTTAAGTGTCCGACTTCAGCCCAGGTCATGATCTCGGGGTCGTGGGTTCAAGCCCCACGTCACGCTCTGTGCTGACAGCTTGGAGCCTGGAGCCTGCTTTGGATTCTGTGTCTCCCTCTCTCTCTGCTCCTCCCCTGCTCGCACTCTGTCTCTGTCTCTCTCTCTCTCTCAAAAATAAATAAAACATTAAAAAAATTATCATCCCAAAGATACATTCTATAACCATCAGGCAGTAAGCCCTCAGTCCTCTCTTCCCATGGCCCCTGGAAGCCACTATTCAACTTTCTGTGTCTATAAATTTACCTATTCCAGACACTTAATGTAAATGGAATTTATTCCTAGGTATTTTATTTTTTAGCTGTTTTTGCACATGGGATTGCTTCTCAAATTTCCTTTTCAGGTTGTTCTTGGCAGATGTGTGGAGACACAACTGATTTTTTTGACTGGTGATTTGCGTCTGCAGCTCTGCTGAATCTGTTTTATTAGACCCAGCAGCCTTCCTGTGGATCCTTGGGATTTTCTATATACAGAATCATGTCATCTGGGAATAGATATGCTCTTCCTTTCCAATTTGCATGCTTTTTTTTCCTTGTTCTTGTTCTGTTGTTCTGCTAGAACTTCTGGTACAACGTTGAATAGCAGAGGTGATTGTTGAGGATTTTCCATCACATGCATAAAAGATATTGGACTGTAATTTTCTTTTCATGTGATATCCTTACACAGTATACGCATTAGGCATTGCTGGTCTCTAGGAGGAGTTAGGAATGTTTCCTCCTCTTCCATTTTGGAAGATCTTGAGAAGGGTTGGTGTTAATTCTTTCGATATGTGGTAGAGTCAGCCAAGGAAGACATTGGTCTTGGACTGTATTAGGATTCTCCAGAGAAACAAACAATAGAATGTGTGTGTGTGTGTGTGTGTGTGTGTGTGTGTGTGTGTGTGTATGTGTGTGTGTGTGTGTGAGAGAGAGAGAGAGAGAGAGAGAGAGAGAGAGAGAGAGACTTATCTTTAAAAATTTGCTTATGGGGCACCTGGGTGGCTCAGTCAGTTAAGTGTCCAACTTCAGCTCAGGTATGATCTCGCAGTCCATGAGTTCGAGCCCCACGTCGGGCTCTGTGCTGAGAGCTCTGTGCTGACAGCTTGGAGCCTGGAGCCTCCTTCGGATTCTGTGTCTCCCTCTCTCTCTGCACCGCCCCCCCCCCCACTCATGCTCTGTCTCTCTCACTCTCAAAAATGAATGTTAAAATTTTTTTTTAAATATGCTTATATAAAAAAAATAAAATAAAATAAAAAATTTGCTTACGTGACTATGGAGGCTGGCAAGTCCAAAGGCTGAAAGTTAGTTCCTCAGGCTGGAGGCCCAGAGAAGTCTAAAGGCAGTCTCTAGGCAGAATTCCCTCTTCTTTTGGGGAGGTCAGTGTTTTTCTATTAAGGCCTTCAACTGAAGAGATGACATCAACTCACAATAGTGAGGGTATGAAATGAATAAAGGAAACTCTCATTTCAAATATAGTCAGGGGGCGCTTGGGCGGCTCAGCTGGTTAAGTATCCCCCGCTTGATTTCAGCTCAGGTCATGATCTCACAGTTCCTGAGTTTGATCACTGCATTAGGCTCTGTGCTGACAGCTCAGAGCCAGGAGTCTACTTCGGATTCTGTGTTTCCCCCTCTCTCTGCCCCTTCTCAGCTCATGCTCTGTCTCTCTCTCTCAAAAATAAACGTTTATTTATTATTGAGAGACAGAGCATGAGCATGGGAGGGGCAGAGAGACAGGGAGACACAGAATCCGAAGCAGGCTCCAGGCTCCAAGCTGTCAACACAGAGCCCAATGCAGGGCTTGAAACTCACGAACTGTGAGATCATGACCTGAGCTGAAGTTGGATGCTCAACCGACTGAGCCACCCAGGCGCCCCATAAACATTAAAAAATTTTTTTAAATAAAATAAAAATTTCTGAGACTTGTTTTGTGGCCTAACATATGATCTTATCCTGGAGAATGTTCTGTGTACATTTGAGAAGAATATGTTTTCTACTATTGCTGGGTACAGAGTTCTATATATCTTAGGTCTAGCTATTTTACAGTTTTGGTCTCCTATTTCCTTATTGATTTCTGTCTAGTGTTCTATCCATTAAAGGGGCACCGAAGGCTCCGACTATTAACAGAACTATTACTCCCTTCAATTCAACTTTTACACACACTCTCACCCTGGGATGACAGTGGTCTTAGCAGGCCTCTCTTCCTCTCTTTCCCTGAGCACACAAAGCTGATAAAAGAAATGCCACTATGCCTGTATTGTTTTCCAAAGTTCCCAGGGGCATAAAATGATCTAGACTAACACATTCAAATTCGGACTCCTTTGAAAAGGACAGTTCAGGAAAACAGTGTTTGATGTTTGTTCGGATCCCACCTCCAGGCCCTCCTTGACAGCACTTGGGGCCCATGGCAGCTGGGACCCTGGGGCTGGGTGATTTTCAGTATTCATAAGCATCTCCACGGAACAATACAGCATGTGGAATATGTGTTTGTGAAGCCAGGTTGTGTGGGTTATGGGAGGGGGGATGAGGGTAGGAGAGCTAGGTGTCGCCACAAAACAAGATTTCCTCCTTATTGATGTTCCAGGGGGATAAGGACCCATCCCATGACTTCTAGGTCACTACCTTGACCCCACTGCACTGTGGCCAAGGATTGGCTGGGAGGGGAGAGCAATTATAATTGCTCAGAACAAAAATCTCTGCATCATCCCAGGTAACCCCCTTCCCTTTATATTCCACGATCACTGGCTCCACCCTCAAAATACATCCCAGACTGAACCACTTCTCGCCTTTCTGGTCCTACCACTGCCGCCCAAGCCCTGGTCCTCCTCTGTTCCCACCCCTGACCCAGCCTTCTTCCTGACCCTTGAACGTGACCTCAGAGCCTTCACACTGCCCTTTCTGTGCCTGGACGGTCTTCCAGATCTGCACAGAGATGGTTCCATCTACAATTCTGTTCAAACCTCTCCTCCTCACAGACGCCTTCCCTCTGCATCCCTCTGCACTGCTGTGCCCTCCGCTGGCCCCGAGCAGCCCCCTCACCTCATTTTACTTTTAGTTGTGCTTCGATCAGCACTCTCCCTGCTAATTATGTGAGGTCCAGGAAGATGGGGCCCTGGTCTCTCTGTTTCATTGCCGTAGCCAGTCGGTTGCCGTAGTGGTCCAGGAGCATCGGGACCACTCCACTGGTCCAGCCAAAGCCCTCCTGGAGAGAGGAATGGCTAGTGGGGCAGGATCTCTGGGGAAGGCCCTCAAGCCCTATTTTAGGGGGTGTGAGATCTCCACCCAGGGGCTCTAGAACTGCCTAACCCCAGGAGGACAAAGGAGCTCCAGGCAGGCTCCTCCCTGTGGACCCACATCCACAGGAGGAAACAGGCCCAGACAGCGGAGGTCATGGCCAGTTGCGGGGACAGCAGAGCCCTGTAGTTCCTATGGGATGTGGGCCCACTCACCTGAACTTCATACTCCCCTCCACCACCTGGCTGACCACACCGTTGCTGATGTCATACTGGGAACAAAAGGACAGGCTCTAAGGTCAGGCACTACCCACCCCACCCCCGCGCCCCCTCACCTCAGCCCTCTAGGGAAAGCCAGAAACGGGAGCCCCTGTGGGAGAAGCTGCCCTGGCCTGCAGTGCCCAAGAATGGCCACTGGGCGTCACCACTGTCCCCGGGCTTTGCAAAGCCTGGCAATTCCCCCATCTCCTCATGGGGAGGAGGCCCAGGAGGGTCAGGGCTCAGGAGCAGCTCACCTTCTCATACATGGCCGACTTTCTGGAGTAGACCTCAAAGTTGGTTTGGATCCAATTCTGAGCCAGCTGGAAAGCCACTTCCTGGGCCCGAGGGGAAGGACACTTGGCCAGACCTAGACCCCACCCCGCCCCAGGCGGGACCCTGAGCCACCTGAGTCCCCAGCCCAGAGGGAGCATGGGCCTGAACCTTACTCTCCTCAAGGAGGGAAAGAGGCCCGAGAGCCTCAAGACCTTCATCTTGAAACCACGTGAAAAGCCAACGTGCTCTTTCCCCAGGGCCTGGGTTTGGAGAGACAAAGGAAGGCTGGTTCCCTGGACAGGTGGGGGCAGACACAAATGTCTGCTGAGGGGGAAGCCATGAGAACAGAAGAGCCAGAGAAAGCCCTCACATCCTCTGTTCACACCTCCCCAGTACCAGGGGGCTGACCCTCTAGATGCAAGGAGGGCAGGCCCTGGGATGTGCCCCACTGCTGCCTCCCTACCTCTGATGACCAGGTCCTGCAAGGGGGCCCAGGCATTGGGGAAGTCCCACTGCTGGCCTGTCTTCTGGAGAGAGGTCGGGATCCCGTACTGGTAGGTCAAGATCTGGCTGTCCTAGAAGGTTCCAGACATTTCTCGGATGGTGGGTGGGGGCTGGATGAGGAGCCAAGGGGCCGGGCCCTCCTAAAGCCAGATGGTCCCCTTCCTGGACTTTCTCTTCTTGGCTCACTGCCGCCCCCTGGTGGCTCCGGCGGGACCTGCAGGCTCAGGCACAGGGGTGGAGCAGGAGGGAGTGGAGGTCACTAGCTCAGAGGCAGGGAGAGAGCAGGTGGTTCTGCCCCCAGTATACCAGCCCGCCCTGCTGCCCCTGCCCCCTCCTCACCTCCAGATATTTCAGAGCCTTGCCCACGACTCCTGGGAGAGAAAAGCAGCTGTCTCAAAAAGAAATGTGGCTGAATGGATAAAAGTCCAAATTCTTTCCATGTTCAAGGGCATAGTCAAACCAGGTATCTTTTTCCTCATCTCATAGGATGGCCTTCAAAACAGCCCAGTGCTATTTCTGCAAATTTCAGTAATTCATAGCTTTGGAGGCAAATTCTTGGGTGGAACTAGTTTAGACAGAAGGTGCATACCCTTGTATTCTACTGCAGTTTTCTAGAAAGAAATTGACGGGGAGAGGCGGTAGAAGGGGAAAGTTTACTTCTAACTCCTCATCGCCTCCCTGAAGCCCTTACCAGCCTCCTCCCAGGTAAACTCACGCAGACCTGCTTCTTATACCTATAATTGCTCACTCCCCAGCTGGGCTCTACCTTCCCTGAGCTAATCAGCTAGTCCTCGGCTCAGGACTATTTGCCACTGCTGATTGTGGCCTGTGGTCATCAGCACTGTCTGTTATGTACTTTCTCTCCTTTGTCTGAGGCTCAGAGAGGGCAGAGGTTTGCCCGAGGCTGCACAGCATCTGTCCTCCCAGCCGGCCCCCGGGGCCCTGGCACCCGCTGGCACAGAGTGGTGCTCCAGGGCCCTTCCCCACCCAGCCCCACAGGAGCAGACCCAGCTCTGTTCCACGACGCCCCTCAAAATAACTGACAGCCCACCGCTCTCCCACTGAAACCACACTCACTGGGACAGAACCAGGAGGCCACGAACAGAGAAAGTACCCGAAGGAGGCAGCCATCTCTACTCTGGTCCTACAGTTGCTCTCCCGAGGCCACGTTCATGTACGCCTGTCTCATTGGGAAAGCAGTTTGGGGTTTCCTTTCTCCTTACAAATAAAACTGCCAGTTACTTCACCAGCAAAAAGGGGTTCGTTTAGGAATAGCAGAGAACGGCCATCTGGGCTGAGTAACCCACAGGAAAACCGTGGGCAAGTCAGCAGCACGCAGAACAGGAACGCTGCTTTGTGGAGGAAGGGGGGCATTGGGAAGGCTGCTGCGAACAACAAGCCCTTTGCGGTAAACTGGGGCGTTCTGAGTACGGTGGCTTTTCATTGGCTGAGTTGTGACAGCCTCTCATTGGCTGGGCTGTTGCTGGGGAGGAAGAAACCTACCCCTTCAGCTGGGAGAGGAAGGAAGGCAGCATCCACTTGCAAGTTGGGATCTGCACTTGACAAAGAGTCTTAGGGCAGGAGGGCTTCACCTGCCAGCCTCCCGGAGGTTGTGAATGAGGTTTCCTTTCATTCATTTTCACACTCCACGCCTGGGTCAGAGGATGCGGGCCCTGAGTCTCTGGGCCTGGCTTGGTGGTGGCCCCAGAGACGAGGCCAGGGGAGTGGAGGACGTGGTCCCCCTGGCCGGTCCTGACAATGGCCGTTGTTTGGTGAGCGCCTGCCAGGGCCGGGCTGGGTTAGCCAGGACTCCAGAGGCCCCCACGTGGGGCCGAGCAGACCAGGCTCCCGCAGCTCAGGCCTTGACCTCAGCCGTACCCGGCTGACCAGCAGCAGAGCCAGAACTCGTGCTCTGGCTCCCTGGCTCCAAAGCCGCAGCTGCCAGGGCCCCCCCCCCCAACCCGGCCTCTTGTGGACTCCACACCGTGGGGGTCCTGGGCTCCCTGTGCCCTCTCTCCTGACTGCAGGTGAAGCCAGAGGTCCTCAGCCACCCCGAGCAGTTCTCTCTGCTCTACTCAGAACACCCCTTCGTTGTGCCTGGTGGGCGCTTTGTCGAATTCTACTACTGGTGAGCGGCTGGGGCTTTAGGGCGGGAGTGGGGGAGCCCGGGGCCGGCAGGCTGTCCTGAGCAGGGTAGGGCACCCTGACTGGCCTGGGTATGCAGGGCAGGGGGTGGCGGGGGTGGGGGAGCAGGAGGGTGGGTGCCTGAGCTGCCCCTTTCCCCAGGGACTCCTACTGGGTGATGGGGGGGGGAGGGGCTGCTCCTCTCTGAGATGCCCGAGACCGTGAAGGGCATGCTGAACTTCCTGGACCTGGTGCGACTGTAAGAGGGGACGGGCTTGGCGCTGGATTGGCCTTGGCCTTGGCCGCTGGGCAGATGCCCCTCAGCAGGCCTCCTTCTCGGCAGCTGTGGACGTGTCCCCAACGGGGCCCGCGTGTACTCCCTGCAGCGGAGCCAGTCCCCCCTGCTGACTCTCATGATGCACTCCTAGGTGGCTCACACCAACGATACCCCCTTCCTGAGGTGGGCACCCCGGCCCCCTGCTGCCCTGCAGGCCCCCGTCCCTGAGACCTCCCAGGGCGGGACTGAGGGGGCGTGCCTGGGCTAAGGCGGTATCTGGCTCCGCCCCAGGGACAACATCGGGACCCTAGCTTTGGAATTGGACTTCTGGACTGAGCACAGGAACGTCTCTGTGAGCTCGGGGGGGAAGAACTACGTCCTGAATCACTATTCTGTCCCTTATGGGGGACCCAGGTAAGGAGCTGCCCCGCTAGCCTCTCAGTCTCTCATCGTTCACTCTGGTGTGAGGGCCAGTGACTTCGCCCCACGTCTCGGATGGTGATGCTGAGCGGGTGGGTGCCTGTGTTGTCAGAAAAGCAGTGCCAATGGGAGCCAGGGGAGCAGCGTGGCCCCCCCCCCACTGGCGCAGTTCTCTCCCAGCTCCTTCCTACCTGGCCAGGCTGCGTAGCGACCACATGAAGGCTGCAGAGGAAACTTGCCCCAAGGTACTGGCCATGCAGTGGCTGCGTCCCCCTCTGCTGGGCCGTCCCTGGGGAAGGAGAGGCCCCAGAGGACAGAGACAGCAGACAGGGCATCACCAGGATCGCGGGCAGTGGCACGAAGAGAGGACGGCTGTGGGTGAGCTCTGTCCAGGCCAGAGGAGAAGGAGAGCTGGCAGAGTGAGGATAGGGAGGACAGGACGACAGACTAGGAAGACCACGGTGGGGGCTTTTCTCCTCTGTAGCATGGCCACCAGCCTGCATTGCAGGGTCCCCCTGCCCTCCTCCCAAGGCAAGACCGACCTGCTCGCCAAGGCCCGGAGCAAGACAAGGAGCCTCACGGCCCCTCCCTCTGCACTCCTGCTCAAACCACAGCCATCTGCGGACCAAAAACACCTCTCTCTCTTTCTTTTTAACCCCGAGTTGCCTGAAACATGTGCGTGGTCGGGCTGGGCCTGTGTCACAAGGGCCGCCTGCATACACGGGAGGGCGGGGGACGACTCCTGGGCACTGGCTCTCAGACATTGCACGTTTCTCTATTTCTGCACATGGCAGCAATTTTTGCAGAAAGAGTGAAAAGGGCGCATCTGGGCCCAGGCACCAGCCTGCTGCAGCTGCCTGTGGCTGCCTCTGCCCACCCAGGGCAACCTCTTGTTCTCACCTCAACCACTGTGACTTCCTCTCCCCGTGGGAACAGGGTCAGGGGCTCCTGCCGCACCCAGACTCCTGGGCATCTCCCTGCCTGGCCAGGAGTCTCACAACCACAGCTCAGTGTCCACAAAATTCAGATGCTCCCAGGTGACCCCAACTCACGGCCCTGTAAGCAGTGTGATTAGCAGTGTTTGTAAGTGTCCATGAGAGATGCTTTAAGTCAGAACCGGGTCCCAGGAGACCCTGACTGAAGACCTGACTATGCCATTACAGGCCCTGTGCCCTGGGCCACTCACTCCATCATCCTAGGCCATTGCTACATAAATTGAAGGCTTTGTTCTCCATTAGGGGTTGCAAACTCCAATTCTAGTAACACAAATGTGCAGAAATATGTGAGGGCAAGGGAACTAACAGTACAAGAGCATCATCTTGGGGAGTTAGGAGAACTAGGGTGAGAAAATGCACTTTATAAAGAAGTTTCCGCCTCAGAAGGTGGTTGACACAAGGGAATGTGGGCTCCTTATTTGCTAGATATTCTGATTTAAAAAAAATTTTTTTGATGTTTTTATTTATTTTTGAAGGGGAGAGAGAGAGACAGAGCATGAGCAGGGGAGGAGCAGAGAGGGAGACACAGAATCCAAAGCAGGCTCCAGGTTCTGAGCTGTCAGCACAGAGCCCGATGCGGAGCTCGAACTCACGAACTGTGAGATTATGACCTGAGCTGAAGCCGGACACTCAACTGGCTGAGCCACCCAGGTGCCCCTAGAACTTCTGATTTTTTGAAGTAGGGTGGGACCCGATATTTTGATGCAAAATATCCCAATTTTTAAATGTCTCAATGTCCCAAATTCTGACTGGGGATGGTTCCTTGTGGGTGTGAGGAATGGTAAGGAGGAGATTTGACCCGACTATGGCACCCCCTTCTCCCCGAAGCATTCAGGGTCCTTTGGTCCAGTTAAACCTCAGCCTGCATTGTTGACTCTTGACCGTCAGTGCCCCTTTATATTGAGATACTCTGTATGTATTGAGATCCTTAATATGTAGAGATCTCTTACAAATCAAAAAGTAAAAGAATAATACTATCACGGGGCACCTGGGTGACTCAGTCATTTAACCATCCGGCTCTTGATTTTGGCTCAGGCCATGATCTCACAGTTTGTGAGATTGAGCCCCCAGATAGTGCACAGCCTGCTTGGGATTCTCTTTCCCTCTCTCTGCCCCTTCCCCACTCGTTCTCTCTCTCTCCCTCCCTCCCTCCCTCCCTCTCTCTCTCTCTCTCTCTCAAATTAAATAAATAAATAAATAAAAACTTCAAAAAAAAAAACCCCAATACTGTCACGCTTAGAAAACATCTATAGATGGGCGCCTGGGTGGCTCAGTCGGTTGAGCGTTCGTCTTCGGCTCAGGTCATGATCTTGTGGTCACGAGTTCCATCCGCACGTGGGGCTCTGTGCTGACAGCTCAGAGCCTGGAGTCTGCTTCGGATTCTGTGCCTCTCTCTCTGCCCCTCCCCCTCACGTGCTCGCTCTCTCTCAAAAATAAATAAGCATTAAAAAAATAATAAAAAAAAAACATCTATAGAATAACTATGGATAGTCGATAAACATAATGCTCTGATTGTTCTTCTCTGGGTCTGGATCGGGCCTCAGCCCATAAGGATGCAGCCTCTGGTTGCCCGCGGGGTGTCTTGGCTTTGACCTTCTGGGATGCCCTCACTCAAGCTTTACCACTTAGTTCGGCTTAACGCATTTACAAGCAGCCTCATCGGTGGGGAGACAACACTTTAAAGTATTTATTCAGCTTTGATTTTGTAGTGAGGCTGCAGGCTGTGTAGGAAAAGGACCGAGAAAGGGACCCGAGAGGCAGCTTAGCCTTTTCTAAATCCTCAGTAATTCAGCTCTGGGCCCAAACTTGCACCCTCACCGATCAGAAGTCCCTCTGCTACTTCCTGGACCCACCGAACCTGGGAAGCAGCTGGCGGGGGTGGGGGTGGGGGCTTGTTCTTACTGCCTCATGGCTCCAAAGTATTTCTTTGAGGAAGAACTCCCAGCTTCCTTCTCAAGGTCTATCCTCAGGGTAGCAATGTGACCAGTCCCTTTTCAAAGTTCATTTCCCAGGCTCCCCTGCAGTTAGGGCTGGCCAAGAACGCAGTTCTGACAAATGAGAAGTGGAGGTCACTGGAAGAGGCTTCTTGAACGGGGAGAGACTCAGCTGCCTTGGCCCTTTGCCCTTCCCCTTCCTGCCCGCCTTCAGCACGGATGAAGTCCTAGGAATGGCAGAGGCCACCCTGCGACCACGAGACGATGAAAGCTGAAAGCCTTCGTGAGGCTGAAAACCACACACTGAAGACGGCAGGGCAGAAAGTTGGAGACTGTTGTCAGTGGCGCCTTTGAGTCATGAGAGCCCTGGGCCCCATTGTATGAGGAAAACAACCCCTCAGTTGTTTAAGCCACCGGCTTTCAGTTTTTGGTCACTTGTGGCCGAATAAAGTCTCTAACAGGTCCTTCTGCTGAGGCCTTTTGGTCACTATAGTTTCCTTCATTCCCATCACGCGTCCAACCATGGTCTAATGTCCCAGCCATATCGTGGGGCTCCTGCCTGCCTGGCCTAATCTCAGGTGTGAGGGGCAGACCGATCCATCTGTGTGTCAGTCTGTCTGTCTACCTACCCACCTGGATCCGTATGTATCAGGTGAGGCCGAGCAGGTGCACGGACCACCTTCCTCACAGCCCCGTCTCGCGGCAATCAGCTCCAGGCCCCTGGACTTCTCACTAGCACGCGTGCAAACAATTCCTGGAGTCTCCAGGAGCAGGAAGGCCAACCTGGGGAGTGACTGCCAGCTGGAAAGTAACAGGTCCAGCTTCCGGGGTGCTGTGAGTTCCATTTCATGACCCGATTACCAGCTGTTTGCTTTACGACCATCTGTACCCTGGCCAACGTGTTTTACGCACTTTCCTGTATGGTGCTTTAGTTTGTAATAAAATCAGCTGGCCGTTTACGCGAGAGTCCATCGGCCTGCTTGGTCTGGCCCACTTGGGCAGGAGGGCAAAGGGCCTGTGGCGGCCAGAGCCGGGAGGGTAGCAGCCTCCGGGCTGAGCAGGCGGCAGCTGGGTTGACTGATCCACCCCAACGCGAAGAAGCCACCGGGTTGGAGCTCTTAGAATAGCGGCACACCTGCAGGTAAGCAGTTTCTATTGTGGTGAGGCGTTAAAAAAACAAAAGGGCAGGCGAGACACAAGTTCGCCTTTAAAGCGACAGCTGTGCGTGACTGCCGCCGCCTTGGTGGCCCGCCCACTCCCCCTGCAAGCTCTGTGCTAGCCATGAGCTGGGCCTGGGGAGAGGTGGGGGGGCTCCCGGCACCTGCGCCTGCGCCCCGCCCTCGCCCCCCCACCAGCCGCCTTTGACCGCTGACAGAGGCTGCCTCTGAGTAGGGGTCTCGGAGATACTGACCTTGGTTCTGCCACATTTGTGGCATGAGTGCAGGCGAGCCGATGGTCTCTCTTTGAGCCTCAGCATCTTCATTTGTGAAGTGTGGATGGTATCTCTTCTAGAGGTCGTTGTAAGAATTAGAGAGGACGCGTTTCAGGCACGCAGGGAGCCAGCCAAGGGTAGTGCCTATTTGGTAATGGGTGGAGACGCCCCAGTTAACTCCATCCCAGCAGCCCAAGGCCGGGGGAGAGACCGTGCTCTCCACTCCACCAGGCAGGTCTGACATTGCACAAGCGTTTCCCAGGCATCCGAGAGGGTGCATTTAAGGCCAGGCCTCCACTGGAGGACCTCCTCGTCAGCCAGTCACCGCAGGGATGCTCCTTCGGGACCCTTCATGCTCTGAGCCTCGTAGGACACAAATCTGTGGCCTGAGGTAGGGCGCCAGCAACCACCTGAGCCTCACAGACGAGGACCACTGGTGCTCAGAGAGGCAAAGACCAGCGTCAAGGCAGGCCTCACGGCAACAAAGTCAGACTGTCCTTGGGCGGGAGTCCAGGTGAGCCTCTTGGCACAGCCATCTACATGGCAGTGAGGAGGGACAAGAGGGGCTCCTCAGAGCCAGCCCACCTGCAGAGGCCTTCAGCTCGACACACGAGGTGGAAACCCTTGTCGGAAACATGGGGATTCATCGTAGTCAACACCTCTGTCTCAGGCTCAGGCTCACGTGGGAAGGTTCTCATCATTCCTCATGGGGAAGGCTAAGCCCTGACATCGACCACCTTCCTCACAGCCTCATCAGTGTGGAAATGGACTCCAGACCCCCTGACCCAGTCCCTACAAGCTCTCGTGAGGTGAGGCTTGCATGCTGTGAGGCCGCCCACTGGGAAGTAACGTTTCTGCATTTCCCCACAGAAGGCGTCTTTTAGCTCACAGCTTGTCGGTAGCTTGGATTCCTCCAGCTGTTTCTCTGTCCTCCAATTCCCCGGGGTTCTTGCAAGAAGGATGTGCTTTGGCCAGCCTGGAGAGGGTGGGCC
Organism: Neofelis nebulosa; assembly: GCF_028018385.1. Classification (NCBI taxonomy): domain Eukaryota; kingdom Metazoa; phylum Chordata; class Mammalia; order Carnivora; family Felidae; genus Neofelis; species Neofelis nebulosa. The sequence continues at coordinate 16,177,618 of NC_080791.1, forward strand.
TGGAAGGATGTTCTGACGTCACAACTTCCAGGCTCTGCTCCAGACTTGGCAAATAAGTGGAGGCTGCTCAGGCCATGTGAGGAGGGTAGGCGCTTATTCTTAACTTTTTTTTAATTTTTATTATTATTTATTATTGAGAGACAGAGCATGAGCATGGGAGGGGAAGAGAGAGAGGGAGACACAGCATCCGAAGCGGGCTCCAGGCTCCGAGCTGTCCGCACAGAGCCCGACGCGGGGCTCGAACCCACGAACCTCAAGATCGTGACCTGGCTGAAGTCGGACGCTTAACCGACTGCGCCACCCAGGCGCCCCATGTAGGAGCTTATTCTTAAGGTCAGGTCTCTGAATGACTCCTACTTACCAGGCATACATAATATCTTGTTCCCTCAGATTATGAAAAACTCAAAGCATATTACAAAATTTAGAGTATAGGGCCCCTGGGTGGCTCCGTCGGTCAAGTGTCCGACTCTTGGTTTCAGCACAGGTCACGATCTCACGGTTCATGGGTTCGAGCCCCAGGTCGGTTCATGGCGAAACTGAGGTTCAGAGAGTTTAAGTAACTTGTGCAGAGGTAGCACCTTTAGCAAGTGGCAGAGCTGGGATTTGAACCTCCCACAGACTCCAGAGCCTGTATCCACCTCTATCATCCTCTGGAATTCTTCCAGGTCATTAGTGATCCGTAAACATGGAGAGTCCAGACTGGAAGGCCAGCCTCAAGACTGACTCAGACTGAGGGCGCCTGGGTGGCTCAGTCGGTTAAGCGTCCAACTTCGGCTCAGGTCATGATCTCACCGTTTGTGAATTCAAGTCCCACGTCAGGCTCTGTGTTGACAGTGTGGTGGTGCCTGCTCGAGATTCTCTCTCTCCCCTTCTCGCTGCGCCTCTCCTGCGTGCACTCTCCCCGACCCGTCTCTCTCTCAAAATAATAAATAAACATTAAAAAAAAAAAAAGACTGTAATCTAATCTGTATCAAAAGCCTAACATCTGTGAATCCTTTGACCTTGAGAATGCCTGGGAATCTCACTCAGCCGTAAGAAAGAATGAAATCTTGCGACAACCTGGATGGACAGTGAGGGCATTATGCTAAGTGAAATAAGCCAGACACAGAAAGGCAAACGTTGTGTAGTCCCACTTACATAAAGAACCATAAATTCCCAGGGACAGATAGTAGAATCGAATGATGGTTGCCAGGGGCTGTGGGGAAGGGGATCGGAGTTCTTGATCAATGGGCACAGATTTTCCGTTTGGAAAGATGAAACAGGTCTACGGACGGAGAATGGTGATGGTTGCACGACACTGTGAATGCAACTTAATACTACTGAAACATACACTTAAAAAGGGTGGAAACGGTAAACTGTATGTTAGGTATATTTTCCCACAATAAAAATAACCTGCAAAGCAATACTATACATAGCTTGTAGGTGTATACAGCAAAAGCATAAAGACATGCATGAGAATGATAAATTGCGAAAGGAGGAGAGCAGTTACACTGAGGGGGGCAGGGATCCCAGTAGGCATGAGTAGAAAGAATGCTTCAGTTGCACCTGGGATGTTTCCATTCTAAATACAAAATATGAAAGAAATAGGACACAGCTAGTTGGTAAGCATACGTCGGTTTCCCATAATTATCCTCTAACTTTTTTTAAACAGAGAGTTAAAATTTTTTTTTAAATTTATTTTGAGAGAGACAGAGTGAGTGGGGGAGGGGCAGAGACTGAGGGAGAGAGAGAATCCCAAGCAGGTTCCGCACTGTCAGCACAGAGCCTGACCCGGGGCTTGATCTCACAAAGCGTGAGATCATGACCTGAGCGAGCCAAGACCAAGAGTAGGACGCTTAATCCACTGATCCACCCAGGCGCCCCTCAGTGACATTCTTTTTGAATAACAAAGAGTTGAGGCCTTTGGCCCGGGGCGGGGGGGGGGGGGGGGGGGAGGGGGGGGGTCGCGTAGCTGAGGACAACTCTCGTGCCATAAAGTAAAGCAGCGGTGGTCAGAGGTCGTGGGGAATGGTTGTTGAGATGTATGAGTTCTCACTGGGAAGTCAGATAACTGCCAGTGTTCTGGAAGTTGTGTGCCTGCGGCCCCAAGCCCTGCCCCCGTAGAAGCTGGGGAAGAGTGCCTGTCGCACGGCATGGCACACATCTGCCAGAGGCCCCTATTCTGGTTGGATTCATCCAGGACGCATGTGGCTTCTGTTGGTGTGAGCTGACAGTGCCCCAAACAGAATTTCAGTGCGCCCCAGAGAGGACACAGAATGTAGTATCTTCCCTGCAGGAGGGGATCTCCAGGTTTTGTGGGGCCTGAAGCCGAAACAATTTGGAGGGCTCGGACCATCAAGGGGCCTCAAGTGCGTGAGGGGTCCTGGAGCTTAAGTGTCATTAACTTGGTAGGAAGTATGCTTGCCTGGTGAGCCTGGGTTTGCCCTGCCTACAGCCCAGTTTTGCTTCCAAATGACTTAAATTACATGTTTTCCCTTCTTGCCTTTTGCAAATTTGCATTAAAATTTACGAATTGAACAATAAAATCGTCATTCAATAAAATAGTCATTTTTGGCAAAATGGCTCGTTTAACCCTCCCCTACTCAAATTGCTAACAGTGCATGACGGAACGAAAGAGGCCAAACCCCACGAACCTCGTCTGCAGTGTGGAGCCGGGTAGGGCGGTGGGAGGTGGGGGGATTCTTCTAGCATTTATTGAGTCTGCCTGTACAGACATCGTGCTGGGTGCTTGCATTGTATTATTTCACCCTTTTGCCTGCTATGGGGCAGCAGACCCTCCCAGGGGGCTCAAAACAGCTCCCCTATAAGGGCGTGGGGGGAAATGTCAGGACACCACGAGTGGAAGTTCAAATAATGAAACCGTTAGCAGGGTAATTTTGGCATAAAACCCACTGCATCAGCCAGTCTCCCAACAGGAAACAGATGGCACATTCAAAATAGGATAATTTGAGGAGGGTTTATTTACAAAAACGATGTGGGTGTCAGGGAACCACAAAGGATAGGGCAGCAATCCAAGTTCGGTAGCAGCCAAGCATTGCCCCCATGATGCGGGAAGGGACGAGGGAGGGAATGGCCACTGGCCTCCGCAGGGAGAGAAAGGCACCACAAGGCCCATGAGAGAAGACATGATCGTGGTTGATCACAAGAGGAAGTAAGCCACCTGACCTCTGCCTCTGTCTCCGATCTCCTGTGGGGCTCCACCAGGACACAGAAGATACTGGACGTGGGCCACAAGGGTGGCCTCCTGGGGCAGAGGGCTGAGTGGAGAAGGTGGCAGGGGTGGACGTGGTTCTAAAGGACAAAGAAATGCAAACGGCACAGGCTACCTCTTTGGCCCCTCAGCATCCACCCTAGGCCTTTTCCCAGGTGAACATCTTGTCTCTCCTACATAGCAGACCCGCCATTTCTCACCAGCTATCATACCACCGTGGGGTAATGTGGGCTGGTCATACTCTCAGCTGAAATCACCGGTGTTCCTCAAATAGAGTAACGGGCCAAAGGGAGAAAAAGAAACAAGAACAGCTCACGAAATCGGGACGCGACGGTCTCCACTCCTATGGCTGGCCCCAAGGCCAAGGTAACCCTAGATGCCTTCTTCTCACTTCCATTCCCTTTCACCTCTGCTGGCACTTTTTGGGACAGGGTTCTTGACCAAGAAGGGTGACCCAAATCTTCACGTTGGCGGGATCTGAGTCCTTGGTTGCCTTAATTTTGGGGTTCCCGTAGTTTTCCGCTGACTTGGACGGTTAGGCACAGGGGTGCTCCAGTGATGCCCCTCACTTCAGACACTGTCCTCCTTGTCCCCATTCAGTAGCAGCGAGCCCGTTTTGCCCTGGTAGCCAGGATCAATCATGCCACCCGGGGCTGTTAACCCCTTTCTTTGTCTGTTGGTTTAGTGGCCAGTGGAGCCCCAAATGAGCCAGGGCCATTTCAGCTTCTGACTCATCAGAATCATGGCTGTGTACCCTGGAAATAGCGTTTCTTCTTTGGGCGCCAGAACCTCTAGCTCACCAGTCTGAAGGTTGGGGGGTGGGGGGGAGATAGGAAGCAAGCATTTTTCTAGTGGGTTATTAGGAATTGTAGTGAAAGAGGACATTCTCACCTCTACCCCTTTGTTCTTGGACCCACATATGGCACCATACATATATTGGCCACTGGTTTCAAGCATATAGTGGGTCTTGTACGACAGCACCCCAACCTTGCGGAATAATTCCACCACCCCATGAAACCAGAATCTCCCAGGGGTCTCAGTGAGACTGGGCGCAAAAAGCTAATCTCCCTGTAATCAGTCAACAGTGCTAACAACCAGTACCAACCTCCCTGAAAGTCATGAGAGCCATAGTTGTAAAGCAATGCCATTAATCGTTATGTTTCATGCCTTTACCAAGGATCGGTGCCATGCAAATACTTTAGCTAAACCAACAGCTGAGGCCAATTCCAGGCTTGCTGGAATTGACCTTCACGGCACGGTCCTCCTCCGTCCGTTACCCGGTCATGGAGGAACACCCCGAGGCATTAGGTGTCGTTCGGCAGCACTCGAGAAGGTTGTAGTGTTAGTAGAGACGCTGTGGTCATCTACCCACGACCACAGATCCACACGGTTCGAAACACTCGATGATCATTGTTGACCTAAATAAAGAGGTAATCTGAGGTAAGCCAGGACAACAGTGTATTCGGGAATAGCAGAGGGATTGCAGTTGAGGGCAAGCAAACAGCAAGCTGCTGGTGAGTCTGTTGAGGGTTTGGCTGTACTCATGGGCAGGGACTACAGAGAGGGGGGAACTCAGAGCCCGTTAAAATAAAACAACAAATGGAGAGGAGCCTTCGACATTTTCCTAAGCAGATCAGATCAGTCACCCAAGCAAACCTCAATTCAGCCCACTTGGTGAGACCAGCCCAACCTGGGTCATCTCCTCTTCCCGCCTCTAGCAAAAGCTCCCGAGATCGATAGGAGACATACTCTCATCAGCCCGTCATCACCCAAGAAAATTCCAACGCTATCTATTTTCTTCAAATCAGACATTTACTGGAAACCAGTCCTTTAGTCCCGAAGCTTTGTCTTCCTGACGGCACATCGGATTGTCTATATTATGTCCTCCGGTTCTATTTTATTTTATTTTTCTAAGACAAATGGCTAGTTTATTCAAATTGTTTAGCCTCGTGGTTACAGGCTTCAGTTCAAGGTACATATTGGTTTGAGAGTGACGGGTGGTGGTAAAAATTACCCAAAATCACGAGTCCTGAGATACCTGAGCTTGAAAAAGATACGGCACTCCTAAAAATACCAATTTTTATCTTTTAGAAGTTGATCAAATTTAAATACATGTTTTACATTATATGTGTCAGTCTACCTAGTTTATTTCTCATAATAGTTTCTGAAAACTACCACCGTAACAGGGTTCATTTCCCAGAGGGACTTAGACAGTGAAACCACAGCCATCAAGCACCTCGGTCACTCATACTCATTTTTATGTGGTCTATGGTCTCTCTATCGCCCCATCTGATCACCACACTCTCCACCGTTAAGAAAATTCATATTCGGGGGCGCCTGGGTGGCTCAGTCGGTTGAGTGTCCAACTTCGGCTCAGGTCACGATCTTGCTGTCCGTGAGTTCGAGCCCTGCATCAGGCTCTGTGCTGACAGCTCAGAGCCTGGAGCCTGCTTTGGATTCTGTGTCTCCCTCTCTCTCTGCTCCTCTCCTGCTCATGCTCTCTCTCTGTCAATAATAAATAAACACTAAAAAAAAAAAAAAGAAAATTCGTTTTCGTAACCAATGCCCAGACTATGGGATCTATCAACCTTCGGCACTCCTGCTGCCCCAACCCTCCCTCCCCACCCCCACCACACACACTTCATTACAAATTGGTACATGCACAGAGCAACCTTAAGGAATTTAAAATCTGCTGATCTAATATCAGGTCGCTCTTTAAAAGCTTTAGCAAGCATAAGGTTACACAGAATTTGTTACTTAAGGCAGATTTTCATGCCTACTCTCAGAGCTTTTGTTTCATTTATTTTAAAGATTTTATTCTTTTCCGTAACCTCTACCCCCAGTGTGGGACTTGAACTCACGACCCTGAGATCAAGAGTCGCACGCTCCACCGAGGGAACCAACCAGGTGCCGCCCCAGAGCTTTTAATTTCATAGTTCTCGGTGAGGAATCAGCATTTTTGACATTTTATCATTATTTTTTTAAATTTTTTGAAAGGAGAGAGAGAGCGAGCAAGCACGAGCGAGGGAGGGACAGAGAGAGAGACACACACAGAATCAGAAGCAGGCTCTGGGATCTGAGCTGTCAGCACAGAACCCGAAGCGGAGCTTGAACCCACAAACTGTGAGATCATGACCTGAGCTGAAGTCAGACACTTAGCAGACTGAGCCACCCAGGCGCCCCGGTTGTTGCCCTTTTAAACTGCAGCTTTTCTTCTGTGCCCCGGGGTAGGTTCCTCAGTCCTATTCCTCCCAGCTGCAGTTCACAGCTTGGAGTGGGGTTCCCTTCCTTCCTTGCCTCCTGCTCTCTTGCCCTTCTCGGTGTGGTCTCTCTACCTTTTCTTAAGCAGAAGGTGTTCCGTCAGCCCTCAGTTCTTCCTCGGGAGGACTTGCTCTCAAGTAAGTGTAGAGTTGGTGTGTCCGTGGAGGAGGTGAGTTCAGGGCCTTCCTGCATCGCCGCCATCTTGCCCTGGAACAGAGCCCTCCTCCACTTCTGCGTCAGCCTGAGACTCTCTCACACCACCTCGGCTCCTCCGGGGCTCACTGTGGTAACGAGGCTTACCTTGTCTCTGATGGTTAAGCACCTGGCCTTTGCCAATGAGTCTCCATTATTCCCGCTGAAATTAGGGAACCGATCCCAGCACCTGCTGTCCCCTCCAGTGGCCATCACAGGGTGCTTCGAGGGGGCTGGCCCTCGCCTCACCAATTGACACCTTAACAAAGCGTGAGTCTTTCAGCTCTCCCAGGGAATCCAAGTAGGGGAGGCTGAGCAAGTTGGATCCGGTTCCAACATACTCGTTACTTGGTGGAGCCTTAGGAATTCTTTCCTGATGACCTTATGCTGGGGAAGACCTGGCATTTCGACCTCAGGGATTGCAGGCCCGTGGTTCTCAACCTTCCGTGTTCATCACAATCACCCGAAGGGCTTGCAACACACATTGCCGGGCCCCTTCCCCACGGTTTCAGATTTGGGAGGTCTGGGTTGGGGTCGGTGATTCTGCATTTCTAACAACTTCTAGAGTGGTGTTGGTATTGCTACTCTCGGAACCCCCACTAAGCAGGTCCACGCTTTCATTAGCCAATTTAGCAAATTACGAATACTACTCAAGTCTGCTTCGGTCAAACCATTAGTGGCTGCACCCGTATCAACGGACGTGGCTGGATCAAGTCTTATATTCTATCCCTTTCGGTCTGATATGCCTAGAATTCACTCCCATGTGTACCCCCCAGATTCTTGCTAGTACAGATTAGCAAGACATTGTAACTCTTTGGTGTATAACCAGGCCTTCTACCTCTCTCACTGAGTTATTTTGGGGTCTGATGGTCATCATTGGCTGAGGGACGATGAGAGGTGGAGCCTGAGGAGAGTCATAGCAGCTTGTGAGCTTGTGAGATAATTAGCTCTTGGGACATGGCCATTTAAAAGCCTTTACACAGGGGTGCCTGGGTGGCTCAGTCGGTTGAACATCTGACTTCAGCTCATGATCCCGCAGTTCATGAGTTCAAGTCCCATGTCGGGCTCTGTGCTAATAGCCTGGAGCCTGCTTTGGACTCTGTGTCTGCCCCTCCCCCACTTACACGCTGTCTCCCCCTCTCTCTCAAAAATGAACAAACTTAAATAAATTTTTTTAAATAAGTAAACATTAAAAAGACAAAAGCTTTTATGTAGAGAAAAGTTTACTTCTTGGCAGGGCAGGGTTAAGGAAGGTTGGGAAAGCATGTGTCAGGGGGTGCATTTAGGGGAATTTGGAGGCTCAGGAATTTGTTTATTAAGATTTTGAGAGATTTCATTCGCCTCATAATTAGAATTTGAAAGTTTCCCCACACCCACCTAATTCCAAGAGAGAGGCATTTGTGAGGCTTTTCAGTTAAAAACAAAAAACACTTAATTTCAGAATCATTTTAGATTTACAGAGAAGTTACAAAGATAATACAGAGACTTTCCATACACTCTATACCCAGCTTCCCCTATGACTAATGTTTTGCATTCATATGGCATATTTGTCACAATTGATAAACCAATATTGATACATTATTAGTAACTAAAGTCTATACTCAGATTTCCTCAGTTTTTCACTTATCCCTCTTTTTTTCCAAGATACCATCCAGGATACTAGTTTGAATTTAGTAGTAATGTTTCCCTAGGTTCCTCTTGGGTACAACAGTTTCTCAGACTTTCCTTGTTTTTTGTTTTTGTTTTTATTTAATGTAATTTACTTTTTATTTTTTTAATGTCTATTTATTTTTGAGCGAGGGACAGAGAGCAAAAGCGGGGAAGGGGCAGAGAGAGAAGGAGACCCAGAACAGGAAGCAGGCTCCAGGCTCTGAGCTGTCAGCACAGAGCCCGACACGGGGCTCGAGCTCTCGAACTGCGAGATCATGACCTGAGCCAAAGCTGGACGCTTAACCGACTAGAGCCACCCAGGTGCCCCTAATGTAATTTATTTTTTTTTAAGTAAACTCTACACCCAACGTGGGACTCCAACTCATGAGCCAGAGACCAAGAGTAGCATGCCCTACCAACTGAGCCAGCCAGGTGCCCCAGACTTTCCTTGTCTTTTGTTGTTGTTGTTGTCGTTGTTTTTTGTTGTTGTTTGTTTGTTTGCAACCTTTACTGTTTTGAGGGGTACTGGCCAAGTATGTTGTAGAATGTCCCTTAATTTGAGGTGTCTGGTATTTTTCTTATGGTTATACTCGGGTCGTGGTTTTGAGAGAGGAAGAACCACAAGAGGTGAAGTGCCATTCTCGTCATGTCGTATCACAGTACATACTATCAACATGACCTTTCGCATGATCCTGACCTTGATCACCTGACCGAGGTTGTGCTTGTCAGTGTTTATTGATTTATTTTGAGAGGGAGGGAGGGAGGGAGAGAGAGAGAGAGCATGAGAGCAGAGGAGAGGGGCAGAAGGAGAGGTGAAAACCCAAGTAGGCTCCACGCTCAGCATGGCCAGAGAGGTGAAAACCCAAGTAGGCTCCACGCTCAGCATGGCCAGAGAGGTGAAAACCCAAGTAGGCTCCACGCTCAGCATGGCCAGATGCAGGGCTTGCTTGATATCATAACCGTGGGATCATGACCCAAGCCGAAATCAGGAGTCAGATGCTCCGGGCCCCTGGATGGGTCCGTTGGTTAAGTGTCCGACTCTTTTTTAAAAAACGTTATTTATATTTTTAAATTTACATCCAAATTAGCATATAGTGGAACAATAATTTCAGGGGTAGATTCCTTAAGGCCCCTGACCCATTTAGCCCATCCCCCCTCCCACACCCCCTCCCATAACCCTCTATTCTCCATATTTAAGAATCTCTTATGTCTTGTCCCCCTCCCTGTTTTTTATATTATTTTTGCTTCCCTTCCCTGTGTTCATCTGTCCCGTGTCTTAAAGTCCTCATATGAGTGAAGTCATATGATATTTGTCTTTCTCTGACTAATTTCGCTTAGCATAATACCCTTTAGTTCCACCCACATAGTTGTAAATGGCAAGATTTCATTCTTTTTGATTGTCGAGTAATACTCCATTGTATATATACACCACATCTTCTTTATCCATTCATCCATCGATGGGCATTTGAGCTCTTTCCATACTTTGGCTATTGTTGATAGTGCTGCTATAAACATTGAGGTGCATGTGTCCCTTCGAAACAGCACACCTGTATCCTTTGGATAAATGCCTAGTAGTGCAATTGCTGGGTCATAGGGTATTTCTATTTGTAATTTTTTGAGGAACCTCCATACTGTTTTCTAGAGTGGCTGCACCAGCTTGGATTCTCACCAGCAGTGCAAAAGGGATCCTCTTTCTCCGCGTCCTCGCCAACATCTGTTGTTGCCTGAGTTGTTAATGTTAGCCATTCTGACAGGTGTAAGGTGGTATCTCATGGTGATTTTGATTTATATTTCCCTGATGATGAGTGATGTGGAGCATTTTTTCATGTGCCGGTTGGCCATCTGGATGTCTTCTTTGGAGAAGTGTCTATTCATGTCTTTTGCCCATTTCTTCACTGGATTATTTGTTTTTTGGAGTGTCTGACTCTTGGTTTTGGCACAGGTCATGATCTCATGGTTTGTGAGTTCGAGCCCCACATCAGGCTCTGTGCTGACAGTGCAGAGCCTGCTTGGGATTCTCTCTCTCCCTTGCTCTCTGCTCTTCCCCAGCTTACACTCATTTCCTCTCTCTCAAAATAAATAAGTAAACTTAAAAAAATTTAAAAAAAAGAGTCAGACACTCAATTGACTGAGCCACCCAGGCGTCTATATTATCTTTCAAAGGTATTAAAATAATAATAAAAATGTCATGTTTACCCATGTAAATTACCCTTTTTAGAGATTTTTATTTCCTTTCTGTAGATCCATATTTCCACATGATTTTATTTCATTTTGGGTTCTCCTCTAACATTTCTTATGTTGTGGGTCTGACGATAATGAATTCTTTTAGCTTCTGTATGTCTGAAAATATTTTATTTAGCCTTCATTTTTGAAATGTATTTTAATGGGTATAGAACTCAAGGTCAATGGGTTTTTTTTTCTTTCATTACTTTAAATGTTGCTCTACTGACTTCTCACTTGAATTCTTTCTGATAAGAATTCTACTCTCATTTTTATCTTTGCTCCTCTGCACATAGTGTGTGTGTGTGTGTGTGTGTGTGTGTGTGTGTGTGTGTGTAAGTGTGTGTGTGTGTGTGTGTGTTTCTGGCTGCTTGTAAGATTTTCCTTTATCATTAGTTTTGAGCGATTTGATTGTGATATACCTTATAGTTTTCTCCATATTTCTTGTGCTTGGGGTTTATTGAGACATTTTGGATAGCTTCTATTGTTGTGTCTTCAAGGTTACTCATCTTTTTTTTTTTTTTTTTCCTACAGTGTCTAATCTGCTGTCAATCTGTTCAGTATATTTTTCATCTCAGACATTGTAGTTTTCACCTCTAGAAGTTTGCATGGTTTTTGTTTTTGTTTTTAACTTCTTCTGTCTCTTATGTTTTGGACTATCTGGGACAGACTTATGATTGTTTTAATGTCCTTGTCTGGTAACTCTAATATGAGTCAATTCTGATGGACTGATAATTCTCCTTATTCTGGGTTTTACTTTTCTGCTTTTTTGCATGCTTTTTTTTTTTTTAAATCAGCTTCCAGATATTATGAATCTCACTTTGTTGGGTGCTACAGTTTTTATATTCCTATAAATATTCTTGAACTTTGTTCTGGGGTGAGTTATTTGGAAAGTGTTTGATTCTCTCAGGTCTTGCTTTTTAAGATTTGTGATAGTGGGACCATATCCATGCTCATTCTAAGTCTAGTTATTTCCCACTACCTTCTGAGTACTCTATCCCATGCCCCTCAAATCATGAGGTTTTCTGGTCTGCCTGGTGGGAAGGGGCACTATTCCCAACCCCATGTGAATGCTGGGCACTCTTCCCTCTAATCCTTTTGAGTGGTTTTCTTCTGCCTCAGCTAGTTTCTGCACATTCTTGGGCTGATCAATACCCAGCCAAATACTCAAGGGGACCCTCTGCACATCTCTGGAGTTCTTCTCCTGTGCAGCTCTCTCCTTTCTGGTACTCTACCCTGCAAACTTGATCGGTTTCATCTTCTCAGAATCAGCTCTGTTTCCTCAACTCAGTTTGTTGGGCTCCACCTGGGTTCCCTTTTCCACATCACGGCTGGGGAACTCTTTCAGGGCAGTAAGCTGGGTGATCATAACCATACTACAATCAGCAAGCTGGCTCATCTCATCTTTCTCATCTTCAAGTTTCACTGCCTTTCATTGGCCGGTGTCCAGTGGTCTTGAAAACTGTCACTTCATATATTGTGTATCGTTGGTTGTTGGTCATTGGCAGGAAGTGGAAGACAGCAGTCCTGCTCCCCAGTGGTCACTGGCATGTCCCTAGTTGCACGTTAATAGTTTTTAATTTCTGTTCTTCCCCTATGTGCTCTGGGGTTCTATGTTGGCCAGAATTAAGTCAAGGAATGCAGAACTAAAATGGATATTATAAAGAGTTTATTAGAAGAATTAGATTTTACTCCAGTGTTCTCAAAGTGCAGTCATTAAACCAACAGCATCAAGAAGCAGCATTACCTGAGAGTCTGTTAGAAATGTAAATATCTATGGGGCGCCTGGGTGGCGCAGTCGGTTAAGCGTCCGACTTCAGCCAGGTCACGATCTCGCGGTCCGTGAGTTCGAGCCCCGCGTCAGGCTCTGGGCTGATGGCTCGGAGCCTGGAGCCTGTTTCCGATTCTGTGTCTCCCTCTCTCTCTCTGCCCCTACCCCGTTCATGCTCTGTCTCTCTCTGTCCCAAAAATAAATAAAAAACGTTGGAAAAAAAAAATTAAAAAAAAAAAAAAAAAAAAAAGAAATGTAAATATCTAGGGGTGCCTGGGTGGCTCAGTTGGTTAAGCATCCGACTTGGGCCCAGGTCATGATCTCGTGGTTCACGACTTTGAGCCCCGTGTCAGGCTCTGTGCTGACACCTCCGAGCCTGGAGCCTGCTTCGGATTCTGCGACTCCCTCTCTTTCTGCCCCTCCTCCATTCGCACTCTGTCCCTCTCTTTCTCAAAAATAAATAAAAACATTTAAAAAAAGAAAAGAAATGTAAATATCGAGGCCCCACCACAGCCCTACTGACCCAGAAGCTCTGAAGGTGAGACTCAGCAAACTAGTGTTAAGCCCTCCAGGTGATACAGATGCAGGTTGAAGTCTGAGAGTCACTGCTTCACATATTGGAGGAGAGACTGGAGAAGTAATGGTTCAAATAACAGTGTTGGAAAACCAGGGGCGGGGAATCACTCATAGGCCCTCTTCAACACTAGCCTTGGTGAGCAAGTTAGTGCTTTCAGGGAAATGTGGAAGTGAGGCACATCAGCTGCTGGAATGGGATCACAGAGGGGACTGGAGTAGACGATGGAAGGCTGTTGTCTCTTCATAGCTACACTCTGTGAATTCACAGCAGAGTGGTCTGGTAACGGGTCTGGGATTGCTTCTTTAGCAGAACTAGCAATAAGGAAGGAGAGTTGGACAAGGGAGAAACAAGAAGAAGGATGCACAACAAGGAAAAAGAACAAGGGGAAACTAGAACTTTCTGGCACCTATCACCTCTGACCATGATGACCTTTATATTCTTAATGCAAGCTGCTTCAGTCCCACCTCCCAAATCTTGTGCAAATTTTCTTTTGGCCAACTCTGATCCCTAGCCAAACAGGGAAGGGGATTCTGGGAAAGGCAGGTCCAGATTAGCCCAGCAAACAATTTACAAAACCACAACCCTCCACCCTATGTTAATCTGACATTCAGTCACACTTCTTTTAACCATATTTAACTTCCAAATAAACAGCAAAATCATGTTTCTGGTTAACATACTCCATTGTTCATCAAAAAATCAAAAGCATACTCTTTTCCCAAAAGAGGATACAAATTCTTGTTTTCTATTTTGAGAAAGAGAGAGAGAGAGAGAGAGAGAGAGAGAGAGAGAGAGAGAGAGAAAATCTGAAGCAGGCTCTGCACTATCAGCACAGAGCACGATGCAGGGCTCAAACCCACGAACTGTGAGAAATAGACCTGAGCCGAACCAAGAGTCAGACACTTAGCTGACTGAGCTACCCCAGGTGCCCCAAGGATACAAATTCTTATGTCACATTATCTTCAGATGATTTCAAGCCTTTTCTAAAGTAGGTCAAAATTCCCTCTAATCTTTATTGATACATGTTAGATGGTAGAATGAGAAGAGAGAAAAAGAGAATTAGTTAATACATACCTAGTAAGCTTATAGTAAGAAATGTAACTATTATACTCATTTCTACAAGTGGTCATGTGGTCATAAATGGTATCTATAATTTCTTTCTTCCTTCCACCACCCATTCCATATTTTCTTTGCCCTCTGTAAGGACCTTTGATAGTCCTGATCCCTTGCCTGGAGGAATGACCCAGACCTTCATTCCTGAAGGGTCTGGGCTAGTACTAGTCCAGCCTGTACTAAGTTGTGGTTTTCCACTTTTTGTCACATTATATGGTAAAATTAAGAGTAGCCCCAGAAAATCTGCCGCATTCCATTCATATTCTTCCTTACCTTCTTTGTGTGATCACAACCCAATTTCCCCCTTTCAAATGTGGATCAATCACCACAAAGCAGCCCGTTGGTTTACTAGCATAAGAAGCCCAAACTAGGCAGAAGCCCATGTGGCAATCTCAGTTTCCAGTTTAACGGAACTTCTGCCAAGTTCTCTGGAGGGGCATTCCTCTCTTGGGAACTAAGACTGTTGGACCAGCAGAACCCAAAATTGCCTGATGGCTTGCAGGCAACATCCAGTTCACGATGGGCAATTCAGGTAACTTGGTAATGCTTGGTGGTCAGCATTCGGTCCTTCCTAAGGCCCAATAGCAAGCTAGAAACTGTTTCTCAAAAGGGGGAGTAGTTTTTGTCACAGGATGACATAGCTTTTCTTCAAAATCCAAAAGGAGCCTGCCAAAGGCTCTGTACAAGCATCCCTGCCATAGGTACTTCAAGGTCACTGGATCTGCTCGATCATACAGTCTAAGAGCCATCTGTACTGCAGCTTGGACCTGGTGCAGAGCCTTCTCGTTCTGGGCCACACTTAAAAATGGCAACAATTCGGGGTCACCTGGGTGGCTCAGTCGCTTAAGTGTCCGACTTCAGCTCAGGTCACGATCTCACGGTTTGTGAGTTCGAGCCCCATGTCGGGCTCTGTGCTGACAGCCTGGAGCCTACTTCAGATTCTGTGTCTCCTCCCTTTCTCTGCTTCTCTCAACTCTGTCTCTCAAGGGTAAATAAACGTTAAAAAAAAAAAAAAAAAGGCAACAATTCAGATTTCTCAGCAAATAAGTTAAAGTGACACACCCCAAGTATATATTACCTTCAAAATCCAAAGAGGCCCACTGGACATTATGTTCCTTTCTTGGCGGTAGGAGAGGCCCGATGTAGCAATTTGTCCTTCACCTAGAAAGGGATATTGCAACATACCGTGGTCCTATGGATCCCTAGAATCCCACTGACGCAGGTCCATGATGTTTTGTTAAATCTATTTCCTATCCTCTAGCATGCTGGAGTTTTTATTAAAGTATCTAGGTAGATGCTATATGTCCTCATCACATCCATAATATAGTGGGCCAGCATGATACCCCGTAGAATTCAGAGGTGACCAAAGTCTCTGTAGACCAGTAAGAGCAGTCATACAGCCCTGACGTAGGACAATGAAGTCGTTATTGCTGGTTCTGCCAGTTGTATTGCTGGTCTTTGCTGTGTGTGTGTGTGGAGTGGGGGTGGGAGACCCGGGAAGTATTCAACACATCAATAACTACATACCAGGCCTTAAGAGGATGTGATTTTCTCCAGAAAAAAAAAACAAAAAAGCACTTGTGGGATAGCAGTTGAAGTCATCATAATCCACTATCAATCTCTATAATCCATTTGTCTTCTGCATAAACCAAACGCACAGGTGTTGAAAGATATGGTAGGAACAACTGTTTCAACTTTCAAGTCTGTTGGTGGCACTTCTACAATTTTATCTTTGCTCTTTAGATGGGAAGGCTGATGTCATGTCCCCCTACATTTCCTCACACACACTGTATTGTAGTGAAAGAAGTAGATTTACAACTTTGCTGTAGCTGAGTTTTCAAACCAGGCAATAAGCCCTTCAATTTTTTCAAAATTGTTATGGCATTCCATGAACACAGCACACCTCAAATTTCTTTCATCATTTTTGCAGCTTTTGGCATACAATTCTTGCACACTTTTTGTTAGTTATACCTATTTTGTTTGGAGGTTGGGACAAAGCTGTGTGTTCAGCTGTAAGTATCTAAATTTCTCATTTAGGTCTTTGATTTGTTTCATCAGTGTTTTGCGCTTCTAAACCTACAAATGCTGTTCATACGGTCAGATTCACTCCTAAGGAAACTCCGTGGGTATGTTTAGCTTGCTGAAACATCTGATACCTCACTTCCGTGTAGCACGGACTAACATCTCTCCAACTGATTGCTATCTTGGTTCAGTTTAGGTAACGAGAACTGAAAAACTGAAATGAAGACGGTAGGACATTTTCTACGCTGAACGAGGTGCCCACTCCGATTTTACTCAACTGGGCTTACAGAAGTAGTGCTGGGAAGGTCTTAACGCCTCATCACGTGAATTACTTTAGTAAAATGTTCTCAAAGGCAAGCATTCCTAAACACACACACACACACACACACACATTTGGAGTTCCAGTGGGCTTTTATTGAGATAAATTAACAAAAACCAAGATTTTATCAACCATTTTTTTCTGAACCTTCTAAACTCAGCAGAGACTCTGGTCCATATATGTGTACATACAACATAACACATCCCAACAAAAACAGAGTCCCACTGGAACATTTGCCAATTAACAAAAAGCCAATTTTCCCTTTCCCCGAATGTTTTCAAAATTTTGAGTCCCCACTGTTCACTTCTCAGTGGAACTGGTCCCTTGTGGCTAGGGACATTAGAATTCCATTCCATTTTTACTTAACAAAAAAATATTTTTTCAAGTTTTAGTTTTGTTTCAAAAAAGGGAAGTGACTTTGTTTTCTCCAGGCACCCCTCCCACACAACCACTGGTTAAAAGACAGTAGCCTGTATCTTAGTAACCCAGCCCCTACCCCCTCCCTTTCCCTGCCCAGTATTGTCTACTGGAGAATTTAAACACACTTCTGCTGGAATCTGTCAGCTGTGGAGGGGCAGAGTCCAGGTGCCAGGCTAGCTCCCTCTAACCTCATGAACTGTTATAACCTTTGGACACTTAACTCTTTACCCCAAAGATGAGTTTTTAGACCAGAGGTTTTTCTTTGGGAGTTTTAGAAAGCAATTCTTAAGGATATAAAGTAGGATACAAGCTCACCAAAGTCCACTTAAGTTCACCTATAAGTTGACTGACTTCAGCTCCCATGAAGCCAAAATTTTGCTGGACAAAAGTGTTTTGTCACAAAATTATTCCACAGTAACAATTTTTAACATACACAAAACATTGAAAAAAGTAGCAAATTAAAATAACATGGCTTAGTTCCCCCAAAATTATTTCATTTTTACTCATCTATAAGGTCAGGAGTGTGGCTAAAGGCCATTTCTGATGAGGTTATGAGCTTCCAAAGTGTTTCTAAATCCTTAGTGCAGACACCCTCCCTTTTGGGGCATAGTAACCTCCCTCCCACCCCTATTAAAAAAAAAAAAAAAGAAAAAAAGAAAAGAAAAAGAAAAAAAAAAAACTAAACAAAGTGATCAGAATGAGATGTTTTGATTCCAACCAATTTACACTCAAGGCTTTGTGCTGAATTGTCTGGTTCTGACCCAAGCATGATGGTATCAAACACAAAGCACACAGCAAAGGAAAGATGCTCCCATCTCATTCTGAAAAAAATAATATTGATAACCAATTGCCTCCCCCCTCCCTCCAGCCACTGGGGCCCGCCCATATGATGATGCTGGGACCAACTTGAAAATAATTAAGAGACATATTTAGATCTCCTTCTCCCTTAACTTCTTCCCATGGAAGATCATTTTAGAATAAGTTTATTCCATTCCCAAAGGAAAGCCAAGAAAGTTTCTCCATCAGAATATATGAGAAGAGAAAAACTAAACAGGCCCAGAGGCATCAAGGTGTGTAACGATCCATAAACCATTACACAACTACTACACCACAGGCAAAACCATGAGTTGGACATAATTTAAGTATTAAAAATAGGGAAGTCTCACTCAAATGAACCACTGGAAAAAAAATACCGCCGTTACTTAAAACAGCCAATATTGGAAAAGAACACAAAAACAATTTCCAGTAACAACACCCCTTAATAGCCGGGGGGGGGGGGGGGGGGGGGGGTTTAAAAAAAAAAAAAAAAGAAAAAGAAAAAAGAGACTAGGCTTTGACCTAGTCTTTAGAGCATCTTTCCATTTAGTAATTCCTATTCAAGAGTCAAGCACCAAAACTGGACAGCTGCCTCTACAGGACTGTGTCCAATAGTGGTGTCCCAGATAGTTTAAGTGCCACTCCTCATCAGAGGCTATATACTTCAGTAATACTTTCAGTTAAGTCTGTGCTTTAAGAGGGACCCACAGGCATGTGGCACCAGGCACAGTCTGAGGATGGCAAAGGAGACTGCGCGGTTTGTTGTCACCCACACACTCTCTAGCGAGATACCAATTTGCATTTACAAGCTTTTCTTCTATAATGAATGATCCCTCTTATCTCGCCAGAGGTGGGGGAGAAAGAGAGAGCTGCATCAGTACAAGGACAAGATTTTTTGGTCAAAAGTTGATGCCTTCTAAATTCCCTCCCCCCACCCCTCCCTGGAAGAAAATGATTCCTTAATTAGGGTTTGTATTTAGTAACCAACATTGGCTGGAAAGAACATAGCTTGGATACCAAATATTTGAGCTTATTCTTTTTGGGGTTTGTACTGTGCAGCTCTTGCTACAGTTTTTTAAGGAGTTAGGGCTATGTCTGATCAGGAGGCATCTGCAGGATTTTGATCCTAAGGAGTTTTGGGTGAGTCACAAATAGTTTTGCTTAGAACTAGGCAAGAGTCAAAAAAAAAAAGCAACTTTGAATAATTGATTTCTTTACCCAGATGAGTTAAGCACGAAAGCGTATGCAGGATTTACCTTGTAATATTTTAGGGTCTGGAAAAAAATGCAGTATGGAAATCAGATATTTTTTCATATTATTTTTTTGCTTTTTTTTAAAACCCTAGATGCCTCCTGACTGACCTAGTACACTGGGTTAAAAGGGAATTAAAAACATTAAAAAAAAAAAAGTTCACTGGTTTTGATTCATCTCACTCCTTTTGCCTGGAGATCAGGCCAAACATCAAGCATGTTGGGAGGGGCACAATTTAAAGCAACACTATTAACTGTAAAGCATTTGCCAGCAATTTACAATGCAAAATGACAGATAATTCTTGTCACAAAGCAAGAGGATGGCAAGCAGCTTTCTGTAGCATGAAAGTTAACAGCTCTCAGGAGTTGCCCATTCCTGGAAGTTTATGGATCAAGGTGGGCGGAGGGCAACACACTTACAGAGTACAGGAAGTGATCCACAGAAAGTAAGTTCCAGAACTGCTAACGTTACCAAAGCTGGTACTGGCTAGTATTCTGAAATGCAAATCCATGCTTTGTACATACACTGCTCAGACACTGCCACTCAACTGAATCCCCACACTGCAAGGGAGATTAATCTTTGTCCCCTTTTGCTGAGCTTGAAAAGTTCCTCAAACTTTTTTTAAGGGGGAAGAAGCAAAATCAGAGAGAGCTTCTCAAAACTAGCATCCTGAATCAGAGGTTTTTGAAGTTTCCTTGCTCTCTCTCGCGGGTGTTCTCCAAAGGTATCAGATGATACAGTGTGGCAGCAAACAGTGAATCCCAGACTTCTGGGTCCCTCTTCCAACACAGGGTCCCCACAGAGGTCTGCTCTCTACAGCAAGAGGCCAAAAGTACTTTTTAGAATTTAGTGTTGCGGAAAACTGAGCCCCTCTCATCTTTAGCTGCTCCCATAATCACTCTAATCCCCTTAATCCCAGCAACCTTCATCCAAAAAAAAAATATATATATATGTATATATATATATGAACCCAGAAAAAAACTTATTTACAAAGTTTATACAAGTATACACACCCAATTTTCTATGGGACACGCTCTGCCACGGAGGAAAGAGGGTCGAGGCTCTGACATGTCTACACATCAAGTGCCATAACTGCTAATGGAAGCGTATGTAAACCAGTCTTTAGTGTTCTGCTATAGAGCACAAAGGCGTGTCATATGGCTCCTGCAATGATAGACTGCTCTTTCCTTTGGGAGCGATGATGTTGGAATCTACTCAGCCCAGAAGAAATTTTTACTTGGGATTGTTTTTTTTTTTTTTAAATACATGTATTTACAGTGCGGATGAACTGCAGTTGCATATCAACTCCTCCACATAAACGAAAAGAAAATGGTGTTTAACATTACTAATATGTTTCATCTTCCAGCCCTGGGCTTGAGTACTGGGTAAAAAGGGAAGGGAGAGACTTCAACTTGAAACCAAAATGAAAAGACGAAAAATTTTTAAAAGATAGGAAAAAGAAAAAAAAGCAAAGAATTACTATGTTGATTCCTTGGGCTGTGTCTAAAAGATGATACTCTGAATGGTCTCATAGCATAAGGCACTTCGCACAAATAAGTAATAAGCTCTTCAGGCTTAAAAAACGGATGAGTAATTAGGGAGAAGTTGAAATGCACTCAAGAGTCAGCTGTTGGAGAATTTTGAAATTGTAGACAAGCTTGTGTGTTCATCAAGATTCTTCTCTTTTTAGGGTTTCTCCCCTTCTCTTCTTTCTCCTCCTTCCTTGTCCCCCTTCCCCAGAAAACATTTTTTAAAAACCAGCAGTTAGTGCAACGAATGTTCAGTCAGCACACAGTGCAAACAAGTGGAACAAAAAAGGTAAATTCCTTCTTTTCAGCTTTTTCTCTTCACCAGTTAAAAAAAGAAAAAATGTCTGAGCTCTTTTAAGTCTTCATAGTTCCAAAATAAAAGAAGATGAAAAACCCACAAAGAGAAGAGCATCCCCCCCAAACGATGTGTCACAGATCCAAACGAGCCTTCTGTAGTTTGTCATAGCCTAAAGAAAGAAGGAAGAAACCTAAAATTAACTTTTGTGAAAGCAACGAACTAGGGTACCTACTTTTTCACAATCTCCATCCCAAATGCTCTTAGTAGCTTCTACTGAGCCTATGCCTCCCACAGAATCCATTTAGGATGAAGGAATTTCTGCTAGGCATCCCAGAGATAGAATGAGAGCCTGAAAGTTCTGGTATCCAAAACAAATAAAATCAAGAAATTTTTTTTTAACCTTCCACGAACTCAACAGCCTACCAATACACCAGCAAACATTGCCTACTTTTAGGTTTGCCTGAGGGCTTTGTGTTTGACATTCCAATTAAGGAGGGGAGGGGAAAGACTAAAGCAAAGAGAGGATCTTAGAAACTTAAAAATAACAGGTAAAAGGTTTATTGCTAATTTGGAAACAATCATCTCCCAAATCAGATTTTCCTTACAAAAAACCCTGCAAAATAGCCTATATTCCTTTATGTTGAGCTTTCTTTTGAGCATCAGTATTAGAGCCTGATAGTTGATAGTCATCAAACAATGAAATGAAATGGTGCAGGAAACCAGAGTGGGCAGTTAAAAAAAAGACAATTATCCTCACAGCCTGATTACACATTTGGCAATGAGGCAGTGTAGGGTAATTTAACCTGATTTATTAAGGAGGTGCCTTGCCCGGGTGGCTCAGTGAGTTAAGCGGCCAACTTAGGGCCAGGTCATGATCTCACTCGGTTCATGAGTTCGAGCCCCATGTCGGGCTCCGTGCTGACAGGCTGGAGCCTGCCTCAGATTCTGGGTCTCCCTCTCTCTCTGCCCCTCCCCTGCTCACATGCACACACTCTCTCTCAAAAATAAACATAAAAAAAAAAAATTTTAACCCGATTTATTAAGGTGACCAGTAGAAATTAAGAGTGATGCTAACAGAGAGAGATGACTGAGTGATAAAGGAAAGACAAGAAATATTTTCATATTCAAACCGCTAAAAAAGATTCTTTGCTTTCATTATTTTGGAAGTATGGATTTGTCTTAAGTACTCCTCATATATCACATTACACAGGAAGACTGCATTCGAGAACAGCATTTACAGATTCTCTAATGAGACCACAACTTCACCCAAGCAACAGGTCCCAGTTCGTTTATTTATGCCAACCGGTGTTTTACTCTATCATTGCTTTTTTATATGTAGCGCCACATGAGATTTTCCCCAGGAAAGAGGATTTTGGTTTCTTTCTTTTCTTTAAACATTACACTCACTCAGCTACTGTTCTGTCAGGTACGCACATGCTTGTTAAGGTTTCTCATCTTCTACGGGCTCGCTATGGTATTCTGCCACATACAGACTCTTGTCAATGTTGCTTGGGATCGGTTTAATTTCTGTTCCCAGCTGCTCCTCAATACTTTTCAGGTTGAAGCGATCATCATATGTGATCAAGTTGATGGCTAAGCCAAGATGACCAAAGCGACCTAAAGAAAAACAGTTTTTAATAAAAATGAGTTAAATATGAGAATCAATGTGTGCACGCAAGTCTATTAGTGGCAAAACCATACAGGACTGTTTTTGTTCACTGCCACTGTGAGTGTACGAAACCACTTACGGTCTCATACACACATTAACAACTTTGTTTCACGCCCTAAGTAGTACCCTCATTTACCTTTTTCAAATGACAAAACAGATGCTCATTTATCTCAAAAGTTGCCACAAAACATCAACAGTAGTTTGCACCACCTGAGAAAAGCATGCCTGTCATGCTTTATATACATATATACATATATACATATATATATATATATATATATATATATATATGCGCTTAAATTTTCCCTCACCTTAAGCATATATAAAGTTATTTTAACTTTTCTTAAATGCTCTAGAATAGAAATCAGTTTTAAATATCAAACAACTAAATTAGTTTTAATTCACTGTTCTCACTGCTAGTATACTCTATTTCACAAAAGAACAGAATTTAGTGATTACACTTCTCAAAACACTTCCATGAAGAACATCTTCCTGGGGTGCCTGGGTGGCTCAGTCGGTTGAGCGTCTGACTTCGGCCCAGGTCACGATCTCGCGGTCCGTGGGTTCGAGCCCCGCATTGGGCTCTGTGCTGACAGCTCGGAGCCCGGAGCCTGTTTCGGATTCTGTGTCTCCCTCTCTCTCTGACCCTCCCCTGTTCATACTCTGTCTCTCTCTGTCTCAAAAATAAATAAACATTAAAAAAAGAAGAAGAACATCTTCCTTTTCCTCACCTGATCTTCCAATACGATGGAGATAGGTCTCTGCCAGCTTTGGGAAGTCGAAGTTTATTACCACATTCACAGCTTGTATATCAATACCTCGGGTAAACAAATCTTAAAAAAGAAAGAGAGAATCTCCATTATATCTTTCAGTTTAAGCATGTTTCTTGGTACCACAATACTCTTTAACATGTCTTTCTAGTGCAACCTAAGTTTTAATTCATTAGGTATTTTAAAATTTTTTTTTTTTTCAACATTTTTTATTTATTTTTGGGACAGAGAGAGACAGAGCATGAACGGGGGAGGGGCAGAGAGAGAGGGAGACACAGAATCGGAAACAGGCTCCAGGCTCCGAGCCATCAGCCCAGAGCCCGACGCGGGGCTCGAACTCACGGACCGTGAGATCGTGACCTGGCTGAAGTTGGACGCTTAACCGACTGCGCCACCCAGGCGCCCCTTTTTCTTTTTTTTTTTTTTTTTAATTTTTTTTTTTATTTTTTTTTATTATTTTTTTTTTCATTAGGTATTTTAAATGTACTTGCAAATTACTAGCATTATCTTTACTGCACATTATCATAAATAATTTTCTGCTAGCCAAGTTACCTTTTCCTAAGTCCCATAAATTTTTTTTTGAAACGGTGTAAGGTAACTGCAAATGCAGGAAGAGATCAGAATGACTGTTAAGCTACAAACTCATTATAAATGAGTCTCAGGAGTAACCAGTAATTTTTAGTATTCAATCCAAGATCAAAATAGATTAACCAAGAATACTGTGAAAAGAAGAGATAAGCCACTACGAGTAATTCCTTACACTTTTAGAATTCATTCATCTCATTCTAAGTGATTTACAAGTCTGAGGTTAGCGCCAAGGCCACACCTTCTCTTTTCTAGTTCCCCAATTACTACGCTAATTTAGGCTATGAAAACTACAAGTAGAAACAATTACAATAGACTAATAACTAGGTTTTAGGGCTTCTATCAGTTCCACACTCCAAAATAATCCACAATGGTGACTACTGTTTCCAAAACACCGCTTTGAATTTGTAACTCATTAATTTGCCTCTGGATAAAATGCAAGACTGACATACAAGGTCCTCCACCCTACACGTGTTGATCCTAATATACTTCTCTAACACGTGTCCTCAAACCCCCTCCATGAAATTCATCCACTTATCTTTCCTTAAATGCATGTTCTTGAAGCCCTCTATGGATCATGTTTTATACCAGTCCCCTAACTGAAAACTCCTTATTCAAGTCTAAAATTTATACAGTTTACGAAGCCAGTTAAAATTCCAGCTCTTCTCAGATCACCACAGCTAATTAATTTCCTTTCCTGTGAAAATTTAGGACTTTTTTCCTACACACACCTCACATTTGCAAATTACCTTTACCCCCTTGTAGACCCAACCCGAAGGCTGTTTTAATAAAGTTTTACTGGTCGGGCTCTGGGCTGATGGCCTGGAGCCTGCTTCCGATTCTGTGTCTCCCTCTCTCTCTGCCCCTCCCCCATTCATGTTCTGTCTCAAAAATAAATTAAAAAAAAATTACAGGACCATGCCTGTGTGTTTATGTGCTGTTTAAGGGTGTTTTTAAGCTAGAATGGCAGAGCTGAGTAACTTGTTTCAGAGACCTTATGGTATACGAGGTCTAAAATACCTACTATCTGGCACTTTAAAGAAAAAGGTTGCAGGGCCTGCTTTAGACTCTCAAGGTTGTTTATCTTTTTTATCTCTGATTAAACCATTGGTCCTTGAAATAAAGAGTGATACTTCGCATGTATTTATACACTTTGTACACATACGTTATTCAGTACTCATTTAATGACATTAAACACTCTTTGGTTTTCTGTCTGCACATGCTGAATTTGCTTAACAACTCTCAACATTTCATCAATGAACTATTCCTTTTCTACATTATAGGTTCCCCAAGGGCAGGGAGTATGTGTGTATATATCTGAAAATTTTTAATTATGGTAAAATATACATAAAACTGAGGAGTAATATTTTTCCAGCACCAACTAATTAAATACCTGGCAGAATATTGGTTGAATATCAAAAACTATTTTTGAATAAATAAAACACATATTTGTTCAGAATTTGGTTTAAAGCATTCTCATTTTACAGATTAAAAAAAAGGCATAAAAGAAAAGCATGACTTGTCCAAGGTCGTATGATTACAGGTTAAAAAGGGTAGGACTTGAACCCTAATCTTAAAATTCTAAAAGTCTATGCTTCAATTTTGTGTCAGCCTCTCTCTCTGCCCCTCCCCTGCTCACGCTCTCTTTCTCTCTCTCAAAAACAAACCAACATTAAAAAAATTTTTTAAATAAAAATAAAAATTCTAGAAGTCTAATATCCTTTCCATTTATTTCAATATAAAGGTTAGAACTGCTGATAAAGTAAACATACATGTATTAATTCACAGTTGTATTGTTAGATAGAAGACAGAAAAAGGTAAACTGGAAGCACCAAGGATACCTGATAGTCTTTTTTTTGGTTCTTGTAGATTAGCAAATTCAATATTCCGTTAGTAAAAATTTGGAGTTTCTTTTTTTTTTTTTTTAATTTTTTTTTTCTAACGTTTATTTATTTTTGCGACAGAGAGACAGAGCATGAACGGGGGAGGGTCAGAGAGAGGGAGACACAGAATCTGAAACAGGCTCCAGGCTGTCAGCACAGAGCCCGACACGGGGCTCGAACCCACAGACAGTGAGATCGTGACCTGAGCCGAAGTCAGACGCTTAGCCGACTGAGCCACCCAGGCGCCCCTGGAGTTTATTTCTAGAGCAGCATTTTAACAAATTCAAATTGTGAACTACTCTACATTTTGATCTGGATGATAGTTGTATGGGTGTATACATATGCAAAAAGTCACTGAGGGGTGCCTGGATGGCTCAGTCGGTTGAGTGTCTGACTGCGGCTCAGATCATGATTTCGTGGTTCTTGGGTTCGAGCCCCACATCGGGCTCTGTGCTGACAGCTCAGAGCCTGCAGCCTGCTTCCGATTCTGTCTCTGGCTCTCTCTGCCCCTCCCTCACTTGTGCTCTGTCTCTAAAATAAATAAACATTAAAAAAATTTTTTTATATGTAAAGTCAATGAAAGATATCCTTACAATTACTGTATTTCTCTGTGTATGTGTACCTCAATTACAGAAAAAAATCCTTGGGCCGCCTGATTTGTGGGTTCAGGCTCCACATCAGGTTCTGTGCTGATAGCTCGGAGCCTGGAGCCTGCTCCAGATTCTGTGTCTCCCTCTCTGTCTGCCCCTCCCCTGCTGTCTCTCTCTCTCAAAATTAAACACTAAAAACAAATTTTTTTTTTAAATCCAGATTCTTCTCTACCCAGAAGCCTAGTTTAGATGATTAATCTCATACCAATACTAAGATTGTACTTCCAGTGTAGAGATGGAAGGATACTCATTGTCTGTTCTGAATGTCCACCTGGCTCCCGAGTTGAAGTTCAGTACACTAAATATACACCAAAATATAGACTAGTCTGTTTCTGGCAAAAAAATTAAGAGACCACAGTAAATAATTTCCAAAACATAGTTTCTTAATGTTAATTTATTTTGCGTGTACTACATACATCTCATTCCTGTATGCTAAGGTTATTCAGAAAACACACAAATTCCACAGCTGTTTAAAAGACAGAGATGAGGTATGAGTGCCAACAAGTGTTCTGCAGTTTCAGATATGGAAACTAGTTTCAGGAATTAAGCTCATTTCAACTTTAGAAATTCCAGAAATGGTATTAGGGTGAGCTGAACTCTGTCACAGACTCTGATGGAAGATATGGATAGAGAAAGCAGAGCAGAACTAAAGAGAAAACCAAGGGATAAATACGGAAATACTTACCAGTGCAAACAAGATTGCGGCATAAGCCATTTCGGAAATCATGAAATACACGATTTCGATGTTCCTAGGAACAAAGTAATGCACTTAGTTTGTTTAAATCTCATACACATAACCCTAATTTTCCTATCATTAATTTCTCCTATCCAAACAGTTTAGTATACCCGAAATTTACACAAATGAGAGAGGAGCCAATTCAAAACCCGTAAGTTAAAAACAAAAGATAAAAAAGTTAACCATACATTAGTTTCCCACGGGAATTAATAAGCAACTAAAACATATTTTAATACGTATCTTCATGTACCATTTATCTTAACTCTTAAGGGTATTTTTTTATCTTTTTTTGCTGGGTTTTAAGCAACAATTTTCACCATGTTTTTGTGTTATCTATTTTTTCAATGTTTCAAACAGAAAATGACAGAAGTTTGGCTTGATCTAAACATCTACTACTTGTCTTTTGAGTTACCTGTATGCAAAAACAAAAATTTACTTTTCAATTAAAATACAAAAATGAAAACACATACATAATGACTCTAAAAAAAGTGAAATAAATCTATCATCTGGCAAACTCATCTTTCCTTTCATTCAAAGCAACATTCTTCCAGTTGGAAATATTCTCTACACCTTAATACATTCATTTCCTGTGACAATTTCTAATATTAGGGTCCACATGATGATATCTGATCCATTTTCAAGCTGCTTTGAAAACCGTATGTGTGCTGATTAGCTTAAGCTCTTAATCTGTTAGTCTACAGGAACTGCTTTCTTTCACAAAATTTCACAATGTTTAATTAGCACACACACAAAAATCTTATTTTTATAGTTCTGCGTTTCTTTAAACTCTTGATTTAGTTCTAAAATTTAGAGATTGTGCCCTTAAGGCAAACAGTGAAGAAAAACATAAGGGCTGAGGTACATAAATTAAAAATCTAGAGCAGTGTTATCCAATAGAACCTTCTGCAATGATGGAAGTGTTCTATATCTGTACTTTCTAAAACTGTAGTTGCTAGTCACATGTCACATGGCACTTAAAATGTGGTTAGTGTGACAGAGGAACTAAATTTTAAACTTTAATTTTAACTCCTTTAATTGCCACATGTGACTAGTGGTTACTGTATTAAACAGTGCAAATCTGCATTACCTGGGAAAGGGAGTAAAATCTCATATTTGTATCATGCTCAATAGTTTACAATAGTTACTCATTTATAAACTATCTCCATCTTCCTAACAACCTTGTGAGGGAAGAGTGTGTATACCATGTTTTACAGCCAGAAAACTGAACCACGGAGGTCACAATGAAAGGTCCCTTGCTTACTAAGGAATAATTCATTCTTATGTTTAGGACATATGGAGGAGCATTAAAACAAAAAACAGAATCCAAGAAATACTTAGAAAAAGATTTTAAAAATCCGCACACAAGTTCTAGTTTTATACTCACCTGCCTCATTTTAGCATGGATATAGAAGCAAGAATAACCCAGTTGAGAAATCTTCTTGGCTAGCAATTCAACTCGCTGAGAGGAGTTACAGAAAATGATCGACTGGTTTATCTGAAGCTAAAGGGAGAAAAAAAAAAAAAGATATGAGAAAGAAAAACAAAAACCTTCATCTTACTTTGCCAAATCTTGAAAATAGTGACCGATAGATGTTAAAAATACAGTCTAAGACTTAGAATCTCATGACACAAGAGAGATGCAAAATTGTAAAAATCATCAAGACTAAAACACATTCAATTCTCATTATATGCAGTAATTATGTTCTATAAAGTTGCCACAAACACTGAATATGTGAAAAAAACAAAAAATACTGAACACGTGAATACAAAACCACTGCTCCCAGGAGAGATAAAGGATTAGGTTCCTGTGAGCCTCTAGTCACATCTTTTTCACCAATCCATCAACAGATAATCTTATGTGTGTTGCTATTCAAAGACTCCTTATTTACTCATGGCCAACAGTGTAACTCCTGCCTGGCTGTAAAGAGTTTATCCAATATACATTTTCTCTGCAAGGCACATCAGTCTTCTTGTGCTTAGGAGCGACGGAGAGCACTAAGCTTAGGAGCCATTTAAAACCGTGAAATAGGGGCGCCTGGGTGACTCAGTCGGTTAAGCGTCCGACTTCGGCTCAGGTCATGATCTCGCAGTTTGTGAGTTCAGGCCCCGCGTCGGGCTCTGTGCTGACAGCTCAGAGCCTGGAGCCTGTTTCAGATTCTGTGTCTCCCTCTCTCTCTGACCCTCCCCCGTTCATGCTCTGTCTCCCTCTGTCTCAAAAATAAATAAATGGGGGCGCCTGGGTGGCGCAGTCGGTTAAGCGTCCGACTTCAGCCAGGTCACGATCTCGCGGTCTGTGAGTTCGAGCCCCGCGTCAGGCTCTGAGCTGATGGCTCGGAGCCTGGAGCCTGTTTCCGATTCTGTGTCTCCCTCTCTCTCTGCCCCTCCCCCGTTCATGCTCTGTCTCTCTCTGTCCCAAAAATAAATAAAAAACGTTGAAAAAAAAAAAAAAATTAAAAAAAAAAATTAAAAAAAAATAAATAAATGTTAAAAAATAAATAAATAAAACCATGAAATAAACAAAAACCAAAACAAAGCATTAAAATGCAAAAAATGTGGCATTAATGTGGCACAGACTACAAGAAAGACAAGTATGAGAGCTGAAATAAGAAGGCAGTGTGTCACCTTGTTCAATCTCAGTTGGGATTATGCACAACTGCTGTTATTTTCCATTGTACTACTAGTATCCACAAATGACTTCAGTAGCACGTGCGTATCGATCACAAGTTACAAATAAATTTTGGGGACCAGCCAAATTAGCAAATACAGAATATGCAGATAATGAAGAGCAACTATAAAATCAAGGTCAAATTATTTTAGGATTTAATTAAACGTACCTTCAGATCAACAACCCAAGCTACCTTTTAAGAAAAAGCTGTGGACTGTTTTTTACACTGAAAATGGTAGGAAAAATGGACACAACTGTTTAATTGGGGTTATAATATTCAGTAGCTGAAGCCCATTACTTACCCTGGAGAAAAGTGTGTTGAGGCAGTGTACTTTTTGGCGCTCAGTTACATAGGCATAGTACTGGGTTACTCCCTTCAAAGTTAGTTCCTCCATCAGGTTAATCTCATAGGGTTTCTGCAAATGGGAATTCTGAAAAAAAGAAGAGTCATATAATTCAATGAAAGAGTGTATCTCTGGAACTCAAAATATATCCTACAATTTTCTGATAAAACTATCGCTTTAAAGGGATGCAGATCTCTTCTCTTCAAAGTATACATAATCTATGATGGAAACAAGTCACCATATAATGGAAGATCTAACATTCAGATATGTAGCTAAGTTCCTATTTTGTGCTTTGTATATAGGATCACACTATAATCAATTTATCCAGTATCAATGATTATATGTCAGCCTGACACCAAACGCTAAGTAATTTCATCAAATTACAATTACAACTAAAAAAATAAGTTAATTTATGCACAACAAATCTTAACTGATCAGCTGACGAAAAAGCCAACAACTTGAAACAATCAGCATAACGTAGAGACTGATTACAGGATGTAATTATGAATAAAGGTATACTTGTGGGCAACAGAATGGCACTGCTTCCATGTAAATTTATACTCACCATGAACTTCTGTACACTAAGAGGAAAAGTAGCGGAGTATAATAAAATCTGTCTGTTTTTAGGTAGCGTGAGAATAATATCCTCCATTATCTGCACAAAATCCTGTGACAGCAACTTATCTGCCTGCAGTACAAAGAAAAGACAATTTCAAAAACAATTAGTGTTTAAGGTCTTTGGTTAGTAAGGCATCATCCAAGAGCATTCATGTAATACTCCTGGTTGTAAAACAGTAAGTTCTGTAACATCATCCAGTCCGATGGCACCAAGACACAGTCCCAGGGATTCAGAAGGCGGATAATCTATAATACCATATTCTAGATAGGCAAAAAAAATCCTAGAACAGAATTTTAATTTAGTTTGAGAGACAGTGAGAGAGAAAAATGTGCATGCGTGGGAGGGGCAGCAAGAGAATCCCAAGCAGGCTCTGTGCTCAGTGCAGAGCCCCACTTGGGGCTGTCTGTGAGGTCATGACTTAAGCCAAAATCAAAAGTCAGATGCTGAGCCACCTAAGCGTCCCCCATAACAGAATTTTAATGGGATTTCCATGAGAGACAGTACATGGCTGAGAGTACAATCTGCAGAGTCAAATTACCTGAGTTGAAATCTAGTCTCTCTGACTTTTTAGCTATGTTGGCAGGTTATTTACACCCACAACTTCAGTCCACAACTTTAAAATTAGAAATTTCACTTACTGTTAACTACTTTATAGGATACCTACCTTACAGGGTTGGCGTAAAAAGTAAATGAAGAAACATGTTCAGTACTTATTGCTAGCCAATGGTCATTAATAAACATTCTCTCTCCTTACTCAAAGATAAAAAAAACCTGTCTGATAGACTACAATAACCTGATCTAGTTATCTAAGACACAAATCAAATAGGAAAGCAACTTTATTTCAAAAACATTAACACCCATAGACTTTATATACAAAAACACTGCCAGATCCCACAAATGCAGAGCCAGAGTAAGTTCTTAAAAGGCACTTACAACCTGGTGAGATAACACATATACTGGAGATGAAAAACCAAACAGTACAAAGGACATACTAGGGGCATCTGGGTAGTTCAGTCAGTTAAGCATCTTGACTGATCTCATGGTTCGTGAGATTGAGCCCTGCACGGAGCCTGCTTGGGACTCTCGCTTGCTCTTTCTCAAAATAGATAAACTTGAAAGAAAGAAAGAAAAGAAAAGAAAAGAAAAGAAAAGAAAAGAAAAGAGAAGAGAAGAGAAGAGAAGAGAAGAGAAGAGAAGAGAAGAGAAGAGAAAAGAAAAGAAAAGAAAAGAAAAGAAAAGAGAAAAGAAAAGAGAAAAGAAAAGAGAAAAGAAAAGAGAAAAGAAAAGAGAAAAGAAAAGAAAAGAAAAGAAAAGAAAGAAAAGAAAGAAAGAAAGAAAGAAAGAAAAGAAAGAAAGAAAAGAAGACATACTAAACGAGGGGTGAGAGACATTACATGTCTTTTAAGACGTATTACTGACTGGAAAGAGACTTAGAATGAATTTGGCTTTAAGACGTATTACTGATTGGAAAGAGACTTAGAATGAATTTGGCTTTAAGGTATTCAACAATTACTTTTCTTGAAAAATAAAAACAAAACTTACAAACTATCTGGCATCCCTAAGAAAAAGACCCAAGGCTGAACTTTTCCTATACCTATCACCCATTGCCTTTAAAAAGTTAAATGGGTTTTATAAGCAAATTAGTTTGAATTGACAAGAGTCATGCATTTATTAAAGGTTCACAAACACAAAGAGCTTTTGCTTCATTCATTGACAGTTCTAAACAAAGCACAAAATAATACTTTCCAAATAAAGAGACATTACCTCATCCAACACTATCATCTGGACATGATCAACTTTTGCTACTCCTTTCTTGATAAGATCCAGGATTCTTCCAGGGGTAGCTATCACCACATGCACTACACAAAATTAGAAAATATGTATTCTCATTAATTTTAGCTTAGGCAAACAGGATACAATAACGATTTATCATACATATTTTATCAGAAACACTGTTGTAAAGGTTGGAATAATACAAACAGGCAAAGATGTGTTTTAGGAGATGGATTTTCATTTCATCTTAGGTTGGCCAGAAAATACTTGTTTCACTTCTACGTGGGGTGAGCTAACAGATTCCCAAATCACCTGCTCCAAATAAGGGGCATACTTGTATTAAAACAATCTCCAGTGAATAACAAAGGCATACCAGGCTTTTGATACAGTTGCTTCCCTCTAATCTAGAGGAATGGCCTTCAGAAGATATTACAAAGATGAAATGAGACAATCGTTTTAAGTAACTGTGCAGTATGAAGCACATGGTAAGTAATTTACCAGATGACAACCATATATAAGATTCTGACTCAAACTTTATGTATAATTTTATATAAGTTAATTTCATGCTTGGTGTTTTGTTATCTTTTTTCACGTAATGATGTATCCTGGAGAACTCTTAATGAAAATGAATACAGTTCAGCTTAATTTTTTAACAGCTTTGGGGAATTCCATTCAGACTACACCCCGATGTATTTAGCCAATCTCCACTAACGTTTAGGATGTTCCAATTTTTTTAGTACTACAAACCATACTGCACTAACCTGACCCTGCATCTGCCTATTTCTTCAGGGAAGATTCTTGAAAATATATATATATATATATATATATATATATATATATATATATATATATATATATATATTTACACACACACACACACACACACTCCCAATTTTAAAACATAATGACAAACTGCTCACCATAAACATTGTATCAATTTATACCCCCATGCTACAAGATAGCCTGTTTCTTCTCAAACTTTTATTATTGGTTACTACTATTTCTTAGTCTTGCCAATTGGATAGGCATGGTATCAAATTGCTGTTTTCATTTACATTAAAAAAAATTACCAGGAAGGCTGAATATCCTTCCCATTAATATCAATTTGTCTTTTTTCTCGAATGAAATGGTCATTTCCTTTACTCATTTTTCTACTGCAATGTTTCTGGTCCTTAATTCTCAAAAACAATTTTTAGTAAGTTTAAAAGGAAACACCTGTGTCTGTAATTCCACTTAGAGCCAGGCCACCTTAGAGCCATCATTTCCTACCTGTGTCATCAAGCCTCATTATGTCATCCCGTAAATTGGTTCCTCCTGTGGTTGCCATCACTTTGGCCCCTCCCATGTGTTTGCTGACCTGGATGCAAATTTGACTGACCTGTAGAGCAAGTTCTCTAGTGGGAACAATCACCATTGCTGGAAAACAGAAAAAAAGAAAACATATTTTAAGAGTTTTTAATAAGCTACAGAAATACTGCCCCTTGCAATCTAGATACTCAGGACATTTTAGAAAATTGAATCATAATAGGCCTGATTCTGAAAAGTCACGTAAGTAAATTTCCTTTACCAAAAAAACAAACAAAAAACAAAACCAAAAAAACCAACCAAAAAACCCCACCTATTATAGTATTGCAGATTCAGACTTTTCCTCAGCAGCACTGCTATATAAACCTGGTACTCCTTAGTTAAAAACCTTTAAAGGGTTCTTTGAGTTGGTAAAAACTAGCTCAAAGTTTATTAATTTTTCACCAAAAGATTCACTAGTCTAAACACCTGAATAGAAAACTCTTGCTGCCCAGGTTCCATTTGAATCACATGAAAGTAGGTAAAGGGAAAATGGGAGAAATGATCATTATAGATCAAGACCAATTTATGAAAATTTAAGATAAAGCTTTAGAGATCAAAAATTATGGGATGCCTGGGTGGCTCAGTTGGTGGAGTGTCTGACTTCGGCTCACGTCATCATCTCATGGCTTGTAAATTCGAGTCCTGCATCCAGCTCTGTGCTGACAGCTCAGAGCCTGGAGCCTGGTTTGGATTCTGTGTCTCCATCTCTCTCTGCCCCTCCCCCACTTGCGTTCTGTTTCTCTTAAAAATAAACTTAAAAAAAAAATTAACTCTATTAGCTTGCTCTGCGTACAACTATGGAAATTTCTTTCTTCTCTACTTCCTAAGCTCTTAAAATTCCAAAACCACAAGGCTTTATACAGAAGAAAAAGTTCATGAGCTCTTGCAGACACACAGGTGCCACAAGAAACAACTCAGTTCCATAATTTCTAAGTAGCAATGTCAGATAACTTCTCATGATCTTAGCTTTCTTACCTATAAGGCAATAATGCTTATTTTGCCTATTTCACTGGAATGTTATCAAAACTGTGTAATATGTAAAACTCTTCTGAAAACTAGAAATCTTTCCAAAAGCTGGATATTTTGTAAGACAACTGGGCCCCAAGCTGTGAAAGGATAGGTAAATACTAACTCCAGATTATATAAATTCTGACTAAAAAAAAAGATGGTAACATTTTCCACATAGCTCCAAGGTGCAAACTGCAATTTTTAGCTTAAACAAACAACTAACTGGGACACCTGGGTGGCTCAGTCAGTTGAGCCTCCAGCTCTTGATTTCCGCTGTCATGATCTCACACTTCATGAGTTTTGAGCCCCTCATTGGGCTGTGCGCTGGCAGTGCAGAGCCTGTTTGGGATTCGCTCTTTCTCCCTCTCTGTTCCTCCCCAGCTTGTGCTCTCTCTCAAAATAAATAAATAAACTTAAAACAAACAAACAAACAAAAACAAACTAACCTTGTATATTGTCCTTCTTCAGGTCTAGCCGTTCAAGTAAGGGAATGAGGTAGGCACCGCTCTTGCCTGTTCCATTTTTTGCTCTAGCTAAGATATCCCTACCAGATAAAGCAATGGGAATGCTCTCCTCCTAAGAGACAAGAAAATGAAAATTACTCATGAATAAAAACAATAAATAAGGAAATTATTCTTTAAATGCACTGAAGGTATACCTCTTTGGTACAACTTTAAAGTGTCTCACATTTGCATTTTACAAGAATAGGCAGAGGTAAATTACCAGCCAACGTCATCAACATTGCCAACCGATACTGATCAGAACTGCGTACAGTATAAACTGTATCCCAATGTAATACAAACTGTATATGTGAATTTGTACGTGCAAGAATGTGTATGCCTAAGGAATCTGGGCATCTAAACAAAGAAAACAACAAATGAAAAGGAGGAACCTGGGCTGACACACAAATAAGACTTGAATAAACAAAAAAAGCAAAGGACATCTCACAATTAAAAACTGGAGAAGAAGTGATACAAAGAATACAAAGGTAAGACTGTACGTTTTGAGACGAGGAAGCCAATTTAAATTTAAACACAATGAAAAATTGTGCCTTGGGCAGCCCATCCTTGCAAAAAATAGTTATCAGCTAGAAAGTGTAAGTTTAGTTCCTATTTGATTTTATTACATAAGTTCACAACGTCAATGTCAATGTTTTCACATGCAACTTCTCTGTCCTGAAGCGTGCTCAACTGGAGGCCCAATTCTATTCCAGTTATCTCCATCGATGGTCACATCAGAGACTGACTTTTCACTTTCACATTTAGCTTACTGTGTCAAGTGTATTTTGTAAAGATAACATTTCCTATTTGGACAAATCACCTAAATAGCAAAGGCCTCCCCAAAATTACTGAAAATTAAATATTCATATACAGAGAGAAATTTAAAAATGAAAATAGGTATCAACAGGGAGGAAGCAGAACACTTCCACTTCTAAAACTAAAAATTTTAATTTCTAAAACCAAAAAATTAGGAAAATAAATTAGGAAAGAGATTTATTACCACTTTAACAGTTTCTATGCCTGAGCTAATAACTAAAAGAAGTATCTCTAGCACTTTAAAGTTATTATACAAAAATTTAAGTAATAAACATCATTACTTGCATTTTTTTCCACCGTGGTACTCATTCTACCTAGAACCCATCACAGGAGTCAAATGGGTTCCATATTATCAGAAAAAGAAACACAGCTGCCAAAACAACGTAAAAAATGGTCCAATGACAATACTCTGTTACCCTCTCTTCCTACAATCAGCATTAAGCACTCTGCTTATCACAGTAAAGCAGGTCAAAGAAAAATCCTTGGCTTTGACTCTTTGGTCTTAATCTCCTCCTACTTTGAGTCAACTCTGTTAATCTTCAGTTGCTCTGAAGGCCTATTACCTCCACGGTTCATTTTATTTATTTATTTATTTATTTATTTATTTATTTATTTATTTATTTATTTATTTAACTTATTTAAGTAACCTCTACCCCCAATATGGGGCCCTAACTCACAACCCCGAAATCAAGAGATGCATGCTCTCCAACTGAGCCAGTGAGGTGCCCTATCTTCTACAGTTTTTAAATAGCCTACGTGCACACTACTCAGTTCTACAGCAGGATAAAAGGGTCTCCCGTGACATCCTGAGTCAGGTTCTTTATTTTTCTTTATTATTTTATTCGTTTAAGCAGGCTTCACACCCAGCCCTGAGCCCAACACGGAGCTTGAATTCACGACCCTAAGATCAAGACCTGAGCTAAGATCAAGAGTTGGACACTTAACTCACCCAAGCCACCCAAGCAGCCCTGGAGTCAGGTTCTTTAAAAGAATAAAACTTTTAATAAAGTGAGGCAGGTCAGAATTAGCTTAGGGGTATCCTAATTCCCATTTTGGGTTCACCTTTTAACTTGGATTAAGGCACAGACTTCTGTTCCCCTGCACTCCCTGACTTATCAGTCTACAGAAACTGTTTAAAGTTTTTTTGTTTTTTAAACCAAGTAAACTAGTCTTTAAGATACAGATATATATATATGCCCCATATGGTAACCATTATGATTAGCAAGCAGGGAATTCAATACATCCACACCGTCTCACCACTGTTTCCTAGGAAGATTAGGTAATATGAAGAAAGAGAATTCAAGTCAGGTTCAGACAGCTTTGAAACCCAAGAGGAAATCATGGGAGCTACCAGGGAGAAAAGAAAGAAGGAACGAAACAAAAAACTTTAAAAACTTACTGTGTGCCCGGTACTCAAATACTTTATATTATTTATATCCTTTCAAGTTAGGTACTTTGTTTTATTTTTTTCAACTTTTTTTTTTTTTTTTTTAATTTATTTTTGGGACAGAGAGAGACAGAGCATGAACGGGGGAGGGGCAGAGAGAGAGGGAGACACAGAATCGGAAACAGGCTCCAGGCTCCAAGCCATCAGCCCAGAGCCTGACGCGGGGCTCGAACTCACGGACCGCGAGATCGTGACCTGGCTGAAGTCGGACGCTTAACCGACTGCGCCACCCAGGCGCCCCAGGTACTTTGTTTTATAATGAAAACCTCTCCACACAAAAACGTGTCCATGAATGTTCACAGTAGCATTATTCAAAATAGCTAACAGCAGAAAAAAACCCTGTCGACTGATAAACCAAATGTAGTATAGCCATACAACAGAATTATTATTCAGCAATACAAAGGCAAGGACTGATACATGTTACAACATGGATGAACCCTAAAAAATGCTAAGTCAAAGAAGCCACTCACAAAAAACCATATATGCTAGGATTCCATCTAGATGAAATGTAGGGAACAGGCAAATCCATGGAGACACTAAGATTAGTGGCTGGTTAGGGCTAGGGGAAAATGAAGGGAGACTGCTAAAGCAGCTTCTTTTTGAGGTGATGAAAATTTTCTAAAATTGATTGTAGTAACAGTTGCACAACTGTGAATATACTAACCCACTGAATTATATGCTTTAAATGTGTGAATTCTGTGATCTGGGATTTGTATCTCAATCAAGTTATCAAAAAACCCATGACAACCCTACAATCTGAGGTCTGATTTTGCCACCTTATCTCCCCAAGTCCATGTTCCACTGTAAGGTCTAGGGACTCATCCACTAAGTATTCGTTGAGTTTTGGTTACCCTAGGATTCATTTTCCCTTTCCCAGTAGCACCCTAACTTCCATCTGAGGAACTGCATCTCCCCACCGGACACTCTAGCCAAAGAGGAGACCTCAACTGAAGCCAGGCCAGCTCCATGCTCCCTTCTTAGAATTTAAATTGTTAAAGTACATCCTATAACGATTTGTAGCTTTCTAAGCCCTTCACAGCTGCCTCAGTTCTTGGTCTATTCCAAGTGTGTTTCTCCAGATTTTTCTCACTCTTGTGAACTCCTCTGATACTCTCTCAAGAAATTTCCCTTTGCTTAAGTTAGCCCAAGCTGGTTTCTGTTGCCTACAACCAAAGCACAGTATACTTCCCAATTTCCTAATACTGAGAGGCATTTGACAAAAGTGTCTTACCTAAAAAAACTGAAAATTGCCCAATTAGCTGCTTTTGGAGTAGCTGCTTCTTTATACCTCCTAGTGCTAGGGAGCCGTAACAATATTAATCTCAGGGGAAAAGATACTATGACTATGGTGGAGAAGATGGCAATAGTTCTCCCATCCAAGTACTAACCAGGCCCAAACCTGCATAGCTTCTGAAATCAGATGAGATCAGGCATGTTCAGGGTGGTATGGTCATAGACATAGGTGGTATGGCAATGGTTCTCATAGGTATCTAGTGCTACCCAAAAAGAAAGATATGGAAGATAATTAATTTCAAAAATATCTCTAACTTAGGAACATACTCCAATTTTGCCAAAGTAACCAATGAGGAAATACTTTTAAACACTTTTCTGCAAAGTTAGGAAAACAATTCCTAGAGTCATAAGAAATCTACATCAGCAAAAGGAATGATTTGCAAAGGATTAAGGATGCTATAATTCCTAGCTATCAACAATAAACTATCAATTTTTATTAGACCTGGTTGACAAAATAATTTCTCAAAAGAGTTGAGAAATTTTGTTGCCAACAATAAGGAACTTCCATGTTTCCCTCAATAATGGACTACTTGCCATTTCGTCATTATCTAAAAAGTCTTCAAAGGTTGTATGTAGGGTCTGGAAGCAGTAAGAGCTGCCATTTTCAACCATCTCGAAGTAAATAGTTGACCCTTGAATGAGGGAATTACAGGCACTGTTATCCTCCCTCCCGTTCCACCCCTCTGCATCGCGGCAGACTCAAAAATCCATGTATAAATAACTTTTGACTCCTCTACAACTACGAACAGCCTACCGTTGACTGGAAGCTGATATTGGTAAGGTAAACAATTAACACATTTTGTATGTTATATGTAAATAAATAAAGTAAGCTAGAGAAAATACTAAGGAAGTTCTAAGGAAAACACATTTACAATACTGAAAAAAAATCCTGTGTAAGTGGATCCATGCAGTTCAAACCCTTGTTGTTCA
Organism: Neofelis nebulosa; assembly: GCF_028018385.1. Lineage (NCBI taxonomy): Eukaryota > Metazoa > Chordata > Mammalia > Carnivora > Felidae > Neofelis > Neofelis nebulosa. The sequence goes on from NC_080791.1 coordinate 16,217,300, forward strand.
CGAGTTGACTCTGTAAGGCTTCACGATGCTAAGCAGAATAAAACAGTAGATTCTCAGGCCTTCCAAAGAAGTCTGGGCTCCTATAAAGCTATGCCTTTAGAAAGGCATAGTTATGCTAGCTCTGGGGGATAGCATTCAGAACTAGAACTAGAGTCACAGATGGTTGCACCAAAGAAAGATGTGTGGAAGCAATCTGTAGTATATATGGTTCCAGACTGTCAGGGTACAATCTTTTTTGAGGATGTAATTTTAAGTGCTTCACTGTCCAATAATCTTACAGCCAACAAAGTCACCATCTCTTAAAAAAAGATTCAAATGCAGATGACACCCATCTGATCCAAAAGGCTTTTGTATTTGGGGAAAAACTGTCTGGACAACATTGTAAAACTAAGTATTATAGAACACCTTAAAAACAACTGGAAAACAAGGAGAGAAAAGTAGGTAAGAACAGAATGAATAGAAGACATCCAGTCATGAGGTTAGATTTTACTAGAGGGTTTCTAAATTTCTTTGTTTCAAAATCTTAATATTTATGGTTAAACTGAATTAATTCTAAGGACCATCTTGTATTTTCCACAGATTCTCAGGCAAAACAATAGTGAAGAAAAAAGACAATGGGAATGGTGGTCCCAGGTATCTAAAATAATACTTTATATCTGTACACTGCTTTGCTATGTCAAAATAGTTTGTTTACAGGGGTACCTGGGTGGCTTAGTTAGTGGAGTGTCTTACTTCGGCCCAGGTCATGATCCCATGCTTTGTGGGTTCGAGTCCCACGTGGGGCTCTGCGCTGACAGCTCAGAGCCTGGAGCCTGCTTCAGATTCTGTGTCTACCTCTCCCTATACCCCTCCCCAACTCTATCTCCCCAAAATAAATAAACATTAAAAAATATATATTTTGTTTAAAAATTGCATTTGATTCTCACAAAAACCCTGTGAGGAAGATTACTTATTTTTATTTTACAGAGAAAGCTAGATGTGAGACTAGTTAAGTGGATAGAGAGATAACTATCTCTATGTTATATTAATACTCAGACGCGAACAACAATGTCAATTTTAGGGGTGCCTCGGTGGCTCAGTTGGTTTAGTATCCAACTCTTGATTTCCGCTCAGGTCATGATCTCACGGTTTGTGAGATCAAGCCCTGCATTAGGTGGGAAACAGGAGCCAGCAAGGCTCCATTAAGAATTCAGTCTCCTAAATGAACCACTGTCTCTTTTTTTTTTCTTTTTGAGGAAGGCAGGGGCATTTATTCCTTCCTGCCTCCCCCCATTTCCTTTGTTCATAAAACAAGTCTATGGAATAACAACCCATACCAATTATAGAGCATTCAACATCTACGAGGCACTATACCAAGCATACTAACATGAATGACCTCACTTAACCTTCACAACAACTCTATAATATATATCATATGTACTGTTATATCAATTTTACAGGCCAGGAAACTGATGATTAGAGAGATACCTCAAATAATCAACTTAGAAAGGAGGGGAGTCGGGAATTCAACCTGGACAGTCTGACTGCAAAGCTAGTGCTGTTCAATAGTTCTACAGACCAAGGTTGCATGTGGACATGTCAACCGTAATTTCACAACATTCTAAATAAATACTACTGAGTATCAGAAGGCCCATTTCCTGCCATGCACCTGAATACTGGAGATACAAAGTTGAATGATACAGTCCCTGTAACAGAAGACTCATAAAACTTTCATCCCTGTAGATAAAATGGATTAACATGAACTACATTATATAAAAATAAATTCCGCAGTATTTTTAATGTATGTACTCAAATTGTCTGATGATACATAACTTTATCTTGATACTTTCTCCAACCATAATAAACCTCTTTAGTTCGTCCACAAAGGCACACAAAGTTTAGAATCTCTAGGCAATCGCTATCCCAGTGTCTCTGGCTTAGAATATGGATCACTTCTTCCAGGTCATTCCATCTTCTTTTAATGGCTACACATATACACAATTTCAACTAGAAGAGGGCTCATCACAGCACACTGAAATTATCTGTACAGTTAGTAGTCTCATCCACCTGGCTGTGAGGGCAGGAACCCTATCTGTCTTGTTCATCACAGTATCTCCAGTGTCTAACATTTTCTGGGTCACTCAGTGCATGTTTGCTCAACGAAAAAGTGCTCATTGTCACAGGGTTTGTCCTTACTACAGCCTGGAACCAACACTGTCAATTAACATGCATGTTTAGGCCTACATGTATGTGTGTGCACATACACATTTCCACCTAAAGAGTCAAGGAGCAAACGGTGCACTCAGTACTCAGATGTAAGTCTCTAATACTGCTGTCCCAAGACAATGAGGGTTCCCTGGAGAAATGACTGATTCCAAGGCTGGGATAGCATAGGTGCAGATAAGCTTGACACCATGATATACCAAAAAGGAAGTACTCAAGGAAAAAGGGGATAGTGAGGAGGGGACAGGCAGAGCACAGAGGATTTTTAGGGCAGTAAAACTACTATGTGTGATACTACAATGATGGGTACATGTCAGCATACATTTGTACAGCATACTATACAAAGTACACCACCAAGAGTGAACACTAATGCATACTATAAACACACTACAAACTTTAGGTAAGGTTAAGAGAGGTTCCTTAGTTATAATAAATATATCACTCATGTGAGGGATGTTGAAAATGAGAGGTTATGCATGAGTAGGGACCAGGGTTTATGGGAAATACCTTTTCTGCTCAATTGCTATGAACTTAAAATTGCTCCAAAAGATAGTCTATCAGAAAAAAAGCAGGGGGGGGAGGGAGTGGGGGGATATTACAAAAACACAGAAACCAGCTTGAAGGAGCTCACCATAGCCAAATATGGGACAATTTGGCCACAAAAATACCACCAGGGGGAAAAAAATTCATGCGTCCACACTGATAACATATAGCTACATGAAAAGATATGGGAAGGCTCTTCTTCACAAGGCCAAACATGCAAGGAGCACGACCATTGGAAGTCCATCATTACCCACCAGAGTAAAGATTAAAGTATGCAAGAATCAACAATGGATACTAAGACTAAGGGGAAATTTTGATGGAAGAGTAAGATACCTGCATGGTCTTAAAGGCTCCCCATAGACTGCTTATTAGTTTTAAGGGAAGGGGGGAAAAAAACAGTTAATTAGGGGTGCCTGGGTGGCTCAGTCAGTTAAGCGTCCAACTTGATTTCAGCTCAGGTCATGATCTCACAGTGAGATTGAGCCCTGTATTGGGCTCCACACTCACAGCATGGAGCCTGCTTGGGATTCTCTCTCTCTTCTCTGTGCCCCTTCCCTGCTCACGCATGTGCACACACTCTCTCTCTCAAAATAAAAACTTAAAAAAAAAAAATCAGGCACCACCTTGAGAGGGTAACCAAAATTAAATTCACCATTGAGAAACAGATGGACACTGTATATACCTCCCAATGAGGCAGCTTGAGAAGGCTACAACATGACTTCTACAGTATCCTGGCTAAGAATGCATAGCTTGAGTCTCATCACATACAGACAGGAGACAAACCCAAAATGAGGAATGTTATACATTTAAAAAAAAAAAAAAAAAAGACTAGGGAAATGCTCGCAACTGTAAAACGTTAAAGAAATGTAACTAACTCTACGTAATACAGTTTCATAATATGATATACCTGATCCTAGGATGCATCCTGTACAGAAAAGAAAAATAAGTCCTATAAAGGATATTTTAGAGTCAATTAAAAATCAGAATACAAATGACAGATGAGATAAAAATACTGTGTTAAACTGACCAAAGGTAAGTACACTACGGTTACTCACAGGCACCTAGGGGAGCCTGGCTGGCACAGTTGGTAAACAGGTTACTCTTCATCTCAGGGTTGTGAGTTTAAGCTGCACGCTGGGCACAGAGCTTATTTAAAAAAAAAAAAAAAAAGTCCTATTCTCAGGAAATATACACTGAAATATTTAGAGGCAATGGGCCATGATTTTGTGACTTATCCTTAAAATGTTCAGAAAAAGTGCCTATGTGTATACACACACAGAAGTGTTGGTTAACTGTATCACCCACACATATCAAAAAGTATGGATTGCTTAACTCACAATATTTTATATGGATAAAAACAAGAAACATACCTGAATAGGAGATGGCTTTTCCCAGCCCATTTCAAAAATTCCCATCAGTAACTCCCGTTTCAAACAGTAATCTTCAAACTCATTTCCTTTTGTGGAGGTCACATCCTACTCAGACAAACAAAAGAAATAAAACAACAACAAAATAATAAAGTACAACTGTGTTCCTTAGGTAGCTAGTATGCTTAAGAAAATTTGTTTCAGGGACTAATTTTTTATCTACCCCATTTAAAATATAAATATATGCAAATTGCTTGTCTCGATCTATATTTCAAGTATTCCTAAAGAATAATTCCTAAAGAATAAATAACTACTCTTTAACATACACACAAATCATTTAAAAATTCTTTTGGGGTGGGGTGCCTGGGTGGCTCAGTTGGTTAAGCGGCTAACTTTGGCTCAGGTCATGATCTCACGGTTCCTCTAGCCCCATGTCACACCCTGTGCAGACAGCTCAGAGCCTGGAGCCTGCTTCAGATTCTGTGTCTTCCTCTCTCTCTGCACCCCCACCCCCCAACTCATGCTCTGTCTCTCTCTCTCAAGAATAAACATTAAATTTAAAGAATAAAATAAAATGAAAATTGTTTTGGTGAGTGGTGCCTGGATAGCTCAGTGGGTTAAGCAGCTAACTCTTGATTTCAGCTCAAGTCATGATCTCACAGGTTCATGAGTTCAGCCCCTTTGTCGGGCTCAGCACTGACAGCGCAGAGCCTGCTTGGGATTTTTCCTCTCTCTCTCTCTCTCTCTCTCTCAAAATAAAGACATAACCATTTAAAAAATAAAATAAATTGTTTTGGGGAAAGGCCACCCTACGGTCATATTCTTCTGAGGACTGGTAGAATACCATTATTTTTACAAATCACAAGATGTGAAGTCAAACCCTAACTCCCACTCACTGCCTACAAATATCCTATCCTAAATAAAGGTTTCTCACACTTAGCACTATTGACATTTGGGCCAGAAAATTCTCTGTTGTAAGGGGATGTCCTGTAGCATCCCCCCAGTTGAGTTTAACCAGCTGAGTTAACCAAAAATGTCTCTAGCTACTGCTAAATGACCCCTAAGGGACAAAAATCACCCCTAGCTGGGAACACTGTGCTAAGAGAACTAACCTTTCAACCTTCCTTTTCTCATCCACTAAACAGGGTTAATACCTAACCTGAATCTTACTATGTCGGTGGGAGCAAAAGAGAATTTTGAGAAAATGCCTTGCAAATCCTGAAAGTACTCTGTAAGTTAGATAAAATACACACGTGTAAACACAGTATTTAATATACAGACACACATTACCGTATTAATAGAATTCCTCCAAACAGTGAAAAATTTCGGCAATTCATCATATATAATCTATATAATTTCAACCATTTCAACCTATTTCAGAGTAAATACACAATGCCTATTGTTAAGTAACTACCTCATTTTTAGAGTTTCCACACCACTTTTCCACTTGAATTTTACAACCAACTTACCGAAGTTTTGATTCTTAGATCCTTTGGAGGGAGTTTTAAAGTCTTTTTCCAGTCATCACCAGGTCTACAGAGAATACAGTAAAATTGAAGCATGAGAATTCACAGGATCACTCTTTTCTTTTTTAATTTTTTTTTTTTTAACGTTTATTCATTTTTGAGAGACAGAGCATGAGCGGGGAAGGGGCAGAGGGAGGGAGACACAGAATCTGAAGCAGGCTCCAGGCTCTGAGCTGTCAGCACAGAGCCCAACGTGGGGCTCGAACTCACGAACTGGGAGATCATCACCTGGGGCGAAGTCGGACACTCAACCGACTGAGCCACCCAGGCGCCCCCACAGCATCACTCTTCTAATAAACAGTAAGTTTAATGTATTGCTATTTACTTCAGAATACGGTTAACAGACATAAACAGCTTTAGAAAAACCGCTCTTCTTACAAAAGAACAACAATCTAGAGAGGATTTTAAAAAAATCAAAAATAGAAGGGAACAGGCAGGGGCACCGTGGGTGGCTCAGTTGGAAGGACATGTGACTCTTTGATCTCAGGGTCATAAGTCTGAGCCCCAAGTTGGGTATAGAGATTACTTAAATGAATAAAACCTAAAAAATAAAAAAATAAATCAATAAAAAGAAGGGAATAAGGCACTTAACCCCACCCCCCCACCCCCACTTTTTTTGGACAGAGAGTACCCGGGCCAGGGAGATGGACAGAGGGAGGGAAAGAGAGAATCCTGAGCAGGCTCCACACTGAGCGCAAAGCCCAACACAGGGCTCAATTCCATGATTCCAGAATCATGACCTGGGCCGAAATCAAGAGTCAGATGCTTAATATACTGAGCCACCCAGGCATCCCTGGGCATCCATCCTCTTAAGAGCAGCAGTGTAATATACAGTACAACTGTTCTCAAAACTGGTAACCCATGTGTTTTGTTTCTTTTTTTAAATTTTTTTTTTTTCAACGTTTTTTATTTTATTTTTGGGACAGAGAGAGACAGAGCATGAACGGGGGAGGGGCAGAGAGAGAGGGAGACACAGAATCGGAAACAGGCTCCAGGCTCCGAGCCATCAGCCCAGAGCCTGACGCGGGGCTCGAACTCACGGACCGCGAGATCGTGACCTGGCTGAAGTCGGACGCTTAACCGACTGCGCCACCCAGGCGCCCCCCCATGTGTTTTGTTTCATGTACATAGTGTGTTTTCATTTAAATTAGTTGCCAACATTTAAACATTAAAAGATTTCATATAAAAGTCCACATTCTGGCTTTTCTTGAAAAAACTGGAAGCTTCATCAACACTAGTTCCAAACTTCTGCATGTCAACAGTTTGAAAGAGCTTAATAACTGGGAGTTTAAATCAAGCAGCAGACTCCTTTAGTCAGAACAAGTAAGTACCCTCTCATTTGGCACAGTCTCCTGTAAGTAAGCATCTGAGTTTCTAACTTCTGATGACTAGTTAAAACTAAGGGCTCTAAAGTTTCAAAACTTTAGGTTTCAAACCAGGTCAAGCCCTGACTCTACTATTTATTATTTTTGTGATTTGCAGCAGTTACTTTTCTAAGCCTCTAATTCTCTCCTATATAAAGTGGGTTAAGAATTATATCAAATAGGGGATGCCTGGGTGGCTCAGTTGGGTAAGTGTCAGACTCTTGATTTCAGCTCAGGTCATGATCTCACGGCTCCTCAGATCAAGCCCTGTGTCTGGCTTGCGCTGACAGTGCAGAGCCTGCTTGGGATTCTCTCTCTCCCTCTCTCTCTGCCCTTCCCCACTCCTGCATGCGCTCTCAAAATAAATAACCATCAAAAAAAAAAAAAAAAAAAAAAAAAAAAAGAATTATGGGGCGCCTGAGTGGCTCAGTTGGCTGAGCGCCCGGCTTTAGCTCAGGTCACAACCTCACGGTTTGTGAGTTCAAGCCCCGCGTTGGGCTCTGTGCTGATAGCTCAGAGTCTAGAGGCTGTTTCGGATTCTGTGTTTCCCTCTCTCTCTCTGCTCCTCTCCTGCTCATGTTCTGTCTCTCTCTCTCTCTCAAAAATAAATAAACATTAAAAATAATAATTATAGCAAATAATTTATATAAAGCACTCAGCACAGTGCCTGGCAAAATAAGAAGTCAGCGTTAGCTGTTAATGAACACCTCCCGATCTATTTTACTGAGAATGTTTGAAATCATGAAAGAGAAACATGTAAAACAAATTTCCCTTTTGCTCAGGTGAAAACTTCAAATTACACCCAAAGCATCTAATAGGGAAAAAAAAATGTCAATAAAGCAGACAATGCTTTCCACTGTGTCATCTTTATAAAATAAACAAAAGTTTTCACTGATTTCATTATAGCAATTCTTATATAATCAGAGCCCTCAAAACATCTCAAGAGTCTTGGTTTAGAAAGATGAGCCATTTTCCTTAAAGCTAGGTCCCATGTAATTTAAGATACTGTAACACAGGTAACTATTTGCTACTAATTCCAAGGGTACCAAAGTCTTTCACCTCTGCCTACAAAACACACCAAGGTTTTTGAACAAAAAATTTAGTTGTACATCCTAGTAGGCTAACTTGCCGCTGTCAAATTCAATATATAAAGTGAATAAAAATGCAGAAATACAATGGAAAATCTTACCACATGGAACTTATAATCTTAGGAGAGAAAAAACCCAAACTATTTAAAATGAGAAAATAAGTGATAAAGATAAGTATTAGAAGATTTCTGAAGACAGTGATGGGATCTAGAAAGCTTCACAGAAAAGGACAAACTGAGATTTAAGGAACCCAAAGAATTAGGGGCACCTGGGTGGCTAGCTGGTTAAGCATCCAACTTCGGCTCAGGTCATGATCTCATAGTTCTTGAGTTTGAGCCCCATACTGGGCTCTCTATTGTCACAGGAGCCTGCTTCAGATCCTCTAGATCCTCTGTCTCCCTTCCTCTCTGCCCCTCTCCTGCTCACTCACTCTCAAAAACAAACAAACATTAGGGGCGCCTGGGTGGCTCAGTCGGTTAAGCTTTCTACTTCAGGTCAGGTCATGAACTTGTGGTTCTTGAGTTTGAGCTCCGTGTCAGGCTCTGTGCTGACAGTTCAGAGCCTGGGGCCTGTTTCGGATTCTGTGTCTCCCTCTCTCTTCCCCTCCCCCGGCTCTCTCTCTCTTAAAAATAAACATTAAAAAAAAAAAATTAAAAAAAAAAAAAAAAAAAAGAACCCAGAATTAAAAAGAAACCATTAATCCCAGGATGAGCAAAAGAGAGAAAGCAAAATCTACTGTTGTCTCAAGCCAGAATTTAAGTAGAAAATAATGAAATAACACAGCTTTATGTTTAAAAATAGCCTAGGAGCTCCTGGGTGGCTCAGCTGGTTAAGCGCCTGACTTCAGCTCAGGTCACGAAAGTTCGTGAGTTTGAGCCCCACGTCGGGCTCTGTGCTGACAGCTCAGAATCTGGAACCTGCTTCAGATGCTGTGTCTCCCTCTCTGCTCCTCCACAACTCATGCTCTGTCGCCCTCTCTCTCAAAAATAAACATTAAAAAAAAATTTTTTAAAGATGTCCTAAATTTTGCTAACCTATTCGTATTTTGTCAAGAGAAACTACAATTTAGAAAATATTTTTGATTTCTATACTAAAGCATTCACCTCAAAAATCATAAAATATGCACAAGAAATAACAACATGTATTGATGCCAATTCTCTCAATGACCAAATCAATTCCATTGGAAGTTAATTTCTACAGGTCACTAGCAAATCACATAGCAGTAACCATCTCTATGATATTCAAGGGCTACTTTTCTTTAGAAGTGCTTCTTAGGTACGGAGAAGATCTAGGTTGTAGTAATACATACACTTTAGTTCAGTGAAGCAGTTTCATCATATGAAGATTTCAAGAGTAAATCAATCCCTATGACTAGAATCTTAATAAAGCCAAACATGAAGTGGGGTCAAGAGTCGAACTAACTGAATCTCTAGTCTATTAACTGAATCTCTAGAGTGATAGTTATCATTCAAATAATTTAAAGTGTACACTTAGATGACAAATAGCAGATTTAAAAGAAAAAATTATTCTGTGGTAAGATGAGGCTCCTAAGTTTTTAAGAGTCAACAAAGGGAATTGGGACTATTCAGAGATGTACATTTCCCTGAGTTCAAAATCTTGAGTTCCCTGTGATACATAACAACTTGTAATACTGTATATGTGTAAAACAAGAAAGCTTATAAAACAAAACTAAACTACAGGTAACATAATCTTAAAAAAAAAATAAAGTAACATTATCTTAAAAAAAAAGTTATGGATAAATTTCCTCTCAGTTAAGTATGACTCAGAAGGCTGGATAAGTCTTTAAATTTAAAACTTGAAATTGGCTCTAACTGCCACTTCATCTAGGGTAAGGTACAGTTACAACACTAGGGAAAAAGCCATACTGGCAAAAACAAGATGAATCTGAGCTAATTATGAAAGCCAGAAATGTTTCAAAAAGTAATGTATACAAAATTAATATATATCATCTGTGTCTGTTTGTTATTTAACAAGCCTGTATTAATTATGACAAAAATACATTATTCCATTGCAAATACCCACTGCCCATAATACAAAGCCATCTGTCCTCTATTTGCAATCAAAATGGTTAAATAAGGTATAAAGCAGTCAACAAAGTAACAAAAAGAAATCTCCTTGGTCTCCCAAGTGTGTTGATTTATTCTAACACTTACTTAATAGTGGTGGTCATACTCTGTGCTTGCTGCTGAGTGCCATTATTGATTGTGTTGGTATTTTTCAGCTGGTTCATCTGTTGCTGTGTCTGTGTGCCCCCTCCTCCGGGGCCACCACTGGGCTTCACAGGGCCCCTCAGCTGACCATTTTGACTGGAAAGACCCATTATAACAGGGTTCTCTGTTCTGGCCGTGCTCATGCTGTATTAATTGCAAAGGTGTCTCTTTCAAACTTCAAAACTTTTGAAAGTCAGTAGAGAAACTGTAATAACAGTTTATTAGGCTCTCCAAAACGAAGAGATAAATATAAGTCTTGCTCAATATATGAGTCCTTTATTGCAATGCAGGCAAGCACCTGTAAGTCTCTGAACGGTAAGCAGCAGTAACTTGCTCTCATGCACCGAATCAACTTTTTATTTTTTAAAAAGCCCTCTAACAAGGTTGAGTTATGTATCTGAATTCACTCACTTCAATCTGAAACAAAGAGAAAGTTTAATTAGCAAACACAGGAAAGTTAGAAACTTTCCCTTTTAAACAACCCCTTTAGAGGAAATCACTCTATTAAAGAATTAAAAATATAGATCTACTTAGACCAAAACTAACCATGCTACGAGAGACACACAAAAATTAACTGCTTCAAAAACCGGGCCAAATGAGACCAATCTCAAACATTTTAAATTGTCAGTTCAAAGCAGCCCAAAGATGATTAGGTAAAAAGACATTGTGATTAAATTAGCATTAGTTGTCAAATGATAATATCTTCCCTTCAGTTTCCTCCCTCATGAATTCTTTAAAAGTCCCTGACACCTCTAAAAGTCAATGATTCATTACACTTAATTGCATTACAACTCAAAGAAGTATCACACAATTTTGCTAATTGTAAAATTAGTAAAATTTACAATACACATCTTAGAACAAGGCAAGACAATGTATTAATTTTTTTCCCCTACTTCTGACAGCAACTGAGAATTCTTGAAACTGAGCTTTTGACTTAACTTTATGCTTTCAGGAAGAAAACCCCACATTTGTGCCTTTATGAATTTCAACCATAGAAGTTGAACTTCATGAAGAAAAATAAATTTTCTTTTTTCTCTTACGTTTTGCCCTTTAAAACTATAGCTGAAGTAGTCAAGAGATACACGTCTGTATGTCACAATCTTTTGCTTGAGAAAGAGCCAAGAAAATCTTTAGCCACCTTAATAAAATTTGAATACTCAAAAACTATTAGCCACATACATTGCCAATAACACTTTTCAAAAAGTATATCCTAACTTGAAATATTTGCTTTGTTATTAAATATACTTATCTATAAAAACACAAAAAGGAAATTGCCTGTTGAAAAAAATGTGGTAAAAACTAAAATACACTAGTAACTTTAACCAAACTTTCCAAGAAATCCAGAGTACTAATTAATAGTTGTTTTAAAAAAGAACTGGCCAAACTGCCATTTTTAATTATTTCCCAAATCGAACTCTTATTTTACAATGTAGTAAATAAAACAATTTACAAAGGCCAGAAAATAAAGGACTACTCTCTTCGGTTCTTTTTAAACTCCTTCATATTTCTTACCAAAAATACACCAGCTTATTGATTGGTGTTGATTTTCTGGCCAAACACCAAGGATTCAAAAACAATAGAACTTTTCTAAAAGACAACTGGTTATGTCTTTTTTAAAAATTGTAAATAAAGTTGCTGACAAGCAAATCCTGATTATTACATATACAAAGCTGTCTATTCTAAGTCTCTTAGAATCTGATCCCTGATGCAGGCCGTGGTTAATAGCATTTCAAGACATTAAACAGTTTCCTGTATTGACAGGTTTATGTTATGATCAACAATATCACGGAGTTCACACAAGACTTGTTCGCTTGCAAAGCAGTAAGAAGATGAAGAGGGCAGCCTCTAAAGATTAAAAGATATCATTATTGTCCCTCCAGCACGTAAGACCTCCTATCTCCCCAGATCCAAAATGTAACTAGTACTCCCTTCTCACTTGAACCAAAACCTGCACTGCAGCTTTATGTCTCAGGGAAGGAAATAATCCTCCTACCCCTTCCCAATTTAGCCTTGCAAGTTACAGTCTACATTTTCAAAAATACGAACGAAACGTAGACTAGCTGGGAGGAGCCCCTTGCCGAGTTAATTACAGCACTTCCCAGATTGTAGTTAGCAATTGACAGTTTCACACCCCAAACAGTATCGTCATCTCAGACAAGAGCTTTTGTTTGCAAATGCGGCGCAGTTTCTCTAAGCTTGGTCTGCAAGTTGGAGTGACTGTTTTATTTTGAAGGGAAGAGGGGACCGTGGAACAGAAAAGGGAGTGAGCGCTAAGGGAAAGAAACAAGCCAGTGATTTGAGCCCCGTAATAGTGGGGCAATAATTTCTCGCTCCCCCCGTACGCCTCCCTCCCCCCCCCCCAAAATCCTCACACACTTCAAGTGAGCCCCCTGTGACCATCAACACAAAGGGGTTGGGGCCCTGTAATCGCATCTGCGCCACAAGAGCAGGGAACCAACTCCGCGGACAGAAAACAATAGGGATTCCCCCCGTAAGGCCCCAAAGAGAAACCCTTAAAGTCAGAAAGCCCCCCTTTTCCTCCACGACTCGGGGGCTCCACAATCGGTCTCTTGTTACCGACCTACGAGGCCTTATTCCAACCAAACAGCAGCGGGTCCTCTTCCAAAGCGAGCCCTCCGACACTGCATATCCCTGCCGCCCCCTATAGGGCCGCCTCGTACCCTATAACCTCCACCATCCCCCTAAGTCCTTGCCGCCCCTGTGGTCCCACATCCCCTCGACTTCCATAAAGCTCCTCCGAGTACTCCGCCCGCTCCCTCTCCGGACCCCGCCGCGCACGACATTCCCATATTCGACTCCTCTCAGGCGCCCCCACCCCACACGGCAGCCGTCCGCCGCCCGCCTTCCTCCCCGGGGCCCGGCCAGGCCTCAGGCCTCCGCCTCAGAGCGCCCCCGACGCCAGCCGAGGGGCTTCTCGCGGCCCCGGCCGCACCGCTGACCTCGACCCCACCACCTCACCCCACTCCCCGCGGCTCGGGCCCGAGTCCTACCACCGAGGCCACTCCCGCTCGGCACCCTCGGTCCTTTATTGTTGACTCGAAGCTCCCAAAATGGCGGCGGCTCCTTCCTCCTCGGAAACCTCCGCCCGCCCCCACTCGGCCCCTCGCTGCTGCCTCCTCCTCCTCCCGCCCCCGCCCCCGCCCCGCTCCGGGGGCCGCTCCGCAGGGCCGCCCGCGCCCGCCGGCTCTCCGGCCGCCCAGCCCTACCTCCGCCGCTGCCCGCTCTCATGGCGCCGCCAGAGTCGCCGCCCGGGCTGAGCTAACTCGGCTGCTCTGCCCCTCCCCCGCCCGCCCGCCGCCCCCCTCCCCCTGGCCTCCCCCTCCCCCTGCCTGTCCGCATGGCGGCGGCGGCCGCGGCTCCTCCTACAGACAAGATGGCGAGAGCTCCGCCACCGCCGCGCCAGCCTCGGAGTCACGGCCTCCCGGCTTCGCGGCCGGAGGGACGCGGGCCGGGGAACCTCCCTGAGGGGAAAATGGACGGCCGTGCTCTCACACAGATGGGGGCCCCGATGACGGAGACTCGAGGGGGCAATACGGGTTCCTTTCTGAGCGGGAAGCGGGGCTGGCTTTTTCCACAGCTGAGGAGAAATGAGGGGGACACGGTGGCCGGGAAGAGTCCACCCTGTCTTCGCCCCTTGGCAGTGGAAATCGGGGGTTGTGACCAGAGGAGGAGCTGCTTGTTCCTGAGCAAGGACTCGTTCCGAGAACGAGCCGTCCGGGCCGCGGCTGGGGGGACAGGAGAACTGACCTGACGTCCCCCGCGGGCCAAGGAGGCTGCTGCAGGACCGGGGTGTCGCGTCCGAGCCCCTCCGGGCGCGCCTCCATCCAGGAACGCGCGGAACTAGTGGCCCGGAGGTGTCGGCGCGCGCCCGGGAGTGGGGACCGGAAGGGGCACGCGGGATGGGGGCGCGCGGGGGCCCGGGGCTGCGACCTGCCTGGCCCCGGGAGGCCAGGCTGGGAGACGCGGCCGGGGGGGGGGAGGGGGGGGGGGGAGCCGGCCTGTCCCGAGGGGAAGGGAGAGCTGCTGAGGAGTCACTTCTGGTGGAAGTAGGAACCAGAAGGCGGAGGGCGATTCTTCCCCAGGCCTGACTCTCCTAGGAAGCTATTCCAGTATTTGTGCCCATAAATACTTGTCGTGTCCTGATGCGTCGGGAGCGCTATTTTGTCCCAGCTAAAACAAAAATTTGAAACTGGGAAGCTTCCTAGGTCAAAAGAAGAGAAAAACCTGGGTCTCCCGCAGCCGAGAGACAGTACAGGACAATGGCCAGACCGTGTGCGACAACAGAACTCCGACCCTCCACCTCTGCAGCAACCGGCTTGGGAAGCCAGACCACAGTCTCTGCAGTGACGGGCCCAGAACGAGCAGCGCTTGGTCGCTGCCAGCTTCCCCGGTTTTTGCCCCGGCTTCCAACCCGGGGCCAATCAGAGAAAGCCAAATATGTTCCCCAAACCAATCACAGAACAGCGCCTCTTCCGGTTAGCCTGCCTCCGGCTTCTCAGGCCAACAACCTCCAATCAGAGCACACCTCAAGCCTCCCCGTTTTCCCTGCCTGCCGTTGAGTACCAAACTAAGCGAAGGTGGCCGGCTCCCTCGCTTAGCCAGCAGTGAATAAATAGCCTGTTCGCCTTTGGTCGTCTTTGTTTATTTTCACACAGCCAATGGAAAGGTAGTACAGAAGTGTAAAGAGCCTATTCTTGAGATCACGAAGAAAGTTCCCCTTAGAACTTTTTTGTTATAAATTTAAATTTAGAATGTCATCTCCCACCCAGATTTTAAAACATCCACTCATGCAAGGGAATAACCCTGCACCTTGTGCCCGTCCTAGAGAGAGGATGGCTAAGTTGTTCCTTTTTTTTTTTTTTTATGTTTATTTATTTATTTTGAGAGAGAGGGAGTGGCACAATTGGGGGAGGGACAAAGAGAGGGACACAGAGAGAGAGAGCATCCCAAGCAGGCTCAGCTCGGTCAGCGCAGAGCAGGGATGTGGGGGCTGGATCTCAGGAACCAGTGAGATCATGATCTGAGCCCAAACCAAGAGACGGTCGCTTAACGAACTGAGCCACCCAGGTGCCCCTGTTCCTTAATGAAATATTAAAGCGTGAGGCCTTGTTTGCCTCACTGCCTTTCCAAGTAGCAGGAATGTGAAGGGAAGGAGGGCAAAAATAAGTGGGAGGGAGAGGAGCCTAAGAATTTAAAACAGGCCACTGCTTGCTGGTGGGTCTCTTTGCCCAGGCCACTCAAGAAATGAGACCAGGGGCGCCTGGATGGCTCAGTCATTTAAGCCTCTGACTTCAGGTCAGGTCATGATCTCACCGTTCCTGCGTCTGAGCCCCGCATCAGGCTCTGTGCTGACAGCTCAGAGCCTGAAGCCCACTTCAGATTCTGTCTCCCTCTCTCTCTGACCCTCTCCTGCTTGCACTCTGTGTCTCTCTCAAAACCAAAGAAACATGAAAGAAAGAAAGAAAGAAAGAAAGAAAGAAAGAAAGAAAGGAGACCAGGCAAAGGAAAGGGTTTTGTGTTCACAAATAAGTGATTACTTTCAAAAGGAGTCTGGTTGAGGTCATGACAAAAAACAAAAGTGAGGAGGGAATATGAAATAGCTGCCCTTTCTCACCTAGGAATCCTGCCAGGGCTAAAACCTTTAATGATTCTGCATAATGTTCTTGTAAGATACTCAGATATCCTTACAACTTACTTATGTCAGCCCTTTGCAGTTTTCTGGTAAGAAGCATAGATGGTGCAGAATTAAGCTACGAATCCTTGGATCTTCTTCTGGGTTCCATTTCAGTGTTTGGTAGGTCCAGTCTCACTATCTCCATATATATATATATATATATATATATATATATATATATATATATATATTTTTTTTTTTTCCTCCCCAGTTCAAACGGATTAGTGAAAATGTGACACTTTAGGAATAGAGATGAATTATATGATAATGTACACAGTATCCTTATATTTATAAATTGTATTTAAGGGGCGCCTGGGTGATTCAACTGGTTAAGCAACTGAAACTCTTGATTTCAGCTCAGGGCGTGATCTCACAGTTCATGAGTTCAAGCCCCATGTCAGGCTTTGTGCTGACAGTGTGAAGCCTGCTTGGGATTCTGTCTCTCTGTCTCTCTGTGTCTCTGTCTCTCTGTCTCTCTCTCTGCTCCTCCCCTGATTGCTCTCTATCTTTCTCTCATAATAAATAAAAATAAACTTAAAAACAATAAAATAAAAATAACACACAAATCCAGTCCTTTGGACTTTTAGTTATTATTGAATATAATAGTTTGGGTGATCTGAGGTAAATATGGCTTCTGGAGGGTAAGTTGTCCCCAATGAGGTCACTTATTAATTGTAGTAAAGTGCTTCCCAAGATGTCTTGGCCATTTCCATTTGTTTTCCCCATACCCTACTTACTGGCTTTTGAACTATGAAACTGTTAGCTAAAGTGTTAGGCCTGCGTTGTTGGCCGGCTCCTAGAGAACTGGTCTCTAGGAAAGATATTTTTAAAAAGAAAAAGATTCATAAACAAAGTTGAGGTTTTCATCATCTCTGTTTAAAACACAGAATTCTTTTTTTTTTTTTTTTTTTGTAAGTCATGAGCTGCAACTAGAAAATGGTACTTGGAATTTGATCATCATAATGGGTCCTCCCAGCAAATATTCTTTGCCAGTCTCATGTCCTGTCCTCATTTATTTACCTAAAAATACCTAGAAGGAAAAAAAAATCCCAGGCTAATTTATACATGATTTCATTTTGACTTCAATTTAAAATATTTAGAATCTAGAATTCCAAGTAATTTCAGCCTGGAAGATATACATCTGTGATGCTCTCTTAAAAACCCCAAATGTTTCCTTTTTTTTTTTTTTTGAAGTTTATTTGTTTATTGATTTAAGTAATCTTTACACCCATCTTGGGGCTCAAACTCACTACGTGGAGATCAAGAGTCACACGTGCTCCTCCGACTGGGCCAGCCAGGCACCTCCCGCCCCTTAAAAAAACTCCAAATGTTTTCAACATGCTAAAACAGATTTCATGATTTTAGCTTTCTATAAGTTTTTTTTTAAGGAAATGAGGCTTCTTCTTTTAACTCAAGCTACTTCATCACTTAGAAGAAAAAATGTTTGCCCATACCATAGTCTCGATAAAATGATTATATCACACCTGCCTAAGCTCTATAGTACAGCATTTTCCCTCTTACGTGGCTTGTGGGCTAATATTTTGATTTTCCAAAAGAAGGTTCAACGGATAAAGTTCTTCTCGAAATATGCTCAAGCAACATCTGGTAGTGGCTAACTAAGACTAAAGGCTAATGGGCCCATTTTCTTTGGCCTCATAGCCGGTAAAAATTGCTTCTTCAGTTTATACACCCGAGGAAAATGAAGCAGTATCAGCCTCCTACATGCTTAGCAAAGATACCCTCAGAGAGGTCCAGGCACCGCATAGACATCAATGCAAACTAAGCAGATGTCTTTAATCACTGAGAGACCACACCAGGCACATTTTGTTGGGATAAACGCTTCACTTCCAGGATAAACTTAAGTTGAAAAGTGGGAAAGCAAGATGACAATCAGAGAGGGAAGTGAGTGGATTAAACACATTTCCCCCAAACTGCCAGCTTTAGTTTGCAGAATTCATATTCCCTCTGACAGAAAAAAAATCTCCCCGTTCCCAGGGTACCATAACCAGCTAGCTCAGCTCACCAGGTTTCTTGCGGCCTCATCAGGTCCCAACATTTTTTTTTTTAATGTTTATTTATTTTTGAGAGAGACAGACAGACAGACAGATAGAGTGTGAGCGGGGAAAGGGAAGAGAGAGAGAGAGAGAGGGAGACACAGAACCCAAAGCCTGCTTGGCTCTGAGCTGTCAGCACAGAGACCGATGTGGGGCTCGAACCCATGAAACACGAGATCATAACCTGAGCTGAAGTCAGACGCTTCAGTGAGCCACCCAGGTGCCCCAGGTCCCAGCATTGTTTTGGTCATCGCCCAGAAAATCCTACCTATTTGTTTTGCCTCTTCGGTTCTCCTAAAATTACTGTCCACCAACAATTTGCACTTATTCACTAATTTGAAAATAATGTGCAGCTGGGCAGACACAAAAATCTGAAAATTCGTTCTTTAGGTATACATTTCATTTGGTCTAATCAGATCAAGAAAGAACCTACACCATCCCCATCTATGATGCGTTGGTCCCCTTGGGTACTTTTTGAATTAGTTCAGGGGTGGTGGGTTGTTGATAGGTGACGTTGATGGGGGTCCATGACGAACTTGTGGGATTGTCATGGTATTAGTATGTGTACCATGCCTCCTTTGTACCCAGGACCTTATAACAAAATTATATTTCTGAATAACCTTCTCTTACAGGGGTAGCAACAATTGTGACAAGGGTCCCACCCTGATTTCCTAACACTAGTCAATTTGCAGAGCCTTTTATTGGTCTTTGAAAATAGACTGTGATCTTAGGTATGAGCCCTGGGAAGGTATCTTTTTTTTTTTTTTTTTTTTTTTTTTATTTATTTTTGGGACAGAGAGAGACAGAGCATGAACGGGGGAGGGGCAGAGAGAGAGGGAGACACAGAATCGGAAACAGGCTCCAGGCTCCGAGCCATCAGCCCAGAGCCTGACGCGGGGCTCGAACTCACGGACCGCGAGATCGTGACCTGGCTGAAGTCGGACGCTTAACCGACTGCGCCACCCAGGCGCCCCCTGGGAAGGTATCTTATAGCTAAAGAGTGGGCAATGTCTTCAGCCCTGAGTGCCAAGTTTGGAGTAAGTAACATCTTTGGCTACCAGGACAAGACAAGGAACACGGGGAGAAAACAACATTTCAGTGCAGAAGTCTCCCCAGTGACCTTCTAGCTCTTCATCTGGTTGGTGAAATTTAAACATTGCTCTTTATCATATCAACCATCCCCTACATAACCCTTTAGTGTCTCCTAGATTCTTTTTACCACCTGGAGATATGCCATTGGCAGATTGAGACTGCCAATGTGCCCATCCAATTTGGTTTCCCATTCTTCCTCCGATACATCAGGGGCCTTGGTCTCTTGATAGGAGACCCATCCCCTCACTTTTCATTGTTGCCCTTGGAAACCCTCTCATTTTCTTTCCTCTGGGTCTAAGTCCCATTCAGAACCCAGTAGATTGTCGCAAGCTCCCGTCCTCCCAAGTTTCCCACTTTGTTGCTCCTGCCCAACCAGAGTTCAGGCTCCAGAGTCAGTCAGATATGGTTTCAAATCCCAATTCTGACACTTACAAACTCTGTAAACTTGGGAACGTTTCCTTTTTTTTTTTTTTTTCAACTTTTTATTTTTTTTATTTTTTTTTATTTTTGGGACAGAGAGAGACAGAGCATGAACGGGGGAGGGGCAGAGAGAGAGGGAGACACAGAATCGGAAACAGGCTCCAGGCTCCGAGCCATCAGCCCAGAGCCCGACGCGGGGCTCGAACTCACAGACCGCGAGATCGTGACCTGGCTGAAGTCGGACGCTTAACCGACCGTGCCACCCAGGCGCCCCATCCTTTTTTTTTTTTTTTTAATAGCTATTTATTTATGTAATTTCTACACCCAACATGGGTTTGAACTCACGACCCTGAGATCAAGAGTCTCATGCTCTTCTGACTGAGCCAGCCAAGTTCCCCTGGGAAACTTCTATGCTTCACCTTCCCATGTATAAAATGGGGATAATGGGAGCCACAGCTGTATAAGAGTAAGTGAGAATTTGTATAAATCCCTTATTTTAGTAGTTGGTAGATGGCACTTAAAAAAATTGCTTGGTATTGCTATTATTATTTTATTAGATTTCATCTGAATCTATTCTTATTCTATCAGATTAGAGCCTATGGTTGGCCAGTTCAATTCTTTTTCCCCAGTCTCTATCCTCACGCACTTCTTCAGCTTAGCGTCTTACCAACCTCAAACAAGTGCCACGCTCTAATTTCACAGCTTCTGCTCCAGGAATAGTTGGTGCTGGAGAGAGGCGTGTAACCAAGCTGATTGTTGGCTCAACAACAAATTCCTGTTCCCACACCTCAGCTGAGCCCTCTGCAAGCCTCTTACTGGGGGTTCTCAATCACGGCTGTTCATTAGCGTCAACACAGCCACTTTATAAAACACTGGTGCCTGGGCCCCATCCCAGAGGAATTATATCAGAATCCTTGGGGTTGGGCACCCAGCATCATTTTTTAAGTCTCCCAAGAAGATCCTAACATGCAGCCAAGGATGAGAACCAACCACTGTTCTTAAAGGGTATTTTTTTTTCCCCCACAGCAGCATTCCAAATCTGTCCTTCTATCCATAAGCCCACCTTCAAATCAAAGCCTTACCATAGAAGTTTCATTAACTTTCCACCTCCCACATGCAGACTTCTATTCGTTCCTACCTAGGACGATGAAGTATCATGCCTCCTATCTAAGGCTAACATGGCCCTGACTTCCATCCTTTTTAAATAAAATATCCCATTGGTTACCACCTTTCCTTTGCTTTTTTCTTTTTTTTTTTTATTATTTATTTTTTTTTTAGAGAGAGAGAGAGAGAGTGTGTGTCCACTAGTGGGGGAGAGGGGCAGAGGGAGAGAATCTGAAGCAGGCTCCACACTAAGCGTGGAGCCTACTCAGGGCTTGATCCCAGGACCCGGGACCATGATCCCACCCGAAATCAGGAATCCCAGATGTTCAACAGACTGAGCCTGCCCCTCCTTTACATTTTTAATATCTCCCTCGCTGCCGGTTCTTCCCCATAACCTGGGTTCATGCCCAACATTTTCTCCATTCTAAACAACAAACAAAAACAATCTTCTCTCACTCTCATTACCTGCTGAGTGGGAGAGGAGGGAGGAACAAGCATTTACTGAGGGCCTCCTAGGAACAGGCATTATGCTAGGTGACATCCATTCTTGCTCTGGGGTATCACTTCCTTCCACTTCTGCTTCTTCATTATTACCAAACCCCATGAGTGGGAGGCTGTTCCTACTGACCTTGAAGATCACTGCTGGGATAAGACTATTCTTGTGACTTGTTTTTCTTTTGTCGTTGAATTTCTTGATCCTTCTTATCATTCAAGTGTCAGCTTAAATGTTACCTCCTCTGAGATGCCTTAGTCCTCCTCTCCACCCCCGCCTCACTGTTTACCCCTTAAGGTACTGGAAATTATTTTGTTTACATGCCTATTGCCTATGCTGTCCCCTGCAGCAAGCCCAGCTCAAATCCACTTCTGTCCCTGGGCTTCCCTGATTCATCCCAACTGCTCCTTTGTCTTCCTACCACTTCAAGCTCTTTCTTTGCTGGCTTTCTTTCTTTCTCTCTTTCTTTCTTTTTTAAACTTTCCTTTAAAAAAATTTTTTTTAACATTTTTATTTTTGAGAGAGACAGAGACAGAACACGAGCGGGGGAAGGACAGAGAGAGAGAGGGAGACACAGAATCCAAAGCAGACCTTAGGCAGGCTCTGAGCTGGCAGCACAGAGCCCGACATGGGGCTCAAACCCACGAGCTGTGAAACCATGACCTGGGCCAAAGCCGACCGCCCAACCACTGAGTCACCCAGGCGCCCCTCACTTCAAGCTCTTTCATTCGTAAGGTGATACGACCTGGTTTGTTCAGAACAGTTTGGGTTTATGTTTGGGTTTGTCTTCAGTAATTATTAATATCCTGTTGATTCTCAAAAGTGGCCCAATAAATTATATAATCACTGTATTTATAGCCCTGTATCATAGACATTTGTATTTGTATGCATGTCTATTTTCTGAATTCATTGAGGACAGGAACAAAGTCATGTTCATATTTCTTTCACCAATAACACCTAGTAAGGTATTTTGATTTGGATTTATTTTTGTTTTTTTATAAATTTTGTTTGTTTATTTACTTGTTTATTTATTTAGAGAGCACATGCAGGAGGGGCAGAGAGAGAGAGAGAGAGAGAGAGAGAGAGAGAGAGAGAGACAGAGAATCTCAAGCAGCCTCCGTGCTCAGAAGCTGATGTGGGGCTTGAACTTAGGAACCATGAGATCATGACCTAAGGCAAAATGTTGGATGTTAACCGAGGAGCTGCCCAGGTGCCCCTGTTTATTTATTGATTTTTGTAGGCTTCATGCCCAGCATGGAGCCCAACGCAGGGCTTGAACTCATGACCCTGAGCTGAGATCATGAGTCAGAACCCTCAACCGACTGAGCCACCCTGGCACCCCTGGTATTTTGCGTAAATGTAGTAGAAGCTCAGGAAGTGTTTATTGAATAGGATTGGATGATACATTAAAATGAGATCATGTATGTGAAGAATGTAACATATCTAACACGTAATGTGTTAAGTTAAAAAAAGACCCAACAGATCTTACTTTTCCTTGCTCCACATGACGCCAAATGTCATGTCTTCCAAATTCTTTGTTTATAGACACACAATTCAGTCCCCAAGGGCACACTGGCTAGTTGTCTTTGATTGAGTTTTTGTGGTCTTATTTCTGATTTTTGCTAAATTGGAAACTCTCCGAAGGCAAGTGTCATGTCTTATAACTCTCCAGTACACATAGCAGAACTATGAACTAATCATCTGTATAAATTGCTTGATATTGACATGCTCGGTACTCACTGGTGCAATTAATTTTCAGGGAAGAGTGAAATGATGGCAATGGAAAAGCATAATGTCTTTTAAAAGTAGGGGAAGAGGGGCGCCTGGGTGGCGCAGTCGGTTAAGCGTCCGACTTCAGCCAGGTCACGATCTTGCGGTCCGTGAGTTCGAGCCCCGCGTCAGGCTCTGGGCTGATGGCTCGGAGCCTGGAGCCTGTTTCCGATTCTGTGTCTCCCTCTCTCTTTGACCCTCCCCCGTTCATGCTCTGTCTCTCTCTGTCCCAAAAAAAAAAAAAAAAAAAAAAAAAAAAGTTGAAAAAAAAAATTAAAAAAATAAATAAATAAATAAATAAATAAAAGTAGGGGAAGAATGAAAACTATGCATAGTGTTGAGATCTGACTTTGGAATAATTAGACCTGGGTTTGAATGCATAAGCCATTAAGCCATTCAGCCTCCTGAAACCTGTTTTCTCATCTGTATAATCAGGATGATACATCTGCCTCTGGGGTGATTGTAAGAAGAGTAAAGGAGAAACATATGTAAAATGTTTAGCATAGGGCCTGACTCATTGCAAGTCTCAATAAACAACAGCTATTTTTATAGTGCGTAATCTAGGCAGCTTCAAAACCTGTTTCAGTGCTAAAGGTAGGGTGGCTAAAAATATAATTGTTTTCAAATTTTCAGTTACATCTTGTTCCTACTGTCAATGATAAACTATAATTCTTGTTCATTCATTTAACCGTTTATTCTTTTGTGCATTCATTCATTCATTCATTTATTCTATGCCAGGTACACAGTAAATGCTTATTAAATGCTGCTGAATGAATAATAGAATAATAAGAAGTAACTTGGGGGAAATTAAGATTGGGGTGGGGGGACGGAATATGCCCATGCCCTCAGTGATATCTCTGGATGATGAAATGCCCTGTGACTAGAACCAAGGCATCATGATGGGTGCCGAAGCTACAAATCCAGCCACCCCACCTCTGGAGAACACAGCCAAGAATATACAGCAGTTCTTAGGTCTTCCAGTGCCTACGCGTAGCAAAAGACTGGCTCCTTCTGCATGCAAAAAAAATCAAGGTCATAGAGCTTGGGATTCCTTAGTTTCCCTTCCCCACCTCTCCACTCACCTTCCACAGGACCTAGCCTTACCTTCCTCCCTGACGCCTCTTCCCTCCAGTACCCCAGGCAGCGTGAAGCACTCCCACCTCTGTGCCACGACTGTGCAAATTTCTCTTACTGTGCAAATCAGGTGGCATCAGAGTTCGTTTGGTTGTAGGTTTGCCTTTCCACAAGGACTGGCTCTACCCATGCCTTTGTCTTTTCCGCATGTCCCACACCCAGCACATGGCCTGGCATTTGGAAGGCACTCAGTAAATGTTTATTAAATGGGCTCTTGAGTCAACTGCACTTTCCCTTTTGTCTCCTCTTCAAAAATAATCCTTCCAGAAGGCCTGCATATTATCTCAATCTTCCCCTCATCTCCCATATCCAATCCATCCCCAAGGCCTGTGGGTTCAACCTTTGAAATATTTCCTGTATCTGTCTACTCCTTATTACCCCATTGCCTCCACCCTCAGCCACAGGGTCGTCTTTCGTTGACCTGTTGACTGCTGTAAGCGCCTAGCCCGGACTCCTTCTCTATTCCCTCTTGCCTGACCCTACTCTGCATCACTACCGTCAATTTTCAGTAGCTTCCCGATGAGCTGAAGGTGCACTCCGAATTCCCTGCCCTGGTCGACAAGGACCCACGTGATCTGAATCCTGCCTACCCCTCCTACATCAGCTCACCTTGCTGCAGCTGCAGTGGCCCTCGGAAGTTCTTGGATCACCCAAACCTCTTTCCCACCTCAAAGCTTTTGTACTTACTATTGTCTCTATCGAAAGCACTCCCCCCACCCCTCCTCACACAGTTGGCTCCTTATTCTTCATAGCTCCAAGCAAATGGCATGCCTTAAAGACCTCTGTCCCCTCACACACACCCCGACCTCCATCACGGGACCCGATTTATTTCCCTCCCGATTTTTTTAAATGACCATTTATCTATTTGGTGGGGGGGGGGGAGGTGCGGCGCAGAAGGAGAGGGAAGGCAGGCGCCACACTCAGTGCAGAGCCTGAGTCACGGCTCGATCCCACGATAGCAAGACCACAACCTGAGCCGATGTTAAGAGTCCGCTGCTCAACCAACCGAGCCGGGCAGGCACCCCTTGTAGCTCTAATGATTAGATCTTCATCGGCTGACTTGTTGACTATTTGTTAGTATATAAGCTTCAGGGGCACCTGGGTGGCTCAGTTGGTGAAGTGTCAGACTCACTGAGTGATTTCAGCTCAGGTCATGATCTCGTGGTTCGTGGGGTCCAGCTATCAGCACGGAGCCTGCCTGGGGTTCTCTCTCTGCCTCTTCCCCGCTTGTATGCACATGCTCTCGCGCGCTCTCTCTCTCTCTCTCTCCAAAATAAATAAATAAACTTTTTAAAAAAAGAATATAAGCTTCAGGAGAGCAGGGATCACGTGTATTTTGTTCGCCACTGTACCATACGTGACTAATACAGTCCCCGGAGCAAAGGATTCAGCAAACAAATATTTACAAGCGAACACACGAACACGTGTCCTCATTATCTTCAATTGCAAACTGTCTAGTTCTTCTGATTCCTTCCTTTCAACTTGCAAATTGGTGGAAGACTCCCCAGACTAAAGACGGCCTTCCCTCGACTTAGTCTTCTGCCTATAGCTGCTGCTCTCTTCTTCTTCCCCTAGGCTGCCAAAGAGTAGATTGTCTGTTGAGGCTTCATCAACTCCCACTGTATGAAATGGCTCTCAGTAGCATCATCAATGACTCCTTTTCGTCGTTAAATCCAAGGACGTATGCTCTGGTTCCCAGCCTACTTGACCTTTCCGCGGCCACATTTCCTCAATTTTGTTCTGCGAAACGCGAGTTCCTTGAACTCCCCTGGCGAACACGTGTGTCACATTCGTCCTATTAGACGCTGTGAGTTCTTTATTTTTGTTTTTATTTTGAGAGAGAGAAAGCATGAGCAGGGGAGGGGCAGAGGGAGAGGGAGAGAGAGAATCCCAAGCAAGCTCTATGCTGTCAGCGCCGAACCCGACTGTGGGGCTCAACCTCTCGAACCGTGAGGTCGTGACCTGAGCTGAAATCAAGAGCCAGCAGCTAAACTGACTAAGCCACCCAGGCACCCCAGGAATGTAAGTTCTGGAGGACAGGAATCCTGTCTGTTCTGTTACTGTAGCAGCCCCATAATTCCAGCACATGAAAGATGTTTCATTTTTACCGGAGTGAATAAATGAAAATGTTTCCCTTTGGGAAATTGCAAGGTGGATTCACATATTAAATGTAAAATCCTGAACAGAAGAAATGTATTCAAATTTGTTTAACACGCAGTCTTTCCAACTGGATCGCCCATACCTCTCTTTGTTCTCTCACTCCCAGCAGAATACCACCCAACCTCCTGAGGGATTTTACAAAACACACACTAGCACATGTTGCTTTTTGGCGTTTGATATTGTCGCATACCCACTATTTCTCCATATTTTCCTTTCTTGGCCCCCAGCACTGTACTTTTCCTAATTCTCTTTCTTCCTTTGGAGACTATCTCGCCCATAATCATGAGGCCCCCAGGCTGTAGCGTGTTGGCAATCACTCAGATACGTGGCTCCTAGCCTTGTGCCACCGTTTGGTGACTATGTATTATTCTGGTTGTCTCACTAGCCCTTCATTCTGTCTGAACCCTTTTGCCCAAACCCTTTTGCCCCTGTTGTCTCGTATATATTCTTTTTAACGGTATCACCAGTCATCTAAGCCAGAAACTTAGAGTTCTTATCCTTCATTCCTCACATTATCTTACTCCTCTGAATTAAATCGATGACCTTACTTCAGAAATACCATTTAGAACTTAGCTCTTTTGTCTATACCCACTGCCATTATCTTGATGTACGCATTTATTACCTATTGCCTGCATTACTGCAGTAGCCCTCAGAATGTCCTCTCGTATGCCCGTCCTCCCCCTTTCGCATTGCTCTTAGAAATGGCTTCTTAAGTCCAAATCACTCCCCAGCCTGAAGACCCTGCTAGTTCTGGTTTTCCACAGAGCGAAATCTAAATTTCATAGATTGGCACACAAGGCACTTTCCCCTCCCAACCTCTCCAGACTTAGCTCCCACCTTCCTTCTCTCTTCGTATCCTCTCTCCCTCCTCCTTCATGCCTCACCGATGCAGAATTGCAACTTGGTTTAATAAACATTAACTGGACATCCACCATATGGCAGTAGTTATACTTGGCTCTGGGGAGTGAATATGAATGAAGGCAGATAGCTGACCTCGAGGAGTTTACGCTCTAGTAGTAGCAAATATAGACATATAGACATATTCTTCATATAGACATATGAAGAGTAATATAATGATGCGTTCTAATGAAAAAATGTACGAAGCTTCTATGAAGAAGAAGAAGAAGAAGAAGAAGAAGAAGAAGAAGAAGAAGGAGGAGGAGGAAGAGGAGGGGGAGGAGGAGAAGAAGAAATGTACTAAGTCTGGAAGGAGTGCTGAGGAGGGAATAATGAACTCTGCAAGCAGGCAGGAGTGCGGTATTTCAGAAAAGGTTTCAAGATGAAATTCAGAGCAGGATTTTGAAGGTTGAGTGGAGATTGGTCAGAGGGGCCAAGATGGAAGAGGGTTACTGGCACCGTCAATAGCAAGGGAACTAGGGTGGGGAGTGGGAAACCCCAAGTAGCCTCGGTGTAAACATGTGTGTGGGGAAAAGACGTGGCAATAGCTGAGGCTGGAGAGCCGGTCGGGAGTCAGTCTATAAACAGTCCTTATATTAGGCATTGAAGTGTTTATATTATCCTATACGTGAAGGGGAGCCATTGAGGATTTTGAAGATGAAGGTGACTTATGGGGAGATTAGGAATATTACTCTGATAACCAAATAGGGATGGATTTTGGAGGGACCAAGAAGATCACTTAGGAAGTTCCACATCGTCTCTCACTTAGATGGTTGAAAACACCTGCTAACTATCTCCTTGGTCCCTCTAACCCATCCTCCACCCAAGCATGAGGGCTTAGGAAGAGAAGGCAGGTTTGGGAGATCAGTAGTAACTTAAGTGACAAAACATGGAGATGGGTTGGATTTGGGAAAGAAGGGTGAAAAAAGGAGAAAGAATGATGTCTAGGTTCCTAGGTCTGTGGACTTGATGAGGTTCGAGGCAACGGCCACTGTTGGAATCTAAGAAGCAGATCAAGTTTCATGGTGGAGATGGTAAGTAATACCTTCAGAGATGGTTAAGTTGAGTGCTGAATTTGAGGTACCTCTTGGGCATTGTCTTAATCAGTTCAGGCTGCTATAATACAAAATGCCATAGACTGGGTGACTCATCAGCCACAGAAATTTCTTTCTCACAGTCTGGAGGCCAGAAGTCTGAGATCAGGGTGCCAGCATAGTCAGGTTCTGGTGAGAGCTCTCCTCCTGGCTGTGACAACAGTTGACTTCTCATTGTATCCTCACATGGTGGAAAGAAAGCCAGCTAGCTCCCTAGCATCTTTTTCTAAGGAAGGGCACTAATCCCATTCATGAAGCTCTAACCCCAAGACCTAATGACCTTCCAAAGGTCCCCCCCCAAATACCATCACATTGGGAGTTGCAACATATGAATTTGGTGTCGGGGGGGGGGGGACACAAATATTCAGCATATTGTAGGCATCCACCTGGAGATGTGGAACTGGAGGTCAGGGGAGAGGTCAGAAGTGGAGATAGGAAAGATATATTCTTCATAGAAATGGCAGTTCAACAACAGGATGGACATCACCTCCCAGGAAAGGTGAGTGGAATTGAGGCAGGAGGAGAAAAGATAAACTCAAGGAAGAGCACGCTGGGGGAGTCAGGCAGAGGAAGAGGATGCGGCAAAGAAGGCCTAGAAGAGACAGGTCGGGGATAGCAAGGAGAAAGTGGGGATCCAGCAGCCACAGGGAGAGGGAATGTCAAGGAAGAAGTCGTGTCAAGAGTCACAACAGTCCAGTAAGATGAAGACTGAAAACTACCCTTTGGGTGTGGCAACTTCAAGATCATCGCTAACCTTGGCCAGGGCATTTCCAGTAGCAAACCAGGCAGAATATAGATTTTAGTGGCATAATATGAATGTTTATTGAATGCTTATTATGTGCCAGGCATGTGCAAAGTGTTTCATGCGAATAATCTAATTTAATGCTCACAGCAACCCTCTGAAGTGAGGTAGGCAATTGTCTCTTTTTACAGGAAAGGAAATTGATGCTTAAAGAAATGAAGCACTTTGGGTTACTAATAGTAAGAGTCAGCTTGGATGTAAACCTAGGTGTTCTGACAACAAAATCTGTACTCGTAATCGCTAAGCTTTACCCCATCTTTCGAATGAATGGAGTGGAGACAGAAGAATTTTGGCTGAGTAGAGGAGAAAAATAGGGTG
This sequence comes from Neofelis nebulosa, assembly GCF_028018385.1. Classification (NCBI taxonomy): domain Eukaryota; kingdom Metazoa; phylum Chordata; class Mammalia; order Carnivora; family Felidae; genus Neofelis; species Neofelis nebulosa. The sequence goes on from NC_080791.1 coordinate 16,246,654, forward strand.
ATTCAGAGAAGGGAGAGCAGGGTTGACAATTATCTTAAAGGCATGAAAGTCTAGAGTGTGCTTATGTGCTCAGGGTAGTATGCATAAAAAAGTAGCAAGAGGACTAACAACCTGTAAGGAAGCGATTTCTGTCTTTCCTGTAGGGAATGTGTTGTATCACAGCACATCCCGTAGTCTCTGGCTTTTCGGTTTGTGTTGAATGAATGGATCACCAGATGACACTAAGTAGGATGTTTTGAAAGTAGGGGACCTTTCAAAGGAGGTGGAATAGCAGTGGTGCAGGGTTGCCAGATAAAATACATGATACACAACTAAAGTAGACTTTTAGATAAACAAAGAATAATGTTTAGCATAAATATGCCTCAAAATATTGCATTGGGACAATGCAATGTACAAGAAATGTACAAGATTTCTTGTACAATGTACAAGAAAATAATTTGTTGTGTACCTGAAATTCAAGTTTAACGGGCTTCCCTGTATTTTTATTTCCTAAATCTCTTTTTAAATGTTTCTTTAAGAGAAAGAGAGAGAGAGAGCATGAGCAGGGGAGGGGCAGAGAGAAACCCCAAGCAGGCTCCATGCTGACCATCGGGCTCGAACCCACAAACTGTGAGATTATGACTTGGGCTGAAACCAAGAGTTGGACACTTGGGCACCTGGGTGGCCCAGTCGGTTAGGCGTCCAACTTCGGCTCAGGTCGTGAACTCACAGTTCGTGGGTTTGAGCCCCGCGTTGGGCTCTGTGCTGATGGCTCGGAGCCTGGAGCCTGTTTCAGGTTCTGTGTCTCCCTCTGTCTCTGCCCCTCCCCTGTTCACACTCTGTCTCAGGAACAAATAAACATTTAAAAAAATTAAAAAAAAAAAAAAAAAGAGTTGGACACTTAACCAACTGAGCCACCCAGGCACCCCTGTTTGCTAAATCTGCCAATCCTACCAAGGAGAAGCTGTGGGGTACCACAAGAATGCTGTCCAGCCTCTGAACCTGTGCACACCTGGGCATTAAAGAATGAACGGTCTTTGGGACACCTGTCTGTCTCAGTTGGTAGAGCACATGACTCTTAATCTCGGGATTGTGAGTTTGAGTCCCATGTCGGGCTTGGAGCCTACTTAAAATGAACAAGAATAAAGAATGAATGGTCTGGCATGGGCACTATGAGAGAACAAGCGCCTGGGGAGGGCCAGGTCTCAGTCCAGAAGGACAGGATGGTTGCTTCCTGAACTAAGTTAAAGTAGAAGTAACCTGAATAATTGGTAGCACAGATTTCAGGGTTAGACAGACCTGTATTTGACCTGGATCATTTAATAATTATATGATTTGGGGCAAGTTGCTTTGTATTTCTTTTTGTTTGTTTGTTTTTTAATTTTTAAAAAATTTATTTATTCTGTTTAAGTAGGTTCCATGCCCAACGTGAGGTGCGAACTCACGACCCTAAGAATCGCATGCTCTACCAACTGGGCCAGTCAGGTGCCCCCAGTTTATATTTCTGAGACTTGATTCCTCACATTGACAAGTAGGGTTATGACAACAGGACCTACGTCTAAAGCTGTTGTGAAGACACGATAATGTATCTATAAAAACTTACCCCAGGGTTAACTCATCCTAAGCCACATTTAAAAAAATGCATTTATTTATTTATTTTTACTTTTTTTAACGTCTATTTATTTTCAGAAAGAGAGGGAGATAGAGCACGAGTGGGGGAGGGGCAGAGAGAGACAGGGAGACACGGAATCCCAAGCAGGCTCCAGGCTCTGAGCTGCCAGCGCAGAGCCGGACACGGGGCTCGAACCCACAAACTGTGAGATCATGACCTGAGCCGAAGTCAGATGCTCAACTGACTGAGCCGCCCAGGCACCCCAGATGCACTTATTAATTAGAAAATATTTAAAAGAAATATTTATCGAAGGTCTGTATGTGTCAAATACGTTCTGGGCTTACGACAATAAAACAATAAATAAATAATTAGGGGCGCCTGGGTGGCGCAGTCGGTTAAGCGTCCGACTTCAGCCAGGTCACGATCTCGCGGTCCGTGAGTTCGAGCCCCGCGTCAGGCTCTGGGCCGATGGCTCGGAGCCTGGAGCCTGTTTCCGATTCTGTGTCTCCCTCTCTCTCTGCCCCTCCCCCGTTCATGCTCTGTCTCTCTCTGTCCCAAAAATAAATAAATAAAAAAAAAAAAAAAAAAAAAAAAAAAGAAAAAGAATAAATAAATAATTATAATAGCGTGTGATAAAGTGCACTTCCAGAGGAAATAGATAGAGTCCCCAAGGAGAGCCAGCAGGAGGGGCATAGAACTGGCATGGTTTCCCAAAGGCAATTATGCCTAAGTTGAGTCCTGGGTCAGAAATAGCCAGATGAATGGGAGGGGAGAATGAGAAGAGCACACACAAAAAACCCTGAGGTATGATGGAGTTGAATAGGTTGGCTGGAGAATAGAGGACTCAGGGGCCAGATCCTGAAGGGTCTTAAGGGACAGCTAGAGTTTGTACTTTCCCCCAGACCAGTGGGAAGTCATTAAAGCAGGGCTTAAAAGCTCCGATGCCTTCAGGGGAGGGCAGATGCCCTAAATGAATGTGAGACAAGAGGGTGTGGCGGACCTGCAAAGACTTCAAGAGTACTCACTCACCTGAAAGGATTCAATCCAAATTTTAAAACCGTGGACTTGGGAAAGGATTTTATGCAGCAGAGAGCCACGGTCACATTCATAAAAAGAAACTGGAATATGTGGAATGGAGCTAGACTACAGGCAGGACGACCAGAAGGGGATCCGGGTGAGAAGTGAAGGTGTGAGCTGGGGTCAGATGTGGAGGGACAGTGGCAGATTCTAGAGAGTCTCCGGAGGGAGGGTCGATAGGCCTGGGGCATAAATTTGATGTGAGGCCAAGGGAGAAGTCAAGATTTCCTTATTATGATTGTTATTGCTGTTATTGCAAGGAGGATTCCACAGGACACGGTGAAAGAGATGGCCCGGAGGTCAATGAATGATAAGAGGAGCCAAAGGGAAGGAAAGGGTGAGGGATTAAAAGAATATGCGACTGAAAAGAATTGCATCTGGGTCTTTGGCCCTGGATGCAGAGAGTCATGGAGGCCATTAGAAGCCTGGAAGTTTGAATGGGAGTTCCTGTAAATTGCCAGATTAAATGGGCATTTAATTCCCCACCCTTTCAAAGCTCCACTGAAATGACAGAAAAAGGACAAAGGGAACAGGAGAGGGGATGAATGTTAACTGTGTTAGCAGAACCAGGGAATCTGTATCCCAAACTGTCCGAGAGAAAACCAAGAAGCAACTTGATTTTCACCACAGAACTCCCAAAGGCTCAGGCACTGAGGGCACAGGAACCCTGGGAAGTCATGGGGTGAAGGGACTGCAGACAAGAGATTGGTTCAAAGTCTGCGTACTATGCATGTAGGTGCCCAGAACCTCTCTCCAGACCTGCTCATCCCTCAGCCCAGCAGAAAGCTGGAAGTCTAGTTTCCCGAGCAAGTAAAACAGAGGAGACCTAAAGTTACTGCTTTTAGACATTTCCTCCACAAAACAGCCTAGCAGGATCGGTAAAGTGACCAAACAAAAAGCCAACACCTCCCCTCTGTCTTCCTTCCTCCCTTCACTGAACAGGAAGAAATTTGCCAACATGGAAAAGTAAAAAACTGTAGTGTTGGGCAGAGAAATAGAGATGCAAATGTGTGTATATGCTTGTACGTACTATGTGCCCACGTACACATATTCTCTAGGTTTATCTGCCAAGAGAACTTGGAGACAGCAATACTCCATCAGTGATGAACACCCCTCGTGTCCAAACCTTGGTCTCTAAATACCATTCTCCACAAAAGGAACCAGGGATCCTTGGAGAAATAATTGATTCCAGGACTGAGATGGGGAAAGTGCAAAATACACCCGGACCATCTTTCTGTGCCAGAAAGTAAAGATGTGCTTAAAGAATGGCGGAGACATGTCAAAATGATGCAGAAGGGGCTAACCACTAACCAAATCTGAGCATCAAAATAAAGAATGATAGTCAATGCTTATAATCCATTGAACAAAATGGGAAACTGTATTCCATACTTATATAAATAGATGAATAAACAAATGGGAGAAAATCGTTTCCTTACAGTAGAATGACAACTGATACAAATCACCATTTGGCAACCATCAGGGTAAAAATTCATTCAGTCAAGAAAAACTAAAATTAATGAGTAAAAGTTTGATGAGGAACAGGATATAAGCATAGTCTCAAAGTACCTCCCCGCAAAATTCTTACTAATTACAAAGGGCAAAAAAGTGACCTCACAATGGAAAAACCTAGCAAATACCACTTTAGTCATATGATCAAAGTTAACATTCTCAACGATGGGGCAAATTGAAATCAGTTACCACTTGAGAGGAGGTCATAAAAAACACACAGCATCACTTCTCTGCTATTCCTAACAAAAAAATTGCATAACCTGGGGCGCCTGGGTGGCTCAGTACATTAAGCGGCTGACTCTTGACTTCAGCTCAGATCATGATCTCTTGGTTCGTGGGTTCGAGCCCCGCATCAAGCTCTGCACTGACAATGAGGAGCCTGCTTGGGATTCCCTCTCTCTTTCTCTCTGCCCTTCCCCTGCTCTCTCTCTCTCTCTCTCTCAAAATACATAAATAAAATTTAAAAAATTGCATAACCTGAATTCAGTCATGAGGAAACTCAAACTGAGGGACATTCTACAAAATAATTGGCCTGTAAAAAAAGTGTCAAGGTCATGAAAGTTGAAGAAACACAGGAATAATTGTTCCAGATTGAAAGAGGCTAAAGAGACATGACAACATATGCGAAGTATGGTCCTGGATTGGATCCTGTTATTATGAAGGACAGTATTGGGACAATTGGAGAAATGTGATTGGGGTCTGTGGATTAGATGGCAGTCATGTGTCAGTATTAATTTGTCAATTTTAGTGATTTTATTAGGTAGAAGAATGTCCCTTTTTGAGAAAACACGCACTAGTCCTGGAGGTGATGGGTATTGTGTTGGCAATTTACTCTCAAATGATTATGGAAAAAATTTCACTTTTCTTGGAATCATCTGGAAATTTAAACTTCTTTCATAATAAAAAGAAAAGTTAAAAATCTATCATTAATGGGACACCTGGGTGGCTCAGTCGGTTGAAGGTTTGACTCTTTATTTGGGTTCAGGTCATGATCCCAGAGTTGTGGAATCGAGCCCTGTGTATCCTTAAGATTCTCTCTCTCTCTCTCTCTCTCTCTCTCTCTCTCTCTCTCTCTCTTTCTGTCCCTCTCACCCAGCCTAGTCACACTCTCTCTCCCTCAAAAAAAAAAAAAAAATGTACCACCAATAACCTCAGAGATAAGAGAAACTATCAAATTAATGAAACAAGAACAAGGCACTATAAAAAGAAACATTTGCAAACAAGAAAGAACTCTTACAAACTAGAAACAGGATAGGGGCACCTGGGGGCTTGGTCGGTTAAGTTCCAACTCTTGATTTCGCCTCAAGTCGTGATCTCACTGTTCGTGGGTTCAAGCCCCACATGGAGCTCTGTGCTGACATCATGGAGCCTGCTTGGGATTCTGTCTCCCTCTCTCTATCTGCCCCTCCCCCGCTTGCTCTCTCTGTCTCAAAATAAATAAAAATTAGGGGCGCCTGGGTGGCTCAGTCGGTTGAGCATCCGACTTTGGCTCAGGTCATGATCTCACAGTTTGTGAGTTCAAGCCCTGCATCAGGCTCTGTGCTGACCGCTTGCTCAGAGCCTGGAGCCTGCTTCAGATTCTGTGTGTCCTTTTCTCTCTGCCCCTCCCCTGCTCACGCTTTGTCTCACCCTGTTTCTCAAAAATAAATCAATGTAAAAAAATTTTTTTTAAATAAATAAAAATTAAAAACAAAAACATGATAAAGATCTCAAAGACTACAGCAGGTAGGCATAAGGGTGATTTGGTGGGGAAGGTAGGAGTGGGGAATAAGGCCATTGGTAACCTGTCCCTCCCTCGACACATGATCCCACCGGGTAGAAAGCAGGGACCCAAGGCCGACACTGCGCCCGGACAGGGATCTTCAAAAATCCATCTCAATTATTTGGGATGCTGCCCAGGTGGGATCTCTTACTTCTGGGAAGTCAGTGCCACCAAATTCTGAGGCACGCTGAGAATGTTGGGCAGGTTGTCCTCTATGACATGACTCAGTCTGGAGTGACTCTGAGGACTCAGCATGGATCTGATCTGACGAGTCCCAGATCCCGGTCTGTACCAAGTTGGTGGAGCCCTTCCAAGCCCAGGTACACTCCCCGTACCTTGTCCTTGGGGAGCTCCGGCACCAGAAGGACTATGGCTCTGGGGTGACAGCCGACTTGTGTGGAAGGAATGAACCCACACTTGTTAGAACAAGCCATCCAGGAACAGATGCGGTATCAGCAAGACAGGGACAGCTGCCAGTGGGAAATGGCAGTTCCTAGCAACCACCCCTCACCCTCAACCTACTCCAGAGGCCAAGACCACTGGAGATGCTGCAGTCGCTGAGGAAAAATACAGAGCCCTCCCCGGAGTGACAACCTTTGTCCGGAGATGCAGAGAAGTGGGGGGGGGGGGGGGGGGGAGGAACTGCTAATTCGGATTGTTCCAGACATCCCCAGTTAAGAGCCCGCGGGAGGCCAAGTGGTGGGGCACTGGGGGCTGAGCCTCGAGTGGGAATTTAGAGGGATCTGGGAGATCCTCGTGAAGAAAGGCCCCAGTGGGGGAGACCTTGAAAAAAAAAATACTCAAGAGAAAAGTTTGCAGGATAAAGTTGAGGAAATCTTACAGCGAGAAAAGACAAAGATAGAAAATAGAGGGGGAAAACAAAACAAACTAAGTCCTAAGATAATTAGATTGGACCAGGAGATCCAGCATTGTAAATAAAAGGTACTCAAGAAAAAAAAGGAACAGAAAAATCAGAGGGGAGGAAATCACCAAATGAATAATTAAAGAACATTCCCTACAATTAAAGGGTGTGAGTTTTCAGACTGAAACGTCCCGTCTAGTATGCCAACAACAGTGAATGAAAACAGACTCACAAGAAGGCACATCATCAAGGAAGAAAACCGGCAGAGAGAAGAGGTCCTGGAAAGGGAAAAACAAAACTAATGTAAAGTAGGCCAAAAAGAGAGGCTTAAGAATCAAAATGACTTAAAAAAAAAATTTTTTTTAACGTTTATTTTTCAACATTTTTAATTTATTTATTTATTTGGGACAGAGAGAGACAGAGCATGAACGGGGGAGGGGCAGAGAGAGAGGGAGACACAGAATCGGAAACAGGCTCCAGGCTCCGAGCCATCAGCCCAGAGCCTGACGCGGGGCTCGAACTCACGGACCGCGAGATCGTGACCTGGCTGAAGTCGGACGCTTAACCGACTGCGCCACCCAGGCGCCCCTTTAACGTTTATTTTTGAGAGAGAGAGAGACTGCGTGTGTGAGCAGGGGAGGGGCAGAGAGAGGGAGACACAGAATCCGAAGCAGGCTCTAGGGTCTGAGTTGTCAGCACAGAGCCCAATGAGAGGCCTGAACTCATGAGCCATGAGATCATGACCTGAGCTGAAGTCCGACGCCCAATCGACTGAGCCACTCATGGCACCCCGAATCAAAATGACTTTAGATCAGTTAGCAGCCACACTGGAAGCTATAAAAACAGTTAAGGGACACCTTTAGCCTTTGAGATTCTGATCCTGGGTGGCTCAGTGGGTTAGATGTCTGACTCTTGATCTTGGACTCAGGTCATGATCTCATGGTTTGTGGGTTCGAGCCTCATGTCCGGCTCTGTGTTAGCAGTTGGCAGCACAGAACCTGCTTGGGATTCTCTCTCTCTCTCTCTCTCTCTCTCTCTCTCTCTGCCCCTCCCCCACTTGTGCATGAGCACTCTCTCTCAAAATAAATAAACTAAAAAAAAAAGATTCTGATGGAAAAGTATTTGCAACCTAGAAACCCCAATATAACCAAACTGTCAATGAGATATGAAAGAAAAGACATTTTGGGGGCACCGGGCTGGCTTCAGTTGGTGGAACATGTGACTGTTGATCTTGGGGTCCTAAGTTCGAGCCCCATGTTGGATGTAGAGATTACTTAAAAGTAAAGTCTTAAAAAAAAAAAAAAAGCAAAGACATTTCCAGGCATGCAAGTTCTGTAAAAACTTATTTTCCAACTATGTTTTATTCAGGAAGCTGCTGAGGGCCATCTTTCACTAGATATGAAGAAGTAGACCAAGGAGAACAACATGGGATGAGACTATGCAACACAGGGAGAGGTGGAGGGAGGGAATCTCCGAGTGACAGTGGATGGAGGTCCCAGGAAGACAGCTGTGCATCGGGGCCAGAGCAGCCAGTCCAAACCAGAGTGGGTCAGATGGCTCCTGGAGAGATGTCTCCAGAATGAAAGCAAGAGGACACCCAAAGTACCTAGTGTTTTGAGTCAGGATTTCATAGTTGGAGGAGAGCTTGGGGCTGAATTAATGAGTACATAGACAACTAAGCATTCAAACAAACTGAATGTAAACTTTGGGGAAGCTGTCAGTTCTCCAAGAAAGGAAAAGCAATCACAGTGCATTCTAGTTCACCATGACTCAGTTGTGAATAGCGTTTACATGGTCTTAATGACGTAATGACCTTCCTAAGACTAAATAACCAAAATTAGGATATAATTATATTGGGGAATAGGAGATGAGACATACAAATGCGTGGTGGTGATGTGTATGGAAGAGAGATACATTTTCATCTTCCGTAATGGAGAAGCCAATACATAATATCCAAAACGGAAAAGTTAGTAAGTAACAGAAGTGTGTTTTCAAGGTCTGCTGGAAAACATAAAGGAATCAATTAAAAGAGTAGAAAATGAGGCAGTAAAATGCAGAGGAAGCAAGAGACTACTATTTTTGGTTTTTTGTAAGGTCTTGTAGACTTTTTAAACATAGAAAAAAGGGAAGAAAGAATTAAGGAAGGAAGGAAGGAAGGAAGGAAGGAAGGAAGGAAGGAAGGAAGGATGGAAGGAAGGAAGGAAAGAAGAAAAGACAAACCTTTACCTGTTGGGGCAAAGATGTTCAAACTGAAACTGTTGAAACTTGTTTTGAAGGTCTTTGTTTTAGAAAATCTGTCCCCCAGTGCACTCTTGGGGCCCCTGCTGGCTGGAATCTTTCATTGAATGTTGAAACTTTCTGGCATGCTGTGGGGTGTAGAGGGCGGAGTCCGACCTCAGCAAATCTGTTCCCCAAATGCTCATGAAGCATTGAATATTTATTTAGACACAATGTCTTACCTGCGGGCCCTTTCTCAGAGCCCTTGCTTTATATGCCATTTTAATACATTTGGTTATTTGAAAAGCAATGAATTATAGACAGGTACCTGGGTGGCTCAGTCGGTTGGGTGTCCAACTTTGGCTCAGGTCATGGTCTCACAGTTCGTGGGGCTGAGCTCTGTGCTGACAGCTCGGAGCCTGGAGCCTGCTTCGGATTCTGTGTCTCCCTCTATCTCTCTCTGCCCCTCCCCTGCTCATGCTCCGTCTCCCTCTGTTTCTAAAAAAAAAAAAAAAAAAGAGAGAAAGAAAAGAAAAAAGAAAGGAAGAGAAGAAAAGAACGAAAAAGAAAAAAGAAAGAAAAGCAATAAATTGCAGCCAAAAAAGCTCTAGATTAAAAAATGTGAGGCCTGAGTTGAAGTTCTTTTTCTGTATATAATGAAGTATACTCATTTATGGAGTCAGTCATTAGTTTTTCAACCTGTAAAGCCAGTAATAATATTCCTATTACCTCAAAGCGTTGATGTGAAGTTTATATTTGGCAGAGCTCTTTCGGTTACAAATGACAGACATTCAACTGAAACTATTTTAAGATTTTATTTTGTGTGTGTGTTTATTTTGAGAGAAAGACAGAGAGCGTGTGTGCATGTGCACGTGAGTGGGGGAGGGGCAGAGAGAGAGCGGGCTGAGAGAGAGAATCCCAAGCAGGCTCCTCGATGTCGTGCAGAGCTCGACAAGGGGCTCAAAGCCATGAACAGTGAGATCATGACCTGAGCCAAAACCAAGAGTCAGCGTTCAACTGACTGAGCCACCTAGGTGCCCCTGGATGAGCACTTTATAATTGGTGAAATGTGGTGCACATGTAAGTAATACTTATCATCTGCCCAAAGCCAATTAAAAACTGTTGGGGTTGGGGGAGGGGCATCTGGGAGGCTCGGTTGGTTAAGCATTTGAGTTTGGCTCAGGGCATGATCTCGAGGTTCGTGAGTTCAAGCCTGGAGTCAGGCTCTGAGCCAACAGCTGGGAGCCTGGAGCCTGCTTTGGATTCTGTGTCTCCCTCTCTCTCTGCCCCTCTCCAGCTGGTGCTCCATCTCTCTCTCTCTCTCTTTTCCTCTCAAAAATAAAATAAACATTAAAAAAAAGAAGAAAGAAACTGTTAGAAGAGAAGAGGGTCTGTGCTAAGTAAGCTCTATCCTAAGAGCAAAGAGAGTGGGAGCCGGTAACAGGGAAACTAACAGGAAAAACTGGAAAAATCCTACATAAAAAACTTTAGACGTGCAGCATTCTGAGACATGTAGTGTACAAATAGTTTGACACATTTCATTATACCCCGTTTTTGGCCATTTAGAAAAATTTTACGTACTTACAAAAGTTAGTGCTCGCCTCCGTGTTTAGCTTGTCTCTCCAATGTGACTTTTTCCCCAAAGTTCCCGGATAGCTGGTGATTTAGCAGGGACTCTGTCCTAGTGGAAAGTCAATCCAGTAGGGAAGATGGCGTAGATTTATTACAAGACAGCATACAATGAAAACTAAATTAGTCATACATTAGAGCTTTATGTAGAAAGCTCTACATAATAATTAAGTTTTCAGTTCCACTCTCGGAGATGAAATATTACATTGGGTGGGTCTGCTGAAGTAGAGCAATACTCATGTTTTCATGTTCAGCTCATTTGGCCAGAACTTGCTACCCTAAAAATATACTCGCTCTACCTATATATAGGATGTAAACACATCTCACTGCAGATCTGTGCTTAATCTTTTGAGTTCTCATCTGCCATTTCATCATTCGTAGGGCACCTGTTGGTGGAATTTGCTCCTGGCAGCACAAGGCAGAAGCAGGTGCTCCACACAGGGATTTTCATGCTGATAGTGCTTATCACGGTCGATGAAACGTTTTACCCCTTTTCCCACTTCACAAATGGCTCTGACAGTAGATCCACCTGCTGCTTCAGGACATTCCAGGAGCTTCTGCACAGAGAATGAAATCTCTTCCCCAGTTGATCTGTACTGCTGCTGAATACTATTAGGAATGTCGCATTTCATGCAGTGTGTGTGATCACCTATCGTCCCCAAGTTATGACTAGCTGAAGACAAAGAGCGAGGAGGAGAAAGAAAGAAAAGGAATGGTTAATACATAGCTCATTTCTGAGTTTTCCAGACTATGTATGTTCCCCTCAACCTATTTCCTTTGTATTTGGGCTACAGAGTAACCTAATTCTTTTTTTTTTTTTTTAAGTTTTTAAAATTTATTTAAAGAGGGAGAGGAGAGTGGGAGCAGCAGAGGGCAGAGAGAGAAGGAGAGAGAGAGAATCCCAAGCAGGCTCCTTGCTGTCAGCGCAGAGCATGATGCGGGGGTCGAAACCATGAACTGCGAGATGGTGACCTGAGCCAGAACCAAGAGCTGGACGCTTAACCTACAGAGCCACCCAGGTACCCCAAGAGTAGCCCAATTCTTAATTTTACCCAAGTCACTCATTGTTTTGGATCATTATTTTGTACCAACTTGTAAACATCTTACCACTTCCTTGACGCTCTGTGTTATTTATATTCCTACTCATAAAATTTTATTACTATTTCCTTATGCAGCTATTTAATAAGAAACAAAATGTCAATATCCGAGGTGTTCCTAATTCCAGTCAATATACACTGGGCCAATTTAGATCAATATCTATTATATCTATCATTTATCAATATACTTCAGTAAAAACAGTCTTTGCAGGAGTCAATCCCGGTGGCGAGAGGTGAGTTTGTGCACAGAATTTATAAATTGGGAGGGCAAACACCCATAGCTGTACGCACACTAAAGTGTGCGACTCACCAGGATGGGGAGATTGGGAGAGAAAGTTGGGAGTGGAGGAAGCGGGCAGGTTAGTGGCAAAAGGCAACTGGCTAACCGTGATGTAGGGGGGAACGGTCATGAGGGAAACCAGAGGGGTAGAGCCCAGGGTGGGATTCAGCAGTCCATCTAGAGGAAACGCTGTGTTTATGTCTTCATGGCAACCAAAGTACCTTAGAAACAGGAAATAGGCCAGGTGGAGAAATAAAGAGAAGTACAAATCTCTGAATTATAACATCCTTTACTGGACTTTGGGGGGGCTGGTTACAGAGTTTCTTTGAACTAGCTTTATAGAAATCACTTGTTTTTTTGTGATTTTTTTCTTTTTTCTTTCCTTCTTTCTTTCTTTCTTTTTTCTTTTTCTTTTCTTTTTTTTTTTTTTTTTTTTTGAGAGAAAGAAGAGGGAGGGGCAGAGACAGACTCTTAAGCAGGCTCCATGCCCAGCACAGAGCCGACACGGGGTTCCAACTCACAATCATGAGATCGTGACCTTAGCTGAAATCAACAGTCAACTGAGCCACCCAGGCGCCCCAGGCATCACTTGTAGATTTAATGTTTCAGGGGCACCTGGGTGGCTTAGTCGGTTAAGCGTCCAACTTCAGCTCAGGTCATGATCTCCCGGTTTGTGGGTTCGAGCCCCGCGTCGGGCTCTGTGCTGACAGCTCAGGGCCTGGAGCCTGCTTCGGATTCTGTGTCTCGCTCTCTCTCTCTGCCCCTCCCCTGCTCACGCTCTATCTCTCTCTGTCTCAAAAATAAATAAAACATTAAAAAAAAAAAAAGAAAAAGAATAATGGTTAATGTTTACTGAGCACTTACTATGTATCAAGTGCTATGAGAAATGTTCTACATTTTAAAAAACTTTTTATTTTGAAATAGTTACAGACTCACAGAAAGCTGAAACAACAGTTCACAGAGTTCTGTTTGCCCTTCATCCAACCTCCCCTAATAGTAACATCTTATCTAATTGTAGTGCAATAGTGCCCAAGCAATTGACATTGGAACAATACTTTTTAAAAACTTTTTTAATGTTTATTTTTGAGAGGGAGAGAGACAGAGTGCGAGCAGGAGAAGGGCAGAGAGAGGGGAGAGACAGAATCTGAAGCAGGCTCCAGGCTCTCAGCTGTCAGCACAGAGCCCGACATGGGGCTGGAACTCCTGAGTTGTGAGATCCTGACCTGAGCCGAAGTCAGACGCTCAACTGACTGAGCTACCCAGGTCTGGAACAATATTTTTAACTAGACTACAGACCTTATTCATTTTTTGCCATTTTTTGCATGCATTCACTCGTGTGTGTGAGGTCCCATGTAATTTTAAATCGTGTACAGATTCGTGGAACCACTACCACAATCAGGACCAAGCACTATTCTATCATAACAGAATTCCCTTGTGCTATCCCTTACATTTGTGAGCAACACATGCACGCGTGCACGCACACACGCACACACACACACAGAGTCTCTGTCCTCTAACGCCACTTCTCCATCTCTATAGTTTTGTCATTTTGAGAATGTCATGCAAATGGCATCATTCAGTGGTTGACTTTTCTCACGTATTACTTATAAATTCACGATCCATTTTGAATTACCTTTTGCACACGATGTGAGGTTTAGGTCAAGTTTTTTTTTTCTTCTGGTGTTTATGGATGTCTAATTTCTCCAGTGCCATTCGTTAAAAAAAAAAAAAATCATTCTTCTTTTTCTTTTAAGTTTCCTTATATTTATTTTGAGAGAGAGTGAGAGCAGGTAAGGGGCAAAGAGAGAGGAAGAGACATAGAACCCCCAAAGCAGGCTCTGCACTGTCAGCTCAGAGCCCGGCAGGGGGCTCAAACTCATGAACCATGAGATCATGACGTGAGCCGAAATCAAGAGTCAGATGCTTAACTGACTGAGCTGCCCAGGTGCCCCATCCGTCATTCCTCTTTTGAATTGCTCTTGTCTCTTTGTGAAAACTCGTATGGCCATATTTGTAGGAGTCTCTTCCTGGGTTCTCTCATCTGTTCCATTGATCTATGTGTCTATCAGTCCACGCTGTGTTGATTACTGTAGCTTTGCAGTAAATCTGTAGCTATAACATGAGATAGAATGATTCCTCCCACTTTCTTCTTTTTTCAAAATGTTTTAGCGATTCTAACTCCTTTGCCTTTTCATACAATTTTAGAATCAGCCTGTCTGTACCTACAAAACCTCTTTCTGGGATCTCAAATTTTAATAATTTTGTAAGTCTTCTTCATTTAGGGGCACCTGGGTGGCTCAGTCAGTTAAGCAATCTTGATTTCGGCTCAGGTCATGAGTTCATGAGTTCAAGCCCCGTGTCAAGCTCTGTGCTGACATTGCAGAGCCTGCTTGGGATTCTCTCTCTCCCTCTCTCTCTGCCCCTACCCCACTAACACTCTGTTTCTCTCTCTCTCTCTCAAGAATAAGTAAACATTTAAAAAATGTCTTCTTCATTTAATGTATTTTGTTTTTCTTAACATCTCTTCTTGTTACTTAATCTATTGTATGTCACAGAAGACTTCAATTTTCCTGTGTAGATAAGACAAGCCCACTGTCGACATACTGTTCACCAAACTGTTCCATATTTATATTTACATGTGTTCTTTGGACTTCACAGTAACCCTAAGAGGAAGACACTAGCATTATTTCCATTTTACAGGTGAGGAAACTGAGGCATGGCTAGTTTTTTTTTTTTTTAACATTTATTTATTTTTGAGACAGAGAGAGACAGAGCATGAATGGGGGAGGGTCAGAGAGAGGGAGACACAGAATCTGAAACAGGCTCCAGGCTCCAAGCTGTCAGCACAGAGCCCGATGCGGGGCTCAAACTCACGGACCGCGAGATCATGACCTGAGCTGAAGTTGGCCGCTTAACCGACTGAGCCACCCAGGCGCCCCGAGGCATGGCTAGATTAAATCGTTTGTCCAACACCTCACAGCTAGCAAGTGGCAGAGCTGGAATTTGGACCTAAGCAATCTAATTCTAGAATACACGCTTCTATCCTCTGTGCTATGCTGCTTTTCTTTGAAAATAGTTATTTCATTCAAGAAATATTTATTGAGTGCCTCTTATGTGCCAGGGACTGTTCTGGGTGCTGGGACTACAGCGGCCATGAGTCAAACACAATTAAAGTATGGATAAAACCAAATCCCTGTTCTCGTGAAGCTTATTTTCTCAGGGGCGGGTGGGGGTGGGGTGGGGAGGGGAAGAGAACTTACAGAATGAACGCAATCACTATTGTTTTACTAACGTATTATTTCATTATTGGGTTTATGCTGGGGGCAGTGCCTCTCTTAGTTACAGAGGCTGGGGTCTCACCCAAAAGATACGCCTATTCACCAGTCTTACCAATCTTCTGGGCTCTGGACTATCTCTCGGTTGGGACACAGGAACTGGTTGGAAGACCCAGGGAGACAGTAAGCTTAGCCACCAAGAGGAGAAAGCTGTCTAGACATTAGCTCTTGGGTGGTGGAAGATAAGACCACACCTGCTCCCAATATGTGTTCAAAGGCTTGAGAAAACAGGACATATATATGCAAAGTGCTTGGGCACTTGTCCAGTCCAAGAGTGGGCTATAGAGCATTCAAACCAAGCTTGTGAGTAAGTCAGCTATAGGACAATCAGGAGATCAGACCTTTCTATACTATTTTCTAAAAAACATTTTGTTGAAGCATAGTACACGTATAGAAGAGTGCACAAATCCTAAGTGTATACCTTGATGAATTTCCATCCACGCAACCAACATCCAAATCAAAGAAATGGAATACCACTAGTACCCCAGGAGTTCCCGCGCCCCTTCTAGTCGCTAGCCTCAAAGACAGTTATTATCTCGATTTCAAACACCACTGATTAGTGTCGCCTAATTTGGAACTTTCGATGAGTAGAACCATACAGTATATCCCCTACTGGTTTTCCCTCGCTGAACATTGTGTTGCTGAGATGCACCCATTTGCTGCATGTACTACCCATCTTTGTGCTGTATACTAAGTGTTCCCTCACGTGAAGATACCCTAATTTGTCTATTCTATTGCAAATGGACGTTTAGGTCGTTTCTAATATTTGGCTGCTACAGATACCTCTGCTATTAACACCCTAGCATATGGTTTTAGTGAACAGATGTATACAAAAAAATGCACATGGGGTGTGTTCCTGGGAACAGCGTTGCTGGGTCATCCCATATATATGTGATTATGATGAGCTTTAGTGGGTACTATCAATTTCCCAAGCCACAGCATTGCTTCATACTGCTTTCAACGATGTCTCCCTTATTTTTAGTCAAATCTTTTGTTGAGGACTCCATCCCATTTCATCTACAAACAAACGTTTTAAAATCTATGTTTAGGCTAGAGGGTTGGCGAGGGGACAGCAAAGACAGGAAACCTGAAGACAGGGGAACCTAGGACAGGTGCAGGTGTGTGTGGTCAGCCAGTTCTTCCTCTCTAGATATTCTCCTCCAAGAGCTAAGCTTTAGGGGTCGTGGTTTTGCTTCATAAAATACAATGTTCCTTCGCACAGTTGAATTGAATGGTTTTTCAATGAATGCTAATTAATTGCCTCATTATTGATCGCCCATTAGTGATTAGGTTAAATCATTAAACTGTAAGCTTAGGTGGAAAGAGACCATGCATGTGTTTCAACACTGTAACCTCAGACACAATAGAGGTGCCGTAAATGTTAGGGTGAATAAACAAATAAATAAATGAACGAGTTTCCTAAAGCTTCACAACTACGCATCATGGCCTGATGTATCATGCTTGGTTCATTCCGCAGATATTAATCCTCTGACTCAGAATTAAGGATCCAGGCCCTTCTCGCAAGTCTGTCCTAAACACCATGAGACGGTATCTGAGCTCTCTTGGGATTATGCACATAGGATCAGTCAGCTGGCCAACCACACTCCTTCAGGGGGCGCATCCTGGCCCCACCCTCACGGAGATCATGGTCAAAAAGCAGAGGCTCAGAGAGAGAGCCTAGGAAAGAACATGCACACGCAGAATGCTGCCCTCTCTTCGCTGTTCATGAGCACGAACAAAGGGCTCATTTACACAGAGTGTCACGTTTAATCCGCTCAAAAGCCCTGTGGGACATGTTGTTATTGTTGTCTTCATTTCAGAAAATAAGGCAATTCAGAGAAGCACGGTGACTTGTCCATGGTCACAACTAGTAAGTGGCAAAGGCCGCCTTTCGCTTAGATCTGTCTAAACCAAGATCCTGAGATGTTGTCAGTTATGTGTGCATACATCATTTAAAAATTAGGGGCGCCTGGGTGGCTCAGTCGGTTAAGTGTCCAACTCTTGATTTGGGCCAAGCCGGGCTCTGCACCCACAGCGTGGAGCCTGGAGCCTGCTTGAGATTCTCTCTCTCTCTCTCTCTCTCTCTCTCTCTCTCTCTCTCAGTTCTCTGCCGTTCCACTGCTCATGCTCTCTCTCTCTCAAAATAAATAAATAAATCTTAGAAAAGAATTAAAGTTGCTTTGACTCTCAAGTGTGGTGGCGTTTTATATTTGATTTCAATTAAATTAAATACATTCTGTACAGAGCATCTACCATGTACGGAAGACCTGTGTGTGACTTAAGCTAATATTAAATGCTATTTACTTTCTCTAAACACTCCTTCGGCTTCCCTGGTTAGGAGAAAGCTGAGCCCTGAGGGAAAATTATTTGGCGATCATAGCAGAGATGACCTGAAGCCTGAAGAAGTGGGTCTTAAGGGTTCAGAAAGGCCTTTCCAGAAGCAGAGACACACAGCAGTTATGAGGGACGGGAGGAAGATGACCAGGTAGAAACAAGGCAGGAGAGAAGGAAGCCGGAAATGATTTCCCATCAGAAATTGCTTTGCTTTGTTTTCACGACAGCCGTTGGTTGACTTCCCAAAGGCCAAAGAATGCAGGACATACTTGAGGGTCACTGGCAGGTCCTTGCATCGCCGGACTGCAGAGAACATAAATACTCCGGTCATAGATGACGTGGCCGGCCACCTCACCCACACCTCTGGCGTCTGGGTCCCGGTGATGCTGGCTCCTTGTCAGTGCTGCAGGCTGCTGTGACCCTGGGCTGCGGGGGAGGGGCAGAGCAGCAGGTGACGGGAGGACACTGCAGTACAAGGCAAAGCTGTGGGAAGAGCTGCATTGTCCTGTAGTCCTTTGACAGGCCAGGGGACTGCAGGAATCCAAGGGTGGGGGTGGGGTGAGGAGGTAGAATATCACTGTTGCAGGGCCCTAGCCAGGAAGAAAATGCTTTAAAATTCAGCTTCCTGGCCTGGTTCCCAGCACAGCTAATGCCTGGAACTGACCAGTTGCCTGGAGAGTTTCAATTCTTTATTATATGCAGCTTATGCCTTAGCATTCAGTTTTCTTTTGCCACTCAGTTTCAGATGGCCCACTGTGGCCTCTGCTCATGATTCAGACTGAAATAGCGGCCTGCTTTGCATGCTCGTTCAAGATACATTTCAGTTCTTGTTTCTTTGAAAAGGTCCTGCCTGGGATGCTGTATGAAATGTCAAGTTCCGGTCTGGTATTCCCCCACGTACCTTCAGGCCTGTAGTGTGACTTTTATGGGATTCCCACTCATACCCAGAATCCCTGCATGTTAATGGGCTTGTCTAATTCAGAAATGGCTGGATGATGTCATGGCCCCATGAGATCATACATTTTCACCTTACATCACCTTCCATGGACTAGCTGGAATCCAAATTGCTTAGCCCATCCCATTCTCTATTAGGACATATCTATTACAGACAAAGAGTTATCAAGGCATTATAATCTTCTTCCTACAAAGTAACCAAAGGGACTTGTACAGATTTTTACAATGATCTGTTCCCCAGACCCACACCTCTGACAGTTGGCTAGTCCTTACTGATACGAACCCACAGCTGTCCTGAGGCAGCTTAAGGTTATACTGTGTTTTCCTGTGTTGGACATGGATAGATAATGGCTTCCCATAACTTCTGCAATGTCCCCAACATACCCCCTGGAAGTTTTTCCCACATATAAGACCACTTAGATCTTATGACAGCCCTGAGAAGCTTAAGTTCAAGGTTATAGGTAAGACATTGGGAACTTAAACTTGGAGATTTTTTTTTAAGTTTATTTATTTAAGCAATCACTACACCCAAATATGGGGCTTGAACTCACAACCCAAGATTAAGAGCCACATGCTCCACCTACTGTGCTAGCCAAGTGCCCGTATGGAAATTCTCAAGACCTTAGTGCTTTGCTCAGGGTTACCTTTGTTGACTTTTCTGGCCATTGGAGCTGGTCATCCCTTTCAGAAATGGATGCTTCTCGAGAACTCTGACCCCATTTTTTCATCCCTCCACATTCTAAAGAAGGGTCCCTTTCCAGACATCTATATATTCTTTAATATCCCCTTTATTCAGAAAGCCCCTTTCTGGATGTTCTGAACAAACGACCCAGGTGTGGTAAGAACTGGTTACTGATAGGAAAGTCAGGATCCAGAGCGATCAGTCAGAATTAGACAAGGACCCCAATGAAAAATAAACGAACTTGAACAGTTCACAAAAGAGGAAATATACAGGGCTAAAAGACACGTGGGAAAATGTTCAAGTTCACTAATAACAAAAGAAATGCAAATTTTAAAAACCAGGTACCATTTTTTATCTATCGAACTTGCAAAGTTAAAAAAAGAAAAGAAAAAGAAGAATATCCAGAGCCGACAAGTATGCAGTGGAGGGGCCACCGCTATACTCTGCTAGGGATTGTATACATTGATACTACTTTTAGAGGGACAATCTAGTGATGCGTATCATTCCGTTCCTTTCCAATTATCCCAAGAAAATGATCCAAAATAGATTAAAAATTTTATTCACAAAGATCCAGTGTTGTTTATAAGACTGAAAAAGAAGCTGGAAACAACTTAGATGTCAAAAAAGAAGAGATTGGTTGAATACATTTCAGTATCCTCCCACAATAGAACATTAATGCAGCCATCAGATAAAACCTTTAGTCAAGTTTCTAGTAACATGGGGAAATGCTCTCATTGCGGTGTTAAGTAAAAAGAGAAAAATACCAAATCATATATATGTTATAATCTCAAATACGTTAAAAAATAAAACCCCAAAACACAGAAGCAAGGAAGGGGATAAAATATACTAACTTATTAACAGTGGTTGTCTTGGGGTATTGGAATCACTGGCAATTTTTCCTTTTCCTTCTTCTTCCCTTTTCCCTCTAATGTTCTATACTGATAATATATTGTCTTTATAATAAAATTTTTATTTGAAAATAATTGGCTACAGAAATCAAGACGTGCATTCTTGGCATGAGAATAGACCTATTGGTAGAAGAGATTAGAAAGGCCAGAAATAAATTGTTCCATTTATGGTCAATTGATTTTCAATAGGGCATTAAGAAAACGCAAGGGGGAATAATGTTCTATTCAATAAATGGTACTGGGACAACTGGATATCCACATGCAAAAGAGTGAAGCTGGACCCCTTCCTCACATCATGCATAAAAATTAACTAAACTGGATCATGGACCTAATAGTAAAAGCTAAAACTATAAAATTCTTGGAAGAAAACATAGAAGTAAATCTTCATGACCTTACGTTAGACGAAACCTTCTTAAATAAGACACCAAAAGCACAGACAACAAAAGAAAAATGGACAAATTAGACTTCATCAAAATTAAATATTTTTTGTACTTCAAAGAACATGACCTAGAAAGTGAAAAGACAACCCACATAATGTGGGGAAATATTTGCAAATCATATATCTGATAAGGGAATTGTACCCAAAATATATAAAGAACTCTTACAACTCAACAAAAAGATTAATAATTCAGATGAAAAATGGACAAAGATTCGTGTAAACATTTCTCCAAAGAAGATATACAGATGTCTAATAAGAACTTCTTTATTCATTTCTTATTGCTGCCATAATTAAAATACCACAAACTTAGTGGGTTAAAACAATACCAATTTATCAGAGCACCTGGCTGACTCAGTCAGTGGAGCGTGTGACTGTGGATCATGAAGTTGTGAGTTCAAGCCCCATGTTGGGTACAGAGATTACTTAAAAATAAAATCTTTAAAAAACAAAACAATGTATTGTCTTACAGTTCTGGAGCTCAGAAGTCGAATATGGGGAGAAACAGAGACTAACTGTTCCTGGGTACAGGATATCTTTTGGGGATGATGAAAATATTTTAAAATGGACTTTGGTGATGGTTGCACAACTCTGAATATACTAAAAAACATTGATTTGTGCATATACTTTAAATATATGGGTTGTATATATGTAAATTATATCTCAATAAGCTGTGAAAAAATAATAAATGAATCCCAGTAGGATCCCCAATCAGTTTAACAATAAATCCAATGCAAACTGGCTTAAAGAATTAAGGAAATTTATTGGCTCATTTACCTGAAAAGTACAAAGGAAGTAAGGACTTCAAGTGCAATGTGGTCTGGAGCACCCCTCCCCAGGAGCTAGAGCCCCAAATGTGCATGCTGGTGTCCAAGGTGGGGAAGGTGGGATGGATGTTGTAGAAATATCACCCACTAAGGGCAGAGAGAAGAAAACAGAAGAAGGTCAAGTTCAAAGATACATCTTAGTGGGGTGCCTGGGTGACTCAGTCAGTTAGGAATCATGATCTCACAGTTCATGAGTTCAAGTCCAGCTTCTGTGCTGACAATCTTGGAGCCTGGAGCCTGGAGCTTGCTTCTGATTCCGTCTCTCTCTCTCTCTCTCTCTCTCTCTCTCTCTCTCTCTCTCTCCCTCCCTCCCTCCCTCCCACATTCATGCTTTCTCTCTCTCTCTCTCTCTCAAAAACAAACAAAAAAATTTTTTTAAAGTTATATCTTAGAGACTGTGCGCATCAGGCTGAAGCTAGTGAGGGAGTTGTGTGCTAGACTGAGGCTTGAGAAAAACAGCTAAGGACAGTGATAAATGTTCTAAAATAAGATTGTTGTGATGGCTTCACAGCCCTGTAAATATAATTAAAAAACACTAAATTATACACCTTAAATGGTAAGTGAATCATATTTCAATAAGGTTGGTTTTTTTTTTTTAATGTTTAGAGCAAGAAGATAATTATTAATTTAGCACTTGGGCATAGGATGCCAGATTTACAAGTGACCGAGAGACAAGGGTGCCTCTCCTATTTAGGGTTCCCTCAAGGAGAATGGAGTTCAGTGTGAAGTCCAAGATGTGGGAAAGATCATAAGCGAGCCTCTGTGTATTTTAAAGGAGTCCAAGACTCCAGAGCCCAGATAAGTTACGTCTCAGGGCCCTGAAAGAACTTGGAGGTGTAGTCATTATTTATCCTACAATCTGTGAGAATTATGGAGAATTGGGGAAGAGAAGGTTTTTAAAAAATTTTTTTTTTTAATTTCTTTTTTTTTCAACGTTTTTTATTTATTTTTGGGACAGAGAGAGACAGAGCATGAACAGGGGAGGGGCAGAGAGAGAGGGAGACACAGAATCGGAAACAGGCTCCAGGCTCCGAGCCATCAGCCCAGAGCCTGACGCGGGGCTCGAACTCACAGACCGCGAGATTGTGACCTGGCTGAAGTCGGACGCTTAACCGACTGAGCCACCCAGGCGCCCCTAAAATTTTTTTAACGTTTATTCATTTTTTGATAGAGAGAGACAGAGCGTGAGTGGGGGAGGGGCAGAGAGAGAGGGAGACACAGAATCGGAAGCAGGCTCCAGGCTCTGAACGGACAGCACAGAGCCCGACACGGGGCTCGAACTCACAGACCGTGAGATCATGACCTGAGCCCAAGTCGGACACCCAACCGACTGAGCCACTCAGGTGCCCCGAAGAGAAGTTTTGAAGATAGGGATAGGCACACATACAGACTTATCATAAGTGACATGGGGAGGGTGAGAATGGAAGTTCTCCCAGAACCTTTAATAAAATGAAACCTGTTTCAAAGAATGCAAGCTCTGTATGGCAGGGACTTCATCTGTTTGTGCATAACTGTATCTTTAGCTCCTAGAACATTGCCTAACCCATTATAGGCACCCAAATATTTGCTTAAGGTTGAGTGTTGACTTCTTCAGGATAGGCAGTGGGGGAGAACCTGGGTACACAGTGAAAAGCATGGAAGCTAGGCTATACACAAAATGAATCTTGGACAAAAGAAACCTTAGTGAGAGTTTTGCTGTTGTTGTTATAAAATCGTTTTGGATTTGGCCAAATGCTTTTTCTGTATCTATCGAAATAATCGTATGGTTTTTCTCCTTTATTCTGTTAATATGATAAATTACATTAATTGATTTTCCAATGTTAAACCATCTTGCATTCCTAGGATAAACCCACTTGGGAAGGCCATGTTATCCTTTTTATGTACTGCTGAATTCAGTTTGCTAGTATTTTGTTAACAATGAAGCCATCTGGGCCTAAGGGAAGATTTTTCATTACCCATCCAATTTATTTAATTGATATAGGACTCTTTAGGTATTTCATTTCTTCTTGAGTCAGTTGTGATCATTAGTGTCTTTCAAGGAATGTATCCATTTCATCAAGTTTTTCAATTCTTATTGGTGTAAAATTTTTCATAATGTTCCATTGTTGTCTTTTTAACATCTGTAGGGTCTGTAGTGAAATCCTCCCTTGTATTTGCACCAAAAACTAAATCTTGACCCAAGGTAAACAATAAACTATAGTGATATGGAAAAAACAAACAGACAAACCCTAAATCTTGGGACCAGAGTCAGATTTGAAAGTCTAGGCAAATTGCAGTTGGTTACTATGTCTCTTACATCTCCTATGCTTATTTTCCTTCCATTGCCAACCTTGGAGGATCCACTTTAGATTTAATGAAAGCTGCTAGGAAGAAAGGTAGCCTCCAAAAACAGCAAGTAGCAAGCTCACTGTTGATCTTGGGTGAGATTCTTAGGTAGGTTTGTGAGTGATACAAAAAAAAAAAAAAAATTGGTGATCACTGAGAGTCATATATTCACTAAGAAGAATTTGGCTGTAATTCCTAATGGCTATCTATCTACCTCCCTTGACAGCTGGGATTGTTTAAACTAGTATTTACTGTGGCCCTATTTTGGACCATGTGTACTAGGTGAAGGCAAAACAGAGGGTGAGAAAAACTCCCGGCCTTTACCATATAGTGAGGGTGATAGTCACTAAACCAGTAAGTGCATGAATATAACTACAAACTGTGGGAAGCGCTATGAAGGAATTGTGCCAGATTTTTAATTTAGATTGGGTGGTGGAAGGGGGGAGGAAGCCGTCCAAGGAGGCCTCCAAGAGGAACTCCCATTGAAAGATGAGTAAGAGTTAGCCTAGGAAATAATGACAGGAAGAGTATTCGAAGTGAGCAGCATGGGCTTGAGTTAGGAAAGTGTTTGCTGACTTTGAGGAACTGAGAGCAGGCAAGTGTTGCTGGAAAGTAGTGGGAAAGGGAGACGCACTGGAGCCAGGGAGGTGGGAGGGTCAAAAACTATGAAAGCTTTAAAGGGCCATTACATGGTTGCCTTTTATCCTAAGGGCACTAGAAAGCCATTGGTAGAGTTTGGGCAGGAATGTAGCATAATCCAGTTTTGTTTTACTCATTACGGAAAAATGTAAACACATATGACAACAGATACAATAGTATTAGGACCTACTACGTGCCCATGACCAGCTTCAAAAATTATCTTAGATACTTACCTGGCAGGGGAGATACCATGATCATCACGAAGGTGGTTTTCCCCGGGGCAAGGCTTATCCATTGCACTCCGGGTGTGCTGACCTCTGCGATTTCCCCAAATGTGGGAAACTCTACCGCATAATTTGTGGTAGTGGGGGACTGCGTTCGCACTTTCCCCTAGGGAAAAAAAAAAATTTACCTTAGAGCCGATCCTCAGGATTCCGGAATAAGAAATAGAAATTCCTGGGGTGCCTGGATGTCTCAGTCAGTTAAGCATCCAACTCTTGGTGTTGGGTTAGGTCATGATCTCGCGATTTCCAGTGTTCGAGCCCCATATTGGGCTCTGCGCTGACAGTGCTGCGTAGCCTGCTTGGGATTCTCTCTCTCTCCCTCTCTCTCTGCCCCTCCCCCACTCATACTGTCTCTGTGTCTCTCAAATTAAATAAGTAAACATCAAAAAATAATTTAAAAAAAAGGAATAGAAATTCCTAGAAATTCTTGATATTATAAGCAATTCTGTGTTTTGTTTTAACGTTTATTCATTTTTGAGAGACAGATAGTGAGTTGGGGAGGGGCAGAGAGAGAGGGAGACACAGAATCCAAAGCAGGCTCCAGGCTCTGGGCTGTCAGCACAGAGCCTGGCATGGGGCTCGAACCCACAAACTGTGAGATCATGACCTGAGCCAAAGTTGGGCGCTTAACCAACTGAGCCACCCAGCACCCCAGCAATTCTGTATTTTTTATAACACCTTATTTACATGCTTTATATTCTTTAAAAATTTTTTTTAAGGTTTATTCATTTGAAAGAGAGAGACAGACAGAGCTCAAGTGGCGGAGGGGCAGAGAGAGAGGGAGACGTAGAATCTGAAGCAGGCTCCAGGCTCTGAGCTGTCAGAACAGAGCCCAACGTGGGGTTTGTCCCATGAACCACAAGGTCATGACCCGAGCAGAAATTGGACACTCAAGTGACTGAGCCACGCAGGAGCCCTTTGCATGTTTTAAGTAATAGTGAATGATTGGGGCGCCTGGCTGACTCAGTCAGTAGAGCATGTGATTCTTGATCTCAGGGTTGTGAGTTTGAGCTCCATGTTGGGTGTAGACATTACTTAAAAAAACAAAAAAATCTTAAGTAACAATAATAATAAGTGATCATGATGATAAACAGTACACCAGTTTTCTGTGATAGGTGTCTACTAAAAGTTTCAGAGGCTTGCTATAAAAAAAAAACAATGTACCGGGGGCCTGGGTGGCTCAGTCGGTTAAGCGTCTGACTTCGGCTCAGGTAATGATCTCAGGGTTCGTGAGTTCAAGCCCCACATCAGCCTCTCTGCTGTCAGCGCGGAGCCCACTTTGGATCCTCCCTCCCCCTCTCTCTCTGCCCCTCCCCTGCTTGCACTCACTCAAAAATAAATATTTAAAAAATAAATTAATTGGGGCGCCTGGGTGGCTCAGTTGGTTAAGCGTCCGACTTCGGCTCAGGTCACGATCTCGCGGTCTGTGAGTTCAAGCCCCGCGTCGGGCTCTGGGCTGATGGCTCAGAGCCCGGAGCCTGCTTCCGATTCTGTGTCTCCCTCTCTCTCTGCCCCTCCCCCATTCATTCTCTGTCTCTCTCTGTCTCAAAAAGAAATAAAACATTAAAAAAAAAATTAAAAAATAAAAAATAAAAAATAAATTAATTAAAATAAATTAAAACTTAAAAAAGCAATGTAGGGGTACGTGGATGTCTCAGTCAGCTGAGCATCCGATTCTTGATTTCCATTCAGGTCATGATCCCAGGCTTAGGATCCCAGGATTGGGCCACATGGAGCTCGGAGCTGAGCCTGGAGCCTGCTTAGGATTCTCTCTCTCCCCCACCTGAGTGCTGTCTTTCTCTCTCTCTCTCTCTCAAATAAACTTAAAAAAAAAAAAAAGCAATGTAATAAATGCACATTTATCATTATTGTAAACCAACAAATTGTGACAAGATTACATATTTCGGGGCGCCTGGCTGGCTCAGTCAGTACAGCATGTGCTTCTTGATCTTAGAGTTGTGAGTTCAAGCCCCACATTGGTCGTGGAGCCTTAAATAAGTAAGTAAATGAATAAATAAATAAATAAATAAATAATAAGAATTTAAAAGTCTTTTTAAAAAATATTATATATTTCAATAACATGGAAACATGATCTGTACTTGATATAGTCATTTGTTGATAAAAAGTACTAAGAGACAATCTAAAAAGTTAACACAAAAGAAATGTCAAATAAAAACTATGTAAAAAATTGAAGGAGGATGCTACAAATATTTAGTATTTAAAAGGTAACATTCTTGGGGCATGTGGGTGGCTCAGTCAGTTAAGTGTCTGAACTTCGGTTCAGGTCATGATTTCATGTCTGTGGGTTTAAGCCCATGTGCGGCTCTGTGCTGACAGCTTAGAGCCTGGAGCCTGCTTTGGATTCTGTGTCTCCCTCTCTCTGCTTCTCCACAGCTTGTGCTCTCTCTCTCTCAATAATAAATAAATAAAAACTTTTTAAAAATTATTAAAAAATAAATAAGATAGCATTCTTAAAACGAAAATTTTAAACACACAAAGCATTAATTGCCCTAATAGTCGCAAGTTTTGTTTAATGACAGATATTCCAGGTAGAAAAGAAATTGCTTGTGTTTGCATTGATATCAGTTGAATTGTTAAAAACGCACCCAAAAGCATTTGTAAGTTAGGCATTAGGGTTCATGTTGCTTCATACAAGCTCATTTCCATTTATAACAATTTGGTTTTAGTGTTGAAATTGGTATTACTTTTGCAAATTCTGGTTTTAGATCAGTTTCTGATTTCGTGTCAGTGTATTTATTCTGCAACATTCACATCTCCTCTCTTTGCATTTCTTCTGTGCAAGTATTTACAAATGACCATAACCCACAGCGAATATTCAAACGTTTTAAAAAGCACCAATGAGCAAAAAAAAAAAAAAAGCACCAATGAACGTTATTGAGTAGTATTCAAATAACGCAACGTTCCGATTTCCTGGCACCACACAGAATCCCAGATTGAAGTTGCCAGTTGAAGGACTTAACTTTGACTACAAACCTTGTTACTTCTTGAATCACCACTCACTGGATTTCTGTCAAGCAAGTTGTGCCTCTAAGCTTATTTATATTTATTTTATTTACAAGAATACTTGGCCTGAGCAGCAGACAGAGCCACAAACACCCACTTCTCACATGGCGGTGAAGATAAATGGGCATGGACAGGTTCTTGCTGTGTTTTGGAATCGGTAGAGGCCATCAAGACAGTACAGCCCATTTTAACAGTTTCTATGCAGAACATCATCTTTTTGTTTGCCACTGGCGGTCTGAGTGGAACACATGGGGGTTATGAGACATTAAGAAGGAAATAAGATGGAATTGTTAGGCTGGGTGAGGACTCTCAGGAGAGAGGGCTACAGGGCAAAACAGTCTTGTCTCTGTATAGGAGAAGCGGATAGGGAAAGCGAAAGCGGCCGGGGTGCTGAGGATGAGCCGTGATGGACCTCGAAACATCTTCTGGTAGGATTTCATCAGCACTTGGTTGGGTAACTTTCTCTCGTCACTGGGAAACCTGTGGGACTTTCTCCTCCAAGATCAATGTGGCCCATGCACTTGCTGCTTTCACTTGTTCCTGGTGGTTGTGGCTGTGTGCAGTCTGCATTGGCTGCTTCAGGGCTCTCTAAGTTAATCTAGTGGGAAGGTCTCACATTTATCAGTTGGCTCAACTCAATTTCACTCTTGGGTCACTGTTTTCTATGCTATAAATAGGCCAGAAGTAAAGTCCCTTCTTTGGTAGAGTCCCTTACTTGCCACTGTACCCTGACTTTTCCCATAGTTCAAGGCTGAGCTCTTTTTTTTTTTTTTTAATGTTTATTTATTTATTTTTGACAGAGAAAGAGAGAACAAGTTGGGGAGGGGCAAGGGGCAGAGAGAGAGGGAGACACAATCCCAAGCAGGCTCCAGGCTCTGAGCTGTCATCACAGATCCCGACGCTGGGCTCGAACCTACGAACTGTGAGATCATGACCTGAGCTGAAGTTGGACGCTTAACCTACTGAGCCACCCAGGTGTCCTAAGGCTGAGCTCTTCTTACTCCCTTGATCACTGGATGTGTCAAATCTCTTTTTTGTTCAAGTTACTGGTTTTATGTATCCATGCAATGAATTACTATGTAGCCTGTATAAAAATGATGCATTAAGAAAAGGGGGGGGTGGTGCCTGGGTGGCTCAGTTGGTTAAACACCTGATTTCGGCTCAGGCCACGATCTCGCAGTTCATGAGTTCGAGCCCCGCGTCGGGCTCTGTGCTGGCAGCTCAGAGCCTGGAGCCCGCTTCGGTCTCTAGGTCTCCCTCTCTCTCTGCCCCTCCCCCACTTGTGCTCTGTCTCTCTCAAAAATAAATAAATGTAAAAGTAAAAATAAAAAATCAGGGGCGCCTGGGTGGCGCAGTCGGTTAAGCGTCCGACTTCAGCCAGGTCACGATCTCGCGGTCCGTGAGTTCGAGCCCCGCGTCAGGCTCTGGGCTGATGGCTCCGAGCCTGGAGCCTGTTTCCGATTCTGTGTCTCCCTCTCTCTCTGCCCCTCCCCCGTTCATGCTCTGTCTCTCTCTGTCCCAAAAATAAATAAAAAACATTGGAAAAAAAAATTAAAAAAAATAAATAAATAAAAAAATAAAATAAAATAAAATAAAAAATCAAAGACTTTGAAGTTTAGAGGGGGAGAGAGACCAGAACACAAGCAATTAAAGTGCAGTATGATAAATGCCTCAGAGGTATACCTGGGGATGCGTGGAGAGCAACAGGTTAAATGTGAGTGGTAGGAGGAGAGAAGAGGCAGGCAGGAAAAGCCTCTAGAGGTCAGATTCAACAGCAGTCTTTCATTTTCCCTATTTTCCCTAGGTTGAAATGATCTACCACCTAGATTCAACAGCTGTTAACATTTTGCCATATTCACTTAGCAAGCAAAAACAACCAGATACGCAAATGCTAAACCCTCTGAAACTTCACCCCTAAATGTTTAAGTACCCAACTCCTAAACATGACATTTTGCCTAACCGTAATGCCATTTTCAAGCATAGAAATTAACATTCACTCCTTTTGATTACCTAACAGCTAATCCATATAAAAAAAATCATCCCAGGGGTGCCTGGATGGCTCAGTCGGTTGAGCGTCTGACTCCTGATTTCGGCTCAGGTTGTGATCTCACGGTTCGTGAGATCGGGCCCCATGTCGGGCTGCGTGCTGACGGCGTGGGGCCTGCTCGCGATTCTCTCTCTCCCGCTGTCTGCCCCTTCCCCGCGCGCGTGCACACGCTTTCCCTGTCTCTCAAAATAAATAAATAAACTTAAAAAAAAAAAAAAAAAAAGACGAAAATGAAAAAATCATCCCGATTTCGCCAAGACATGTTTCAAGGGTTGTTTTCTCTTCCAACCCAGGGTCCGGGCCAGACTCACACACTGCACATGGTGGCAGCGGTTTGTACTAGAAGAACTTGGTGAAGCTGGAATTCTGTTTGCCAGAAGCTCCTCCCCTGGACGGTTTCAGGTTAGAGTAGGTCAAAAGAGGAATGTGCATGAGATTTGCAAGGCAGAAATGAAGCAGTAAGTATTATTTCTGAAGGTCATTGTGGTTAGCTGTGCTGACAGTTGCAAACATAAGTGTTAGTGAGCTCAAGCTTGTCCTGTTTTGCTCTGATTAGTGTGCAGAACGTCTTCCCAGCCGCTGACCCCGTTAGCCAACAGTGGCCCAGGCCCGCCTCCACGTATTTGCTGGTGTGTCTGCAAAGGTGGTGGCTGCATGAGCTTTCTCATCACGGTCCCATGTCAGGGAGATGTGCCTGACATCCCATATGGGTGACTCCTGATTCCCTGACTTCTCTGCTTGTCCTTCACTTCCCCTGCTCCTTCCGCAACGGTGTTTCTGATAGAAACTCCTCCTCTCACAATTCATAGTGTCTCTGACTCCCTGACTGCTATGCTTATTGGTATGGGCTGTGGTCTCAGGGAAACAGAATCTTCAAGATGGGAGTCTGGAATTGGTTCTCTGATCTGATTAATTTTTTTTAATTTTAAGTTTATTTATTTTGAGAGAGACAGTGCAAGCAGGGGAGGGGCAGAGGGAGAGAGAGGGAGAGGAAGAGAGAGAATCCCAAGCAGGCTCCGAATTGCCAGCACAGAGTCAGACACGGGGCTCGAGCCCACGAAACTGTGAGATCATGGCCTGAGTCAGACGCTCGACCAACTGACCCACCCAGACACCCTGATCTGATTAAATTTAAATGTATTAATGACGATCGCCAGTGGTAAAGGGGACATTGGTATTCCATGGCATTTGGTGGCAAAACAGTCACTTAAATTCTTATCTGTAGTCATCTATGATAAATACAGAAGCCAAGCCTTTGTGTAACCAAATATTTGCTGCCATAGAACATTTCAGTTGAAATAGTAGCATAACGAGCCTTGTTGGTTGCTTCTAAGTATGCTGGAGAGTTTGGAGAAAGAAAATGATGAGCTTAGGGCTTTAAATTCCCAGCTTAAGATCTGGGAAAAGGACCAAAAAAAAATTCTTTGACTACCCTAAAAGAAACTCTTATCTCTTGTAGCCTTAGGGTAAAGATTTCTCGTAACCAAACTCTAAATTTCTACTTTCAGAGAACTGACCTCCAATAAATATTGAATAACCTAGTAGGGTCTCATGTTAAAAATAAGACATTTAGTTGGAAGGAATAAGAACCTGAATCTTAGGGGACATATGGACAGATTCTGATGAAGCTGGAGACCGTAAACTCCACATTCTGCTCACCTTCCTTCAGCAGTGAAAGTATAGTTAATCCTCCCTTATCTGAAAAAGCTGTAATGGCTTCCCCAAGGTAGTTGCCTTCCAGGGGACTGCTGATCCTCCTGGAACGTAACCCTTCCACCTCTTTTAGATATGTAACCAGATTCAAGTGACAGCAGGCCGTAGTGTGGCCCAGGAGAAAACACCACACACATCACAAGAATATTGAGAGCTTGTCAGTTTCTTTGGTGTTTCACTCTTTGTTTTGACATAACTTCAGCCTTACTGAAAAGTTACACAAGTAGTACAACAGTTCTCTTTACCTTAAAAAAGAAACCTTTTAGGGCACCTGGGTGGCTCAGTCCGTTAAGCATCCGACTTCGGCTCAGGTCACGATCCCACAGTTCGTAGGTTTGAGCCCCGCGTTGGGCTCTGTGCCGACAGCTCAGAGCTCGGACCCTGCTTCGGATTCTGTGTCTCCCTCTCTCTCTCTGCCCCTCCCCTGCTCGCGCTCTCTCTCTCTCTCTCTCTCAAAAATAAATAAACGTTTAAAATCTTAAAATTAAAAATAAGATTTTTAAAAATGTTTATTTACTTATTTTGAGGGGGGATGGGGCAGAGGGAGAGAGAGAGAGGGAGAGAGAGAGAATACTAAGCAGGCTCCCAGCACGGAGCCCAACTAGGGCCTTGATCTCACAACTGTGAGATCACAGCTTGAGCCAAAATCAAGAGTCGGGTGCTTGACTGAGCCAACGAGGCACTGCCCCACCTTTTTTTAAAGTAGGCTTCACGCCCAGTGCAAAGTCCACCCTGGGGCTTAAACCCATGACCCTGAGATCAAGACCTGAGCTGAGATCAGGTGAGATCAATACCTGAGTTGAGCTCAAGAGGCAGATGCTAAACTGACTGGAGCCACCCAGGCACCACATATGATTCTCTTTACCTTGAATCAAGACCCCTCAAATGCCAATTTATATTGACAGAAACCTAGGGAATATGTATGAGAATAGATCCTAAAGGTGTTGGATCAGGATGAAAGGAATATAGTTTTGGATTGGGCTGAACGTATTAATATGGGTGCACTAAGCAGAGATTCTAAATCTAATGTATTTGTTCAGGTTGGCTGGGAATGACTCTAATCATTGGCTTTTTTTTAATTTTAATATTTATTTATTTTCGAGAGAGCGAGAGAGAGAGACAGAGCATGAGCAGGGGAGGGGCAGGCAGAGAGAGAGGACACAGAATCGGAAGCACAGAATCAGAACATCCAATATGGAAGAGAAAGGCATCCAGAGTGTGAGAATGGATTTATGTGAAGCCAGCTTCACGTACTCCTCGGTAAGATCCCGAGGACACTCCCTTCAGCAGAGAAATTGCATTAGTGAGAAGAACACCAGCGTCACTGAAGGGCTCTGTGGTGGCTCTTCTCTAAAAGCAAAGCATAATCATGCGAAATGCAGTCATCAAAATGGGCTCTCTGAATTGATCCAACGGGGACGATGGGATACCAGGGTGTTGGGAGTCAAGTGCAGGCCTTTAGTAACTAAGACAAAGTCAGCGCGGCGGCTGTAAAGGACAGCAGGGCCAAAGCAGGCATCGGAGTGATTTGGCCTGCAGAGCGTTGGCACTGGCTGGGGGCTCCCAGCGTCCCTCGGGCAGAAATGCCTGGACAGCCTACTGAAAGTCTTTCCTTGGTTTGAATAAGCGCAGAACCTGTACTCGCGGTGAACAGAAGTCTGACTTCTGACAATAGAGTGAGAGTCCTTCCACAATTCTTAGATTCGGCCCAGTTCATAAACCCCAACCCCCTGCTCTA
Source organism: Neofelis nebulosa (assembly GCF_028018385.1). NCBI lineage: Eukaryota > Metazoa > Chordata > Mammalia > Carnivora > Felidae > Neofelis > Neofelis nebulosa. The sequence continues at coordinate 16,279,924 of NC_080791.1, forward strand.
CTGCCGAAAAGTCACTGTTAGTGGTCCTCCTGCCCCTTCCCGTACTGCCATTTACCAGGTGACGTTAGGAAGGGAAAACCACCAGATGTGGGGGAGATTACTGAACCGTGGCTCTGAACTGATGCTAATCCCTGGAGACTCAAAATGCCACTGTGATCTATCAGAGTAGCGGCTTATGGAAGTTAAATGATCTTCGAAAGTTACGGCTTGGCTCCCTCTCTCAGCAAGCCCAGTGGTTCCCAGAACCATCCGATTGTTAATTCCTCAGCTCCAGAATGTATAGGTGGGTATGAATTGCAGCTCAGATATATTCAGGAGGTATCTGACTGTATACCCTGAACAACTGTTAGAGTCCCCACATTGGTCCTCTGGCCAAGGGAGTAAAGACGATGATGATAGAAAAGGCCAAGTACAAGTCACTAGAACCGTGTCCACATACTAAAACAGTAAACTAAAGCCAGTATCACATTTCTGGAAGGATTGAGAAGCTTAGTGGCACCAATGAGCTCTTGAAAGATTCAAGGGTGGGGCGCCTGGGTGGCTCAGTTGGTTAAGCATCCGACTTAAGCTCAGGTCATGACCTCGCAGTTGGTGGGTTCGAGCCCCGTGTCGGGCTCTGTGCTGACAGCTCAGAGCCGGGAGCCTGCTTTGGATTCTGTGTCCCCCCTCTTTCTCTGCCCCTCCCCCACTCACTCTCTCTCTGCCCCTCCCCTGCTTGTGCTCTGTCTCTCTCTCTCAAAATAAATAAACAGCTTTTTAAAATTTTTTTAAAAGAAATTAAAATTAATAAAAAATGTTCAATGCTTTAGCTACTAATTGCTTTTAAGATACCAGTAATAAACTTTTGCATGTGAACATAACCTTTTTATGAAGAGTAACTATTTTCCAAAAGGATAAGATGAGTGGGGGAACGCATGGCTCTGTTTTCTATTTTCGTAAATCCCTTTAACGTCTGGTTCATAGAAGACAGCTAGATTCTCATAACTGATTCGGCATAGTCTATTGCAATATCCCGTATCACGGAGCCTCTGGATGACTCCATAGTTCATTCTTGATAAAACAAGAGTGAAAGAGATAGTTTGGCATTATTTCGAAAATAGTTTTCATCTCACAGACCCTCTGAAAGGGTCTTAGGGGACTCTACGATTCCCAGACCACACCCTGAGAACCCCTGTTATATATAGCATCGTGCCACAAGGCTTTTGCTCTCTTTTGCATTTTCTTTCACCACTAATGCATTTTTGTAGCTATTTTTCATTAACTACAAAGTAATTAATGCTCATCAGCTTTGCAGATGTTATAAGGATGGAAGGGGAAGGGATTATTGTAAAAGGTGACAAGAATAAAAGCCGACACGATTTCAGCAGACCAGGATCGAACAAAATTAAAGGTGGAATGACCTGTCTTAACATTTTGCTTTGTTTTTAATTGGTTGCACGAGTACTGGCAGCATAGGCTGGGAAGAACCGGCCTGACAGCAGCTTGTATGAAAAAGATCTGGCAGCTTGTGTCAACCACAAGCTAAATATGAACCAACAGTTTAAACATAACGTTGAGAAGCATCAGTAGGAGCACCTGGCTGGCTTAGTCGGTGGAGCATGCGACTCTTGACTTCAGGGTCATGAGTTCGAGCCCCACGTTGCGTGGGGCAATTACTTAAAATAAATTAATTAATTAAAAAAAAAAAGCATCAACAGAAGTGTAACCACTGAGCTGGGGCAGACAGGTAGTGTTACTGACTTGGAGGAGAGGTGGGGGAGTCCCCACCTGGATTCTCAGAAAGCACAAGGGGAGGGGATAGGATGCGTGCGGCATTTGTGCTCTGCTAACAATGTGGGGTTTTTTTTCTTAACGTTTCCTTATTTTGAGGGAACGAGAGCACACGTGAGTGGGGGAGGGGCAGAGAGAGAGGGAGAGAGAGAGAATCCCAAGCAGGCTCTGCACAGTCTGGAGTCTGTGGGAGGTTCAAATCCCAGCTCTGCCACTTGCTAAATGCGCTACTTCTGTTAAACTCTCTGAACCTCGGTCTCCCCATTTATAGAATCAAAATGATAATATCGTGTATATTAGGAAGACTGAATGAGAAAATCCATGTAAAGTGCTTATCTTAGTATCTGGCACATGGTAATTGTTCATTAAACATTATTGCATAAAGTATATTTTATCAGATATTTTTAAAGGGAAACAGAATCTGGAGACATGCCTTTCTGCCTACACATAGGCTGCTGACTTGCTTTGTCCGGAGGAGTGGTGTTCGTGCCCACAGGCCACAGGCGGCCCCGTTTGAGAAGAGGAGCTCTGTTCTACATTTGCAGCACCAGAAGTCCCCTCCAGTGGCTTTCCTAGAAGGAAGATGGATTAACGTTTGCTTTGAAATGACAGTTGTTTCACAAACTTTTGCTTTAATTATGAATTTATATTTCTGAGCATATTTACTGAGCTAAGACAACTCACGTAATTCTTTTTTCCTTAAATTTTTTAATGTTTATTTTTGAAGGAGAGAGAGAGACACAGAGTGCGAGCAGGGGAGGGGCAGAGAGAGGGGGAGACACAGAATCCGAAGCAGGCTGCAGGCTCCAGGCTCCGAGCTGTCAGCACAGAGCCCGACGCAGGGCTCGAACTCACAAACCGTGAGATCGTGACCTGAGCCGAAGTCGGACGCTTAACCGACTGAGCCACCCAGATGCCCCAACAACTCACGTAATTCTTACTGAATTATGCTTGAAAGCCCCTTTCTAGGATGAAATGATAAAATCTAATTGTTTTATTCCAAGACTATCCTTCAAATAGTCTTTTCTTTCACCACTGACTTATGAGTCCTTCTTTAGTATGTATTAAATTCTAGTTGGGGCAGCCAACAAGTATTTCTAAGCCTTGACTACGTGCCATACTATGGTAGGCATGGGGAAAAATGACACATGGTGAGTAAAAACATAGTCCCTCTCCTGACGCCTGGAGCTTTATACAAACGCTGACGTACATTTCCAGGTTATCTATTTGGTTCCACTGGTATCTCTAGGACTTTTCGTCCCAGGGCCACGGTCGTTATCATCGCGTACTTGCCATTTATTGAACAGCTCGTAAGGGCCAGGCACTGTGCTGGGCGCTTTCCATACAATATTTCATCGAACATTCATAACAGTTCTGTAAATGGTATTCTTTCCCCCACTCTACTGAACTCAGAAACTGAGGAACTTTCCCAAGGCGACTATACTAGTCCACTCCAGCCGCCATAAATAACCAAATACCACAGACTGTGTGGTATAAACAATCAAAATTCTTTTCTCACAGTTCTGGAGCCTGGAAAATCCAAGATCAGGGTTCTGAGGTCCCAGAAGGGTTTGGTTTCTGGTGAGAGGTCTATCCTCGGCTTGCAGATGACTGATCGCTCTCCCTGACTGTGTTCTCACATGGCCTTTCTTCTGCGGTCTTGTGGCAAGTGGGGAGAACCCATCTCCAAATACAGTCACACCAAAGGTGAAGGCTTCGGCGTGTAAATTTGGGGGGGGGGGACCCAATTCAGTCTGTAAGAGCGACATATCCAGGAAGTAATGGCACCACATTCAAACTTCCTCCAGGCCTGAATTCTTATTCAACGCCGTTTCTGTCTAATAGGGGGAAATCCCATCTAATTACACTTACTTTCTTGAAAACCAGAGAAAACCAAAAACAAAACGAAACAAATCGAAGCATCCTTATCCGTGAATCCTTTCAGATGAATTTCACAAATCACCTCGACACGTTCCGCGTTGGAAAGAACCGATGTCTATATACCAACACATCGCTGCATCCGGGAACAGACTAAGTGCTGTCTCAGCAACACGTGAGGGGAGTCACCTGCTTCTCCTCATCCGCGTCTCACGTACATTTCTTCTTATTAAGGGTTTTCTGAGACGATTTCTTTGAGTTTAGTGCTTCTCAAGTTTTAATGTACATGCGGTCCCCTGGGGATCTTCTTAAACAGCAGACGCAGCGGCCTGGGGTGAGCCTGGGTTCCTGCATTTCCAACAAGCTCCCAGACGCGGCTGTGGGCGTGCTAGGGACCATACTTGGAAAAGTAAGGTTGTGTTCGCGCTGTTCTGAACGAGACGGTTTAGTCTAATATTTCAGAACTGGCTACTGTGATTATCCAGAAAAGCTACTGATTTTTATTTGACCAGTTTTGCATACCGTTTCCTTCCCGAACCCAGCAGGTTTCCTTGTGACTGTGGAGACCGGCTGGAGCAGCCAGGGTCAGGGCCAGGGTCTGGGGAGAGGGGACCGCATGCAGGTGCTAAAACAGTCCTCTGGCATCCCCTGCCTGGAAGCCTGGGCAACCAGGCAGTAACGCCCTTCCCACCCTCACCCTTGCGATGTCACCTTTCTTTTTTGTTTTTAAGTTTACTTATTTATTTCGAAAGAAAGGGAGAGAGCATGAGCACGAGCAGGACAGAGAGAGAGAGAGAGAGAGAGAGAGAGAGAGAGAGAATCCCAAGCAGGCTCCGTCTCACAAACGGTGAGATCATGACCTGAGCTGAGATCGAAAGTCAGATGCTTAGGGGCGCCTGGGTGGCTCAGTCGGTTGGGCGGCCGACTTCGGCTCAGGTCACGATCTCACGGTCCGTGGGTTCGAGGCCCGCGTCGGGCTCTGGGCTGACGGCTCAGAGCCTGGAGCCTGTTTCCGATTCTGTGTCTCCCTCTCTCTGACCCTCCCCCGTTCATGCTCTGTCTCTCTCTGTCTCAAAAAGAAATAAACGTTAAAAAAAAAAAATTAAAAAAAAAAAAGTCAGATGCTTAACCAACTGAGCCACCCAGGCGCCCCATGATGTCACCTTTCCGCACGACTTAGACTCAGACCCAGTGTATTTCGCATCTTAGCCTAGAGTATCTGCTCAATGAACACTTGCTGGATAAATTAATCTAGAGCAAACTCCCCCCGACAAATCGTTCTGGCAGATAGGGAAACTGAGGCCCAGAGAGAGGAAGCAAATTTTTGGAGCTGAGTTATGGGCCTGGCTGGAAAGAGAACTCAGGTTTCCTGCCTTCTATGCAGTGGTGCTCCTTGTGCTATGCCTTGAGAGAGTCATCAAAGGGGTGTGGTCTCACTTGAGGAAGGCTCCAGAACCTCACAGCATTAGACCCAGGAGGAGACCTTAAGATCACATTATTTCTTAACCAAGGTGTGTGTCAGAACCACTGTTTACACGCCTGGGCCTCACCCCAGAAGAGTCTGATTCAATAGGTCTGCTGTGGGCACGACAGGATCCAAACAATCCCCAGGTGGGTGAATCAGATACACAGCCAGCTTCGAGAACCGCCGTCTGGACCTGATCTCCTTGTTTTACTGAACCGCAGCAGCTGGCTGATGGCCACGCAGCACCATTCCATAGGACTTCCTTGAGACCTGAGCTTCCAGAAGTTAGGAACCATGTCTAATCATGGGCTTCCTGACCAGGAGAGGGGAGGGGGAAGGGTGACAGAGGGTGAGGGTGACTTGGCAGCCGGACCTGGCATCCCATTTCTCCAAGCATGGCGCCAGGCCAGGAAAGTCTTGTGTCCGAGCAGGAAAGGCAGTTGTTTAAAGGCTGTAATCTGGGGCGCCTGGGTGGCGCAGTCGGTTAAGCGTCCGACTTCAGCCAGGTCACCATCTCGCGGTCCGTGAGTTCGAGCCCCACGTCAGGCTCTGGGCTGATGGCTCGGAGCCTGGAGCCTGTTTCCGATTCTGTGTCTCCCTCTCTCTCTGCCCCTCCCCCGTTCATGCTCTGTCTCTCTCTGTCCCAAAAATAAATAAAAAACGTTGAAAAAAAAATTAAAAAAAAAAAATAAAGGCTGTAATCCGAGAGATGTGGAAGGCTTTCTCCCCAGCTTTAAAAAAGTGGTATAGGTCACACGGCGGAGTGATTTAAAAAGCAGAGATCTCTCAAAGAGCCCGCGAGAGAAGTCATATCCCCGCTCCGCCACCAGTGTTAGCAAATTACTTCGCCTCAGCCTCAGTTTCCCCACCTGTAAAACGTGGGCATCAACAGGACCCCCCCGTAGAACCCAGAGGCGAAGCTTGTGACACTTGGAGCCAGACTGGCTGGTTCAAATCCCAGTTCTGCCGCTTGTCGGCTGTGTGGCTTTGGGCGAGTTATTTAAACTTCTTTGCGCCTCAACTTCATCACTTGTAAGATGACGATGATAAGATTTCCTCAGAAGGTTGCTGTGAGGGTTGCATGGGTGAGTACCTTTCCCTAACCTCTGGGCCCCGGTGCGTCTTGGGCCACACGGTCCGTCTCGTCTCTGCGCTCTTCCCGGGCTGTAAATGTCACCTGACTGGTTCCAAATTTATGTCTCAAGCTCCTTCCTTTCCTCTGAACTCTACATCTGAATATCCGACTGCCTGATAGACAACTCCCCACTCTGCTCCCCGCTGGCACCTCCCCAGCCACTCTCTCTCCCCACCGCCCCCCACCTAAGAGTCCTCTCTTTGCGGGCCGACCGGGGCTCAGCCCCCCAGACCGATCTCCAGGACAGTGAGTCCCACGGCCATAAGGCCTGGGCCAGTGTCCAATTTCCACACACTGGGCTGGTTTGTCAGGCTCAGAGTATTGTGGCTTTCTCCACCCTACCCCAGGCCTGTGAGGGCAAAGGGCCCCACTTTGTTTCTGGGTCAGCCAGCAAGTAAACGGTGATGGCCTCTCTCTGAACTCTTGCTCAGTGGCATGCCTTCAGCACCCAGCTGGGGGCCCTGGAGCATCATGGGACTGGATCACCTGTCCAGAGGACTAGAATTTCCTCTGCCAGAGGTAGAACATTAGTAACAGTGACAGCTGATGCTCATTTCGTTTCCAGAACACCTTGCTTACTTGGAAGTAGGATTCTAAACTCCAGAGACTATTGACTCTCCTGTCATTCACGTGTTCATCCACCCAGTCACCAAACCTCCGTGGACTGCTGTCCCTGCCCCGTGCCTGACACTGTGCGAGGTCATAATCTAGTAGAAAGGCATCTACACGTACACAGTTGTCTCTACTACAAAGGGTAAGGCGAATGCCCACCCGATCCCACCCCCACCTAAGAAAACAAAAAAAGGCTAAAAAATTACTCTCACTTGAATGGCTAGCAAACAAACGGTTGAGCACTCACTAGGCATTGGGTGTTTTCATGTACTGATCGCATATCGATGCGCACAGTGTTTTGAGGTAGGTGTTTCCTAATGCGTACATGAGGAAGAGGACAGACTTGCCCAAGGTCACGCAGCTACTGAGAGCCAAAGCTGAGATTCAAAGCCTGTGTTCTTTCTCCTGACCTTGCGGGCAGTCCCAGGGTAAGTACAGCATACCCAAGCCCCAGCAAACCACCAGGGAGAGTCAGACTCCCCTGGGCCCTACCCAGACTTCCCACCACTTCTCCTCTGACCCACACCTTCATTCCCTCGTCAGTCAGTCCGTCAAAGACAATTACTGAGCCCCTCCTAGCTGCAAAGCTCTTGGGGAAAGAATGAATTATAAATGACTGTCTCAGGAGGCTCTCCGCCCAGTAGAGCATAGTACATAAAGAACTACAATGCAAGGTAAAAGTAAGAAATACAGGTAAAGTGTTAGATTCGGTTCAAGGGAGGAAATGATTGTTTGGAGTCAGGGGAATCTTGAGGAGGAAGGGGCACCAAGGCGGCCTTGGGCCTCGAGGATGTTTAGGTTTGGGTCTGCGCGATATGGGGGGGGGGGGGCGGGAAACGCCTAAGGAAAGGTGTGGGGGGAGTGGGGCACTCCAGAGGAATTAATTCTCAAGGTTGGAGGAAAGCTCACCTGAAAAGGAACCAGCAGGAAGTTAACTTTGGAAACTCACGGTGAACATTCTATAAATATGTATTGCCTGAAAAACAAACAACAGCACATCTGGGCCGTGTTACAGGGGCCTGAAGTGCCAAGCTACAGCACCTGGCCCTTGTTTCCTCACTAACAGGGAGACGCCCACGTGATTTTCCAATGTTTCCCCCCCCCCCCCCCCCACCCTTTGGCAGGCGCTCCATCCCTGCCTCTCCAGAGCCGGCCCCACACTGTCAGCAGCCCTGTCTCCCACTGCTGTGTCATCATTTACTCTCTTTCAAGTGCCTGGCCCACGCCCAGCAGCCCCCACACTGCAGCCCAGAAAGCTTCCTTCCTGGGGCAGCGGGGCCCGGCGAGTCATTTGGAAACCTCTCTCATATGAGCTCCGTGATCAAGGTGCTGATACGGCAGGTGGGCCAGCCTCGCCGTGTCCCCAATCGCAGAGGTGAATGCGGTGGCAAGTTTCGTTGGCCCATCACCTCCGCCTTGGGCCTGGTACACTTTCACTGCTGCAGATGGGTGTGGATGCCTTTGACAAATGTCATTTCACGATCCTGCTTCAGCCGTTTCCTGCCTTTGCCTGTCGAGGCTGCTCCGTCCTGTGGACCCCACCCTGGGCCATCCGATACCAGGCGTCCCACCTACCCCCTCCTCCCTCCCTCTTCCCTCTATGGGGCTGTGAGGATGTGGACTTGGGCAAGATGAACTTTTTGCCATTTTGTCTGACATCTCGTCTACAACACGCAGGCTAAGCGGCCCACTGGGGGCCTGTTCATCTCATGCCCTCGGAGGACAGAGCACAGGGTCTGGCGTCAGAAGTGGCTCAACTTCCTTTCTAAGGGGATATACTTAAGCAGCTCATGAGATGGGCCGAGGCCTGGTTTCCTTATAAATAAAAGAACTGAGAAATCCTGGTTGCCTTTCTCCACGGGCTTGAGATGAGGTTCTCCTGACACGAAGAACGAGAAAGGACTTCATAAACTGTAAATGAATCCGGGAGTGTGACGATGCTGGTTATTAGGTTGTGAAGACTGAGTTCACATTCTTTTTAAAAAATTTTTAATGTTTATTTTTGAGAGAGAGAGACAGAGCATGAGCATGGGAGGGGCAGAGAGAGAGAGGGAGACACAGAATCCGAAGAAGGCTCCAGGCTCCGAGCTGTCAGCACAGAGCCCGACGTGGGGCTCGAACTCACGAACTGTGAGATCATGGCCTGAGCCAGAGTTGGAGGCTCAACCGACTGAGCCACCCAGGCGTGCCTATATTTTAATTTTTTTACGTGTTTATTTATTTTCGAGAGAGAGAGAGAGACAGAGTGCAAGTGGGGAAGGGGCAGAGAGAGGGAGACACAGAATCGGAAGCAGGCTCCAGGCTCTGAGCTGTCAGCACAGAGCCCGGCGCAGGGCTCGAACTCACAAACCGTGAGATCGTGACCTGAGCTGAAGTCAGAGGTTTAACCGACTGAGCCACCCAGGTGCCCGTCCCCGTTCTTTCTCTAAATGGCACTTTCAGATTCTTATAATTGGGAGTTATTATTATTAAACACATAAGCTTGTTTAATGCCTGCCTCCCCTCCAGGGTGCAAACTACAATAGGGCACGAGTCACGTTTGGTTTTGTTTCTTGTTGCTTTCCCAGCATCCAGTTCAGTGCTTGGAATGCAATGGAGGCTGAAGGAATGATTTGCGGATAAGTTACGGGAGGACCTCTCCACCCACCCATCCTCACTAGAAACATCTACTAGGCTAGACTATCTTGTTTGCTGCTAAACCTGGGCACACAGTAAGCAGTAAATAGGTGTTTTTTTGGAAGTTCGAAATGAACAAATAAATTCCCGCTTTGTTGTGAAGTTCTGTTGCTAAAGACCCTGCTCTGTTTCCCAGATGCTCTGCTACAATCCAAATGCCCAGACAGGCTCTCTGTGCCTCTCAGCACCCGCTGTCCTTGCCTCTTGTCCTTTTCCCACGTCCTCCTCTGCTCTAGTCCAGACAAAGTGCCCACCGTCCTCTCCCCAGCACATGCTCAGACCTCCTGCAGGCCTCTGCTGGGCCCGAGGCCTTCCCTTATCCCTTCCGTCAGAGTTCTGCCTAAAGGTCCTTCCTTTCCAAGCCCCTTTAAAAAAGTGGTGTGTGTGCATATGTGGAATTTGAGAAACTTAACAGAAGACCGTGGGGGAGGGGGAGGGGGAAAAAAGTTACAGAGAGGGAGGGAGGCAAACCATAAGAGACTCTTAAATACAGAGGACAAACTGAGGGTTGATGGGGGGATGGGGGGGTGGGGGAGAGGGGAAAATGGGTGATGGTCATTGAGGAGGGCACCTGTTGGGACGAGCACTAGGTGTTGTATGGTAGTGAGGGGAATCTACTTCTGAAGCCAAGAGCACACTGTATGTTAGCTAACTTGACAATAAATTATAGTTAAATTTTTTTTAATGTTTATTTTTGAGAGAGAGAGAGAGAGAGAGCATGAGCAGGGGAGGGGCAGAGAGAGAAGGAGACACAGAATCCCAAGCAGGCTCCAGGCTTTGAGCTGTCAGCACAGAGCCCGATGCGGGGCTCGAACCCACGGACTGCGAGATCATGACCCGAGCCAAAGTCGGACGCTCAACCGACTGAGCCACCCAGGCGCCCCTCCAATAAATCATATTTTTAAAAAGACATTAAAAATAATCATAATTACAAAATAAAATAAAAAGTGTGTGTGTGTGTGTGTGTGTGTGTGATAGCACTTTGTGCCTATGGAGGATTTCTATTTGGAAAAAACTTTTGCATCCATGATATTACTTTTGCATCCAGTAGCAAGATAAGCAGTGCAGGCATGTCACGAGTGTAGAGATTAGGAAACTAAGGCTCAGGGAAGTTTTATCGGTAATTTGTATACCCAGGATTGTGACTGATTTGTGGATCCGTGAAAGCAATTTGGTTTAAAGAAAGAAACAAACAGAGAGCAAAAGAAACGAGGACGCTACATACACCTACTAGGAATGAGTATTATTTGTGAAACGTGTGTGTGTAGGTACTTATGCCAGCCAGGTTGTGAGGTAAAACATATTTCTTACCGGGGGCCATGGTCAAAGTGACTGGGTCACACGGCCCGCTGCAGGTTACCTAGCGGAGCGTAAGCATCCCCAGTTGGAGCAGAGGCTGAGACCAAGCAGAGAGGCGCCAGAGGTGGGGGCCAGGCGGGCAGCGTGATCTAAATCTCAGTAGTGCCATTTTGGGCCCCGGGGAGGTCGGGTGCTCCAGGGGAAGCCAGCTGTGGGTTGTGGTACCAGCTATGTGAGGGCGTGAGGTGTTAGCCGTTGTTCTAGAGAGGCCTCAGCTGCGGCAGCATCTGTGTGAAGAGGCTGAGAGCGGTGGAGGGGTGGGTTGGGAGCCCCAGGCTGGGACACCGGCTGTGTCCGGGCAAGCCATCCCGTGTGCCGATCCTGTGTAGACTAAGAAGCGGTTCTCAAAGCGTGTTCCCGGGTTGGTGACCCAGCCTCACCTGGACACTTGTTAGAACTGAGACTTCTCAGGTCCCACCCCTGACCTCTAGAAGTAGAACTCTGGCGGGGGGGCGGGGGGGGGGGCGGGCAGCAATCTGTGTTTAACAAACCCTCCAGGTGATTCTGAGGCATAACATTCGAGAACTCTTTTCCCGGGGGTGCCGTTTGGCATTCTCTGCTGTGTCTGAGAACAGCGACGCAGGGTCTGGTCCAAAAGCAGCCTTGTCGGAAACCAGAAGTGCTGGGCCTCCAATCTGGGTCTTGTGATATAAAACCCAGTGTTGTTTCCACGATTTCTGTGGCACATTCCCGTGCTGCACTTAGGTGGGTGGGAACGGTGGGTTTACCCTTCTTACTCGGTCACCTTCCGCACTGCTAGCCTCGGTCCGCACCGGGTTCGTGGATACGGTACGTTCATACATACGGCTCTGCGAATGTTCTCAAGATGCACGTGTATGTGAGAGTGCAAACTTGCACGGGTGTATCTGTTCTGCCTTCTCCGTCAGACAAAGTCCTCCCAGGGCAGGGGCTGAATCCCGCCACCCTTGCTCTTCACATTTCCCCTCTGGTAGGGGTTCAGCTCATGTTGCACAAACACCTGACCAAGCACCTGACTCACTCTCTAACCCTGGCCACACAGCCCACCCGTGGGCCGAGGTTCCCAAGCACACTCATGGCCCCTGTAACCTTGAGATAACCTTGATGTGCCTACCAGCACCTGCACCCCATTTCCTCCCGCAGGACACCTACCTGTTACCTAATGAGAGAGGAGCTATGCGTGGGTGCCGCCACTGAGAATCTTTACCACCCCACTTCCTGTGTTGATTTGTATTGTGCTTTTGGGTCCCTGGTGCCTGAGTGAGCTGTTAACACTCACAACTACTTCCTAGTAGTGCCTGAAGTTCAATCTCCACGTGTGTGATAATGTGACAAAAATACCTTAACACCTTATGAGTCTTCAGAGGATGGAAGGAAATAATGTGTGTGAATTTAGCACAGCTCGTGGCACATAGAAAGTACCTGACGAACAGCCCATCAAGGGTGTAGGCAGAGCTTTCTCCTCGGAGAGCCAGATGAGTGCCTACCTATCCTTTGCAAAACAATCTCTGAGAGAAGGTTGTGTGGCCTGGGGAGAGATCCTCAGGTCTGGGGTCCGCAGGGTTGCTTCCGACCCTCACTCCGCCAATTACTCTCCCTGTAATCATTCATGAGCGAGGACCTGAGCCTCTGTTTCTTCGCCCCCCCACCCCTGTCCCGAAATATGGTCAGGAATGATGCCAATACCTCCCACACAAGGTGTTTTGAGGATTAGATAGGATTAAATGCGAAATGAAGTTAAATATGAAGCGAAATGAAATGTCAAAATTGCAGAGCTTCGTACAACGGTAAATGCTAGGCGAATGTCATTGCTGTCCTCTTTTGGTGCCTAGAGAGATGCCCAGTGCTCCCCCAAGGTCCACTCACTGGTGGGGAGGGGGGACGAGGGGGGGGACCTGGGGAGCTCTGTTCTGAACAGTTGGGAAAAACTCGTAGAAAGAAGACAACAAGACCTCTGTCCAGATCAGAGAAGACAGCGTCTCAGGAAAAAAACCCCAACCCATTCCCTGCACCCCACCCTCTGCAGAACAGCTTAATTTTTCTGTGGAATGTGGGAAATGAACTCTAAGACAAGTGATTGTATCTGGTGTCTGAAATAGACAGAAATGTAACCTAATCCACAAACTGTGAAGTAAAATAGTGGAGAAAGACTCACCTGAGCTAACCACAGCGGTCATTTTGATGAGAACCCTGGAAAATAATTCAGCCTTGGGTAGGCTGCCCAGGGTGTGGGGATTGGGAGACCACATAATAGAAATACAAGCACGTTGCACGTTGAAATAAAATTTGGGCTGCATGATCTGGAAGCTTTCCCTCCTACCCCCACCCAGCCATCTGATTATTACACACTGGTGGAAACCGTGCTGTCTCATCTTTAAAGTCAAGGGATCACTGGGGCGCCTGGGTGGCTCAGTCGGTTGAGCGTCCGACTTCTGCTCAGGTCACGATCTCGCGGTCCGTGAGCTCGAGCCCCGCGTCGGGCTCTGGGCTGATGGCTCAGAGCTCAGAGCCCGGAGCCTGCTTCCGATTCTGTGTCTCCCTCTCTCTCTGCCCCTCCCCCGTTCATGCTCTGTCTCTCTCTGTCTCAAAAATAAATAAATGTTAAAAAAAATTTAAAAAATAAATAAATAAAGTCAAGGGATCACAGCCTAGGCATTGCCTTCTCTATTTTGGGGGGTGGGGGGTGGGGTGCTAGTCTGACTTGATGGGTTGGAAGGTCAAAAGATCATCTTTTCGACCAGAGGCAGTTACTCTCTGAACCTTCTAAGGCAATGTTAGAATTCAGGGTCGAGAGGTATGTATCCATTTAGGGCAAATTGAGTCGACCATCAAAGGCCAGTGGCCGGGACAAGTGGGCTCTGGGGACCTGCAGTATGTCCTAGCATCTGGAGAGACAGGAAGGAACATCTGGATGGGTCCATGGTGCAAGAAGCATCAGGAGGTCAAAGGACTAGAAGGGAGTTTGGGGGACAGTCACGGTTCTCTCTGTTCATGAAACCCAGGTCAGCCATTGAGAAGCCAGTAGATACCTCTCTGCCCCACACCATCATGGCTGGAACTACTACTGTAGCTTGCTGCTGCACTTAAGAAGTAGTCCTGAGCCTCCTCACAAACTCCTCTTCTGGGGCTGCAGTGCATCATGGGAAATGGGCAACTATAAGAAGAATAGGAGAGCAGAAGGCCCCAAGAGCAATTCCTATCTTTCCCCAGGCACACTCTGACCTCGTGCCTCCTCCTCCTGCTGTCCTTCATCATCATCATCATCATCATCATCATCACTACCATGACCACACCCCCACGTATTTTTTCATGCAGTCCTCATTATCTCCCATGCCCCCTAGCCATGCACCCTCCCCTCTAGTCACTTCAGGTCTTTATCCAAACTTTCAATGTCCGGCTCATGTCCCACTTCTCCCACGAAAGCCTTCCCTGGCCTTAGAGAACAATGGGCCTCTAATGCAGGAAGCAGAGCTCCGTGTTTGACGTTGTCCTGCTCATATTTTCCATCGGGACTCAGAGAGACCGAAGAATGGCATGCTTGCCTATGTTGTTAACACATCATCAGATGACCGAATCAGGATTTGAAAAGTTGTCCTTCACAGGCGGAGATGATGCAGGAGAACCACCAAAATGAAGTGTGTTAGGCACGTTGTCAAGGGGAGTGGGAGCCTATAGGAAAGCCCATTTTAATCATGGTTATATACGTACGGAGTCTCGAACAAAGAAACTCTTATCTTTGTATATTTTGTCCTAGACAGATAATATGTGGACCGATAACCAGAAATCACCCAGTGGCTGATGAGGGACTCAGAAATCACGTCCTCTGAAGAATGACTGGAGACACGCAGAATGTGTATTTTGAAGAGGAGAAGACTAATGGGGATGTGGGATCCGTCTTCAGAAGGTGCTTATTAGACAATCAGGACGAAGGCAGTGCCAGGACCTCTGGGATGAGTTACAGGGAGATACACTTTGACTCAGCATGAGGAACCTGCTTGCGATGATTAAATCATCCTGCCTTAAAACACCAATCTCTTGAGAGGAACAAGTTTCTCACCCTTAGTGATGTTTGTCCAATACCGGGTGACCGTGTGATAAAGATGTAGTGACAAGAATCTTGCATTTGCTGGGGGCAGGGGAGGGGGAATGAGAAGGGACTGGCTTATCTTCCAAATTTCCTTCTGGTTCCCATATGATTCCGTATGCTGTATTCCCTCCTGATCAATGTCCTTAGAAGTAGCAAAAACTAAGTTGAATGTTATCAATGCTTTGGAGGGGCAGAGATGTTGGGGCGTGGGGCTGGAAGAACGGGGAGCGCTTAGCAAGCATGGGACACAGGAAACATTGGGGCAGCTTCCTTCTGAGCATTTCAGGACTGGAAATACGGAAGAGGAACTCCCACCCCTTGTCCTCGGGTTCTTCCTCCTTCAAAGCAGTTGCCAAAGGCGGTGAGCGAATGAGGAGGGAAAGACAGGCCCCAACAGCGCAA
The DNA here is from genome assembly GCF_028018385.1 of Neofelis nebulosa. NCBI lineage: Eukaryota > Metazoa > Chordata > Mammalia > Carnivora > Felidae > Neofelis > Neofelis nebulosa. The sequence goes on from NC_080791.1 coordinate 16,295,287, forward strand.
ACAGAAGCCTGAGTTCTTCAAGTCGTTGAAATCCAAGAAAGCTGTGTCTGTTGGGGGTGCAGCGGGGGTTATAAACGAGGCGAATAGGAGAGAAAGAGGGGGGGATGAATATGGAGGAAAAGGTGAAGGAAGGCACTAGAAAGGGTGGAGTCCCAGCAAATGGTAATCTGGCTGGAAAGGAAGCTGATGACAAGAGCAAAGAAGTGGCATGTCATGTGTGGGTACCCCTGTGTGCACAGTCACTGTTTTCACGACATTGTGGCCCAAGAGAGGAAATGCCCCGCTCCTGGAAGAAAGGGCCCAAAGATGAGGTGTGGAGAGGAAATTGATCTGTGCCTACAAAGGGGCTTCTTAAAGGAAGGGGTCCTCAGACAGGACAGAGTTGAAGGAAACGAGAGGGTCACATGAGCCTGTGAGAGTGGCAGCCTGGTGTATACAGAAAACTCTGAACGTGCCGTGAGGACACCTGGGTTCGGGTCCCCGCTCTGCCACTGATTAGTTGTGGGTCCTGGGGATGTTCCTCTCCCATTCTGAGCCTCAGGATCCTCCTGTGTAAAACTCTGCTCCAGCTGGGTAGTGGCTGCTGTTAATAATTAGGTGCCAACCAAGTTAATGTGTAGCCGGAACATCATTCTTTTGAGTCAGAAGACGACTCGGTGACTGTTTATGTTTTTGTGCTGGTAATTTGGGTGACTTTATTTTTGTCTTCCAGTAATGTTTTAATGATGTTCCCTTTGAAAGTTTCTAACGTTTCTCTCCAGGACTTGAACTGGAAAGGCAAGAGGTTTTGCCCTTGACCAGGCAAAAGGATAGCAGCAAGTTGGATGACCAAGCGTCCCCATTTGCCTGGGAGTGAGGGGTTTCCCAGGACAAGGGACTTTCGGTTGGTGGCAAACCAGATGATTGGTCACCCTAGTGGCGAGAGAGGTGAAGACGTGGAGGTGACTTGGAGAGGAGGTCCTGGAAGGGCTCTCCTCTTCCCTTTCTATCTGGAGTGTCCCTCGTTGCCACCACTGACTGGTGTGGTGGTTGTCATTATAAGGTACAACTCCCTTATTGGGAGGTACAGGGAGGAGAGGCGAGGGGCAGCCTTCGTATCTGTCACAAGCCCCATTGAGACAACTATTGCCAGGAAAGAAGCCGAAATGCTTGACTAGCACTGATGCTATGGGGATTTTCCCTTTTTCTTCAAAAAAAAAAAAGACCCAGTGGAAAAAAAAAAAAAAAAAGCGATGAGTTGTGAGGCAGACAGCGGGTCCTACGCGGCCCCAGGAGACAGTGCGCAACTCATTTGCTTAAATTTGCAGCTGACGGCTGCCACCTCTCTATAGGCACCAGGCAGAGAGCCTCTCAACATCAGACAGTGACCAGTCTGGTGACATACGGCTACAAGCATGAACTACCCCTTAACCCTGGACATGGACCTTATCAACTACAACCTGGAGGACATGGTGAGTAGAGACAGATGGTCACCCAGACCCCACTTGGAATTCTCAATTTCCTGTGCCCAGGGCTTAGGGAAGAGGGGACAGCTGTGGAGTCCCCTCCCGCTGTGGATCAGCAGAATCTAGACAGGCCCAATGGCACCTGCCTTTTAAGACTGTATTTCCCCATTCCAAGGAGGAAGCAGATAAGTAGAGTTGTTGCTTTAAATAGACATCCTTTAGAGGGGATCAGAATTTTGGGTTCCAGTCCTGCATCCTCCCGGGCTTGCTATGTGACCTGGAACAAGTCACTTTGCCTCTCCATTCTTCAGAAGAAGGTCCTCCTCTTATCTTTTAGGGCTGGAATAAGGGTCTAGATGGGAAAGTACTTTGGAAGTGTTCTTACCGTCAGGAACCTGGTGCTGTTCCAGGATATTTATTCATCGCTCGCTATATGATTGTATCATCAGGGCACTACATTCTGTGTTGAATGGAGAAGCCGAGGATTTGGTCCTGGCCCTCAGATAGCTCACGGTCTACCCATGAAGACAAAACCCCCACTCACTGGAAACTTAGACAGTAACTGGGTGCTAAACCAAGGAACTGTGAGACCAGGTGGCCAGCAAGGGAGGGGACCACATGGGGTCAGAGTCAGGGGGGACACAGGGATGCCAAATTGGTGGGAGAAACTGTGTTAATGCTAGAAATGTTTTAAAGCATGTTGCGGTCCCCGTCAGAACACTGGAATCTCTAGAGTTGAGGTGTTCTCGGATGGGCTAAGAAAATGATTCCCAGAATCACACTCTGCTTCGCACCCGAGTCCCTCCTGTGAAGCAGAGGTTCAGCTGGCTTGGCTGTCACTGGGCTCGCAAAGGAGGTGTGTAGGGAAGAGCTAAAGCAGAGACTCTGGAGCTCCTGTGTGTCGGCAGGAGAGGGCTCTTTAGGAGGATCTTTGGGGAACTTCTTTCCTCCTTTCCTCCCGTGGCCAATGGCACTTCTAGGGAAAGGACTTCTCTTTGAGCTACACTCTGGGCTGGATCAGAAAAGATCCAAATCCTTTCTCCCAACGCCCACTTGCTTTCCTGACCCTAAACTCACCCTGAAATGTTCTCCAACACCCTTCAGTTCCACCGGCTGGAATCCATGCTGGAACTCTACCAGCCGGGTTCCCAGACGTGCTTGGAAAAGCCCGCCCACTTGCCCAGATCCCAGAGCTAGGAAGCCGCCGAGAATGTGAGGGGAAGAGCTAATTACCCCAAGTCTGGTCCCTCAGACCCAATCAGATAAAAAGCAGAGCCAGAACCATCAGTCTAATCCGACCTGCCGCCTAGCCTGTGGGAGCCAATACAAAATGAAAACGCAGGGCCCCTTGTTCAAAAATTATTAAGAATCTCAAGATAGCAATCGCAGAGCCCTAAACCAAGCGTGGAGCTGTTCTAAGTACAGGGCCCGGCGTGACTGCACAGGCCACATGTCCATAAAGTTGGCCCTGAGAGAAATGACAGACTCTGGGCAGTACCCTCAATCAGGCTAAAACCCCACCGCCCTGACAAGGTGCCAGCCTCCCACCCTGGCCCCCAGTCTTGGCCCCTGGCCTCACCCGAGTAGGTTAGTGGATGCTTTCCTCTGCCCACAGCTTCGAGCTGACCACGAACCCTGACCCAGTTGGACGCATAGTAACCAACCCAAGATCTGGCCACTCCTGGCTTCTGAGAAACCGCAAGAGTTTCCCCTAACTGCATGCGCCTCTCCACTGCGTGACCTACTAGAGACAGGTGGTGGCAGAGGGCAGGGGACAACAGGGTGTGTCCCACATATTAAAGACCACCAGCAGCCCAGGGAGAGAGACCCGACTACTTGTTACGAACTGAGGGCCCTTGGCCACAGCCAGGTGTTGGTCATCCTGTCTTCCCTTCCGCCTCTTGAATTCTGAGATCAACTCCAGCCACTTGAAATGTCCATTTTTAAAAGATGAGCAGCCAATCCCCATGAGTGGCGGACCTACACAAAAACTCTAGATGGCTGACTAAGCACAAGGAGCCAGGTCCCTGGGGTGGGTGTACCTGGGACCGATCCTGCTAGGAAGGCAGACCTAGGCAGACCTAGGAAAGTCTCTGTCCACAGGAACCTTGATCTGAGAGTGCAGAGCCTCCTCTTGACAGCCCCGGGGCCTGGGCTGGGGGACCTACAGGGGCTGGGGGAAAACCTCACCTCCAGCCCCACCACAGCAGCCAGGAGGGGAAGCTGCTAAAAAGCAGGACGAATCTGGTCCAACCCCAGGACCTGGACTCCCCTATCCTCTCCTCAGTGATGGTCCCCCCAAAATATTTCACTGTGGGCAGAGCATCAAAGCCTGTCCACGTGTATCACCTCATTTCATCAAGGTGTAAGGAAGAGGAACCAAAACCAGCCCAGGCTGTCTCGGGCCATGCGTTGGGAGAGGGAAGGATCCCCCACGCCAAATAGGTCAAAAGTCCCAGAAGAATCCCAGTGGAGAGGGCCCCAACTGGAGGTGATTTGAGGAATCGGAGGTGAGGGAGAGACCCGGGTCCAGCCTGGGGAGGGTTCAGTGTTGGGGCGAATCTGGGCTCAGACACACAGACCACAGTCTCCACCGGGAACTCTCGCCTTCCTTAAGGACACAGATCCCACCCCTCTGGCAGAACGGCAGAAAAAGGGGCCACGGACTAGGCCCTGAGAATCAGGAGACAAGAACGAATAGTCTTTCAGGAATGACCGGACAAAATGTTTCAAGTGGGTGCTGACCCACGAGATGGTTGCTGTACAAAACCTAGGGTACACATCTACCTGTCCCTCAGACTAGGTGACTGTCCCCAAAGTGTAAATTGACTTTGGGGTGCCATATGGGGACCCTCCCCCAAAACCTAAAGATTCTGCGCAAAGATAGAAGTAGCTTTGGAGCACCTGCATGGCTCAGTTGCTTAAGCGTCTGACTCTTGATTTCAGCTTAGGCCATGATCTCGTGGTTCGTGGGTTCGAGCCCCGTGTCGGGCTCTGCACTGACAGCTGGGAGCCTGCTTGGTACTCTCTCCCTCTCTCTCTCTCTCTCTCTCTCAATCAATAAACATTAAAACAAAACCAAAAACGTAGAAGTAGCTTAAAGTCTCCCCCCCAGGCCCCACATCTCTTCTTCCTTCAAGTGGCAAGCCAGAGTCTCAGATGGTCTTTTGGGAGTGTGGACCCTCAAAAGGAAGAATGGGATCAGGGACACAGACCCCCATTCGCACCCTCAGCCCGATCTCAGTCCTCAAGCCACTGAAGGCTGGAAGGACAGATGCCCGGCTGACTCCGTTCACAGCTCTTGACTCTTGGTTGGGAATATCCAGACAAGGACACAAAAGGAGACGGAACCTGTGGGTGCTCCCTAAGGCCAGAGCGATGACCTGCGTCTGTGTGCAGACGCGTCCTGCGGCCAGTATGACTCAGGCCCCTGGGCTCCCGGGGTTCTGCGCAGATGAGCCGCAGCACCCAGCAGGCCGGCGCTCTCTGGGGGGGCTGAACGCCAAGGTCAGTCTGGCCACAGGACAGACAGCTAGAGAAGCGAAGCTCCCCCACAGGTGCCGAGCTACCTGAAGATCGTGCTCATCCTTGGGCAGAGCATGACAGCCCGAGAATCGGAGTATCTGGGAGCTGTGAGTGAGGGGCACTCGAGGGCAGAGCCCAGTCTCCCGTCCAGGGCTGGAATCCCTTCCCGAATACTTGAGCTCGTTCTTCCTCCTCCCAGGGGACCCCAACCCACCGTGGGAGAGTTCTGCCTGTGAGAAGCTCCTTTCTCCTTTGACCGAAACACCCAACCCCCAGCCTCTGCCCATCCCTCCCCATCTGCCCTCGAGAGCCTCAAACAGTGAGCCCGTCCCGCCCTCTTGCCTATGGTGGTTCTTCCAGTCCTTGAAGAAGGCATCTGTCCTGGGCTCGGGTCTTCTTCTCCCAAGACTCTGCACCCCGGTACCAGAAAACTTCCTCCCGGGGTGGGGATTTCCAGACCCCTCAGCAAACTGGTCACCCTTGTCCAGACCAAACAAACTGCGATGGTGTCAGCTGCCCACCTACAGGTTTCTGTTCACCTAAGTAAGGTGACGGGAGCCTTTCTGGCAGCCGCGTCACCCTGTTGACTCATCTTAAGCTAGCAACCGACAGACTCTCGGGCCTTTTTCTTCATCAACTGTCGGTAAGCCAGGTCTTCCCTAACTTGTCCCCCGACGGTTGAAATCTTAAACCCGCGTCTAGGTCTCTATGTTTTCCCCTGTCAATTCCATCTGGTCAGCTTGGGCCCTCTAGTTCCAGGTTGTGGAGGACGCTGCATTGCCTGGAAGGGTCCCCCAGCCATGTCAGCTAAGACAGGGTGGAGAGTGTCAAAGGGGTGAGGGTCCGGGACAGACTCCGGAGGAATGCCCCGGTTAGCCCCTGCCCCATCAGCTCACACGGTCTAATCAGCAAATGTTTGCTAATCCTCACGCTGGCCAGTGCAGCGCCCCGATGCACCTGCTCCCCTCCTCCCCCCGGCCCATCCTCTCTTCTCCTCAACACCAGAACACAGAATGTTCTAACTCCTCTCGCCCTGTCCCCGGTGCTCAGGGCAATTTCTACCTGGATTCCTGGCTCACTGCTCAGCTTTATCCTGCTCATCAGGTCTCCTTGCCTTCTCTGGGGCATGAGCCCCCGGCTCCTGTGCAGGCTCTCTGCTGGGTACCTACCTAGGCCACATGCCCTCGTGGCCTGGCCTGGGCACGTGGCTGAGTCTCTACACGGTGCATGCTGCTGTCAGAGTATGTGTGTGCCTGAGGGCCCCGGGTTCCTGCAGCTTTTGATGTCAAAGAATGAGTAAGCGCTCGGCCAGATTGCCTGCACCGAGCTCCCTCAGGGTGTGAGCCTTGGAGGGTTCCCTTCTGCACCCCACTCCCCAACGTATTTAGCATTCGACGTATTTAGGATTAGGTTCCTCATCTTCCCACCAGGCCAGAGTCAACCTTGCCTCACTACCTCTCTCCATGGTTCGGGGAGGGGTGGGGCGACTGATCCCCTAGGTATGGGAAGTGGCTTTCACATGTGTCACTTCTGAGCCCCCAAAATGTCTGTTTGACACCTCCTGCTGAGATGTACTAACAACTCCCAGCACCCCTCAAACCGGCTTCCTCCCATGTTGTTGCCCTCCCTGCCCGAGCACTTTTCCAAACAAATACCTCTTGGCAAGAAGGAAAAGATAGCTCCCCTCAACCCTCTTTGAAACCCAGCTTCTCAGGAGATGGGAGTTCTAGGGTCCTAGGGGCACCTCCCGCCGTGCGGATGTTAAATGGGCAATAAACCAATCAGCCTGGATGCTTTAGAGGGTAAGGATTTGAGTGGTTCTCATAAAGGGCCTCCGGGGTCAGGTAGGCGGGCTGTACCTACACCGGCCAGGCCAGACGTTGCCCAAGGGGCAGTGGGCGGCCAGGCTCCCCCCCAAAGGTAGGCGGAGTCCAGCCCCACTCACTGCCCCAGGCCCCCGTATCTCTTCGCCCCTGGTCTGAATTGCTTTGCTCACCACTCACCTCACTGTTTCCCCCGTGTACCTCCTGGTCAATTCCAATAGGAGTCAACAAGTATGGGGACAGAACCCAAGATGGGCTCTAGGCTCTCAAGGGTATTGGGAGGAGGCAGGAACCGAGGAAGGGTGAAAAGAAGTGTTTGAGTCTCTGCAGAGGCACAGAGAGGGACTTGCCTCAAACTTTGGAATACAAAGGCCCCCGGCCCTCTCTGAGAAACTGCTCTCAGCGGTAGTACGACACAGAGAGGGGCGCCTGGGTGGCTCAGTCAGCTAAGCGTCCGACTCTTGATTTGGCTCAGGTCACGATCTCACAGTTAGCGGGATCGTGGGATCGTGGCATGGAGCCCTAGGTCAGGCTCTGTGCTGACAGTGCAGAGCCTGCTTGGGATTCTCTCTCTCTCTCTGTTCCTCCCCCCTCCTCCCCCCCCCCCCCCCCCAGCCCCAGGAAGCCCTGCAAGGACAGTCCCTGGATGGGATCACGCTGTGTGGAGTGCCCTGCAATCGGATCTGAAACGTGGCCGTGTGTGTCAAACCTCTTTCCCTGAGAGAACAGGCAGTTAATCTCATTTCTTTTGGAGAACTACATCGTATTCTGTTGTGTGAATGCACGGAGACTGGCTCACGCCCATCTCTTATTGAGTAATTGCATCACAGACATGACTTCTTATAATTGGCTTTGCTATTAAATGTGAAACTGGGCGAGGGGGGTAAAGGTGAAAAGAAAACCACCGCTTACAGGTAACCGGGGACCAGCGAAGGACTTTAAGCAGGACACTGATGGGATCTGCGGGTTGGAAAATTCCTCCTGTGTTTGGCGGATGGACAAGGGTGGAGAAGTTGCTGGCACGGGGCCATGGAGGCGGTAGGGTGAAGAAGGGCTGGACTGAGGCTGTGGCAGAGGGATGCGGGGTGGGGGGAGGCAGAGGGCTCTGCCATCGCACCGATGTATCCCCCACCCCCTTCCCCCAGACCCACTTGCCCCGGGGACCGGAAGGAAAGACACAGGTTGGGGACCTGGGTCTGCCCACTGAGAGCGAATGTGTGACCCACAACTGGGGCCCCTGGGTGGCAGTGTAACCATCTCCTGCTTTGTGCAAGACCCTCACTCTCCTGGAAAAAGGGCAGTGTGAGACCATCTAGAGCTTCTGTGCAGAGTATCCTGTCCCATCCTCTGCCTCCCCGGGGCTCATCATTTATAGAAGTGTCTTTTTCAACCCACATAAGTTGGTTATAATTGGTTTGAAACCATGGGGAGGGGGCCGGTGGGAGGGGTGGAGAACAGGGCTGGGAAGTGAGGAGGAGCAGGTGCAGGGGGACAGCTGCGAGTGAAAGGTATGAAAACAGACACCGTGTCTTCCTTTGCGGTTAGCTGGGTAAACAACCTGAGCGCTGGTGGGGTGGGGTAAGGGGGGAGGAGGAGGGGGGGAGGAGAAGGAGGAGGAGGTGAGGGGAGGAGGAAGGGGAGGAGGAGGAGCTTCCAGAGACAAAGTGGGCGCATCACCCTCTCTTGGAACAGCAACACCCCTTCCTCTCTTCTGAAGCAGAGGAGGGAGCTCCCAAGTGATGGGCAGGAGCAGGGAGGGAAGCCCAGGCAGGGCTGCGTAGTGGTGGAAAAATCGGCTCTGGAGGGAGATCAACATGGGTTCAAACACACCTGACCTTCGTAAGATAGGAAAATCACAGGGGCGCCTGGGTGGCTCAGTCGGTTAGGCGTCTGACTTCGGCTCGGGTCGTGATCTCACAGCGAGTTTGAGCCCCGTGTCAGGCTCTGTGCTGACAGCTCAGGAGCCTGGAGCCTGCTTCCAATTCTGTCTCCCTCTCTCTCTCTGCCCCTCCCCTGCTCGCTCTCCGTCTGTCTGTCTGTCTCTCTCTCTCTCAAAAATAAACAAACATTAAAAAAAAAAAAAAAAAGACAGGAATAGCACATACCTGAGCTTGTTATGCGGAGTGAACAAAGCAGGAGGCTAGCACTACAATTTCAGCTACAGTGAAGACATTCAGGAACAGGGAGACGCATCAAGAGGAAGCCCGTAGGCCACACCAGCAGCTGCCCCCTCAGCAGGATCTTAGGTTTTAGCGCCCGCTGCTCTGTTGGGAATGGGAGCAGACGGCCCCTTGCCCCAACCAGACCCATTTCCAAAACTGAAGTTCCGATTCCATGCCGTGAGCCGGCGGCCTTCCCTACCCGAGGACGCGTAAACTCCAAGCACCTAACAGGTGAAGCACAGCCCTTCAGAGTCCGTGAAGCCTCTCCCACCACGTATCTCCCTCCATCTTCGTCACCACCCCACCCCGCGAGGAGTCAGTCCCGTTTACAGTCAAAACCTGCAGCTGGAAAGGGCAAAGCGATTTGTTCGTGGACACACAAGGGGAGGTCGGGATTTGGTCGGTGGGGTGTATCGGGAGTCCAGGGACAAAGGCAGCCTGGGGGTGGGGAGGACAGGAGAAATCTACAGGGGACTCGGGGTCCCCCTGTGAGGGGGAAGATGGGTCCTCAGTTCCCCGCCCTGCTGTCTCCTTGCCCTTGCAGTACAAGGAACTAGGCAACTACAGCGACAGCACGGAGAGCCCCGCGGTGGAAAATCACCTCTGCTCCACAGCGGAGGGGCCCCTCCTGTCCTCCTTCAAGGCCGTGTTCATGCCCGTGGCCTACGGCCTCATCTTCCTCCTGGGGATGATGGGCAACATCCTGGTGCTGGTGATCCTGGAACGCCACCGGCAAACCCGCAGCTCCACCGAGACCTTCCTGTTCCACCTGGCCGTGGCCGACCTCCTCCTGGTCTTCATCCTGCCTTTTGCCGTGATCGAGGGCTCCGTGGGCTGGCTCCTGGGCACTTTCCTCTGCAAAACTGTGATCGCCCTGCACAAGATCAACTTCTACTGCAGCAGCCTGCTCCTGGCCTGCATCGCCGTGGACCGCTACCTGGCCATCGTCCACGCCGTCCACGCCTACCGCCACCGCCGCCTCCTCTCCATCCACATCACCTGTGCCACCATCTGGCTGGCGGGCATCTTCTTCGCCTTGCCCGAAATCCTCTTCGCCAAAGTGAGCCGCCTCCATCGCAACGACTCTCTGCCGCGCTGTACCTTCTCTCAGGAGAACCGAGCTGAAACCAACGCCTGGTTCACCTCCCGCTTCCTCTACCACCTCGGGGGCTTCCTACTGCCCATGCTGGTGATGGCCTGGTGCTACGTAGGAGTGGTGCACCGGCTGTGCCAGGCCCAGCGGCGCCCTCAGAGGCAGAAGGCGGTCAGGGTGGCCATCCTGGTGACGAGTGTCTTCTTTCTCTGTTGGTCACCCTACCACGTCGTCATCTTCCTGGACACCCTGGCGAGGCTGAAGACCGTGAGCAACAGCTGTGAGCTGAACGGCTACCTCTCCGTGGCCATCACCATGAGCGAGTTCCTGGGCGTGGCCCACTGCTGTCTCAATCCCATGCTCTACACGTTCGCGGGCGTCAAGTTCCGTAGTGACCTGTCGCGCCTCCTGACCAAGCTGGGCTGTGCCGGCCCCGCCTCCCTCTGCCAGTTCTTCCCTACCTGGCGCAAGAGCAGTCTCTCTGAGTCAGAGAATGCTACCTCCCTCACCACCTTCTAGGTCCCGGCCCCCTTCGTTTCTGCTTTCCTTGGGGGATGCGGTGTTACTGGAGCCCCTTCCACGGGACCTGGGATCCTAAGAGCTCGCCGTGGCCTAGCTGTGTCCTCACATGGGGCAGCTGGATGAACCAACCCCTCTCTCCAGGACATCCCTGCCATGGCTTCTTCCGGCCCCAGGGCTGGGCTGCAGGCCGGGGAGGGGAGGCAGCCCAAAGGCAAAAGCAAAGGATACCTGTGCCCAGCTGTATCCGCTGGGGCTGAGATGACCCCCACACGCCTTGTTTCATCGTAACCACTGGAAGCTCAGGAAACAACTTTTACTTCTGCCCTTGCCCATCGCGGAAGTCAGTCCCCTCCCAGAATGCACTGCGTCAGCTCAGGGACCACCGACCTGCACCACTACCCACCACTCCTCTCGCCCCACCTGCCGAAAGAAGCTAGAGGCTGAGCACCAGGGGGATGGATGGAGGTCAAGGCTGAGGAAAGGCCAGCTGGCAAAAGAACGCGGCCTTAATGTCTCAGTCACTAACAAACACAGACGTTCTGCCGGGCCACCAGCCCTGCAGCATCTTGACCAGGCAGGAAACTCAGACTGACCCAATCCCAGAAGCTGCTCCTGGCCCTGACCAAAATGGCGCTGGGCCAGCCCCGCGTCACTGGGCCCTGGGAGGTCTGCAGACTGAGGGCAGACTCCAGGCGCCCTCAGAGACCAGCCAGCCGGTGTCCTACAGAAGAAAGAAGGCCCAGCCAGCAGAGAGAAGCCACTGACAGGAAAGATTCTCCTTCCTTAGCCCCAAGGAGGCACAAGTAAAAACCAAGGCCTGCTGTCTTCTCTGCCCAGTGTAAAGAGGGCCAGGGGCAGTAGGGTCCGGGGTCCTGGCGGGTCTGGGCACCGATAAGGAAGGAGGCAGTCCGTTCCTTCCCACCCCCCTCTCTGCAAGCTACACAGCAAAGGGGTCTCAATCGCACGGAGGGAGCACTTCGCCAAGAGTCAGAACGGAGATGGAGACCCGCCCCCAGAGAAGGACAGCAGACTGAAAGGGGCTTCTGGGGGTCATCACATCCAGCGCCCTGCCTGCAGGCCAAACCCAGAGCTTGCCTGTCTCTCTGGGCCTCAGCAAGAGCCACGAGGCATCCCCTTCGTCTAGGCAGGGTGAAAAGCAGGCCTGGGCAGGGAAGTCCCCGAGCCTCAGGAAGCCAAGCCCTGCCCCTGAGAGGATACTACTCAGATGGAACCAGAGGATGCTGCTCCGTGCCTGCCTGCCCAGAGAGGGCTCTCCCTCCCTCCTCCACAGCCTCTGGGCTCGCCAGGGCGGGATGTCCGGGACCCCAGCACTCGCTGAGGGCACCTCTGGGTTGCCCAGTCCCGCTCAAGGCAGCTGGCCAAGCTCCCTGGGAGGCCCCCATAGTGGAAGTCAGAGCTTGTGACCCCAGGAGGGAGGGCTGTATCTTCACCGTAGGACCCTGGGAAAGCCCCCGGAGCCCCGCTTTTCCTCTCCCAGCATCCAACAGTAAGCTGGGCAGTCGAGTAGCCAGACACAGAAGCAAAAAGGCAAGAGGATGGATTTTAATTTTCTCTTTTTAATAAAAAGGCACCTATAAAACAGGTCAATACAGTACAGGCAGCACAGAGACCCCCGGAACAAGCCTAAAAATTGTTTCAAAATAAAAACCGAGAAGATGTCTTCACATATTGTATTTATATATTTATATTTATATATATATATTTATATAATGGTACAAAATGGCTGGGGGTATGGCCGTGAATGGAGGGAAGTAGGCTGGCCTGTGGAGTTCACCTTGGAAAGCTAGTCTGGTGGCGGAGATGGGAGAAGAGAATGGGGAGGGCATTAGGCCCTTTGCGGTCTGACCCCTCTCTCCTCTGGGCAGGAAACACTTAGAGTCAGTTTGGGGAGTCTGGGGTCAGGGTGGGGGGGGGAGGGGGGGTTCATGGGTACAAGGCCCAGGTTGAGGCAGGGTGGGCAAAGCGCCTGGCAGGATGGAAGCTAGGTGGCCCCCAAACACAGATGTTGGGGCCCTGGCCCTGGGCCCCTGGGAGGGTGCTGGGGGAGGCAGGGGCCTGCAGCCAGCCGGCCCCAGAGGAAGCGCTTGACCTGGCTGACGGTGGACTGAGGACAGCACCAGACTGGGAGAAGTGGGGCGAATTCCCTTTGTATCACAGCTGCCAATGCTAGACCAGACCCTGCAGATCAGGAAGGCTGGGGAAGGGGCCACGGCAGAAGACCCCTTGTCTAGAAATGGCCCTCGGCCCCGGAGGCGGGGCACAGAAGGCCAGGGAACTGCCCTGCCACCTCACAAGGCAGGAAAGGAAGTGAGAAAAGGAGAAGTGTTTTACTCCTGGGGCCAAGGGGGCAAAACACTGAGTCTGTATGGCTTCAGCTCTGACCAGAGGCAGGTGGGGAGTTTTGGGAAAGAGCAGGGGACTGAGGGGGAGGCAGTGGCTGCGCCTGGGCGGGCACAGAGCCCTGAGCCCGGGGCAGGGGGACCTTGCCGGTGAGAAGGCAGGCAGAGAGGAGGCGACAGGATGCCCCCTGATTTTCCAATACTTTCTCTAATCCACGCTCAAAGGATGGAGGCTGGAGAGAGACAGATCTACTCAGCCAAACCCTTTTCCTTCCGCCTTTGGTGATAAGAAGTAGGTGGCAGTTCCTGGAAGAGACGGGGCCTGGGGGTCACCTGGCCCAGGGCTACCGCAGCAGGCACAGGACCACGTGGACCACCGTGCCACCACCCCATGGCTCCACTCAAGGGGGCCACACAGCCTCCACCTCTCCCTCCTTTCCTTCATCCCACACTGGGGAGGGAGGACTTCAAGTTCTGGCCAAGATGTAGCAGCAGGGGATACCAGCCATCCATAGCTGGGGAGCCAGGGCCCCGTGTCGCCTGTGCGGGGCGAACACACACGCCTGTGCACACATTCTCCTGAATCATTCAGCAACAGACAGACTGCCGCTCTGGGAGGCCTCAGCCCGGATGGGGCTCTCCGGGAGGAAGCCTCGGTGGTCTGACCTCAGTTTAGGTGCGGGGTATCTTTCATTTCACCGTTTGGGGAAGGGACCGGAATGGTATCCTTACAGACCCAGAGACAATGCAAACACTGGGTACCTGTGTCAGACTGCATGGTCCGGAGTCCAGGAGAATGGAAGGGGCAAGAATTTGAAGAGGGAGGGAAGGGTTTTCTTTTATCCTTTTTTCTTTTTTGTGACTTCTATCAAAACACAGAAATACAGCACACACACAAACCGGCACAAAAGCGCAGCGCTCTATTTACAGCTGCGGCTGGCACCTGCCCACCTGGCCAGCCGCCTGCAGGGAGGGGTGGGAGAGGGGGTCAGCCACATCAGCAGGGAGAGGAAATGAGGCAGGAAGAGACAGAAGGAAAAACAGGTGGGAGCAGAGAAACCAAGAGGGGAGAGAAGCTCGCGGCAGAAAGGAAAGGGACAGAGTGGGGAGACCTCCTCCTTCCCCTCTCCCCCACGGACTCGACACAGGACTCCGAAAGCACAGCTGCAGAGGGTGGGTGCAGAGAAAGAGGGAAGGGAGAGGCTCCATGGGACTGGGGAGGAACGCGCGAGGGGCAGCCCCGGTGGCCGAAATGGAACCCCAACCCAAAACCCCCCACCCCGCTCCGTCACTTCCCCTTAAGCCGCCAGCACATCTGGTTTCCACAAAATGCCACGCCCCACACAAGCCCCTCCCACCCCCTCCACCCCACCCCTTGACCCAGGCCATCCCGACACTGGAGGGGAAGGAACTCTCTTAAGGTTATCATGTCTGCGGCATCGCCCCAGCCCCGGCCCCGCACGGGGACTGCTAGAAGGGCAGGTTGGCCATGCTGCCCGGCGCCGGGAGGTAGCCCATCTGACTGTCCAGAGACACACTGCGCTGCCGCAGGGGATGGGACACCATGAGGTTCTGCTGGGGCGGGGGGCCCATGAGGGAGCCCTGTGGGGACAGCATGTGGGGGGGCTGGCTGTAGACCTCGCCCCCCACGCCCCGTTGCTTCATCAGCATGAAATTCTGCTGGGTCATGAGGCCTTGCGGAGGCGACATGACCCCCTGGTGCAGGCCGTGGGGCACCATGCCCTGCTGTGGGGGCACACCTGTCCTGCCCAGCAAGGGCATCTGGCCGGGGTGGCACATGGACATGTTGAGCCCCCGCTGGACGCCCTGCTGGCCCGGGAGGTTGGGGGGCCGTGAGGGGGTCTGCTCCGCCATCATGTTCTGCAGGTTCATGAGATGCAGATTGGGGGGCTGGGCCTTGGGGGGCTGGTTCTCGCTCTTGGGGAAGTATTGGAGGGTGCTGCTTGGCTTCTCAGAGGGGATGATCCTCGACAAGTCGAACTCAGGGATCCCCGTCGGGGTGGGCCGGATCACCTCGCTCAGCTCGGGGTCGTTCAGCACTGATGCCACCCCGGGGAGCACGCCCGGCGGGTAGGCGTCGCCCATGCGCCCAGCCATGCCTTTGCCCATCAGGTGCTGCTGAGGGGGCATGGGGCCGGGCGGCTGGCTAGGCAGGTCCTCTGGGGGCAGGGGCATGCCTGAAGGGTAATGCTGCTGCAGGCCAGGCCCCCCACCCCCACCCCCACCGGGGGCCATGGCACCGTGGGGCTGCTGCAGCCGAGGAGGGAAGGGCATCATCTGGGAGGAGCTGGGCACGGGGCCGCAGGGGGCATTCAGGGAGTCTGGGCCCCCCGGAGGCAGCATCATCGAGTTTTGAGGGGGCCCTCCTGTCCCCTGCGCATTGGGGTGCAATGGAATGTTGGACCCCAGAGGGGTAGGGGAGGGCAGCATGGTAGGTGGGGGTTCGTGGGACAGGGGCTGCTGGCCTGGCAGGTTCATGCCCATGGGGCTCTGGGCCGCAGCCGAGTTCAGGTGCATCTGGTTGGGCTGGTTATTGCTGATCCCTGTGGGGAGAGAGAAAAGAGGCTCAGAAGCTGTGTGCGCCCAGCTGTGAGAGGGTGCAGAACTCAGTCCTTCGCCACTCCCCAGCCAGGCTCATGCCAGGAGGGGTAAGGGGCCTCCACCGTGGGCCTGTCCTGGCTGCAAGGGCGTGGACTTGAGGCATTCAAGTTAGAAGCCAAGAGACCCAAGTTCTGGCCCAGTGTGCCATGGGGTCATCGCTGGATGTTGGAAAGACCACTGGAGTACTCTGGGCTTCGTTTCGCTAAATTGACGACAAGCGGGAACTTGACCCTGGACGTCACACCCCCATCCCCAGGGCCCACTGGAAGCACACGAAAGCCAGCATAACCGCAGGGGTGACCGCTGGCCATGGCATCTCTTCCCGTGCCCGGTGCCCACACCAGCTCTTCTCCTTGCGGCCCCCTTCCTGCCTCGCACCTGGCCCAGAGCCCTGCGGCGGTGGCGGAGGGGGGAGCAGGGGCCGGTCGGGCAGCAGCTCGTCGTCAGAGGTGGCGATAGTCTTGATGGCATTGTGGTAGAGCGGGGTAGAGCTGGGCATGGCGTACTTGGACATCTGGGACATCATCAGTGACAGGGGGTTCTGGGAAGGCGCGGGGTCTGGGGAGGAAGTGAATGGCAGGCTGGGGTTCATGAGGCCGCTGGGAGGGTTGGCGGGAGGCGCTGAGGAGCTGCTCCGGGGGCCGCTAGGCGGGAGGGCACCTACAGAAGCGGGGAGACAGAAAGAGCGGGAGTGACTGGGGAGGGGAAGACGAATTTGGCTGCTCACGTTGTGGGTGAGGAAAAGGCCAGCTCCCGAATCTCCCGACTCCTCCAAGCACACCTCCGTTCCAGTGTTCTGCTCAGCACCCTCAACGTGGACCCCCGCTATCACTACAGCCCACCCGTCTTCAAGCAACTCCTGCAGCCTCAGGGGCCCAGACAGTGGGGAGACCCCAAGTATGAACCCCTCAAAACGCCTGGGAGACCACCATGGCGCTCCCTGCGGAAGCTCACGCCCAGCTGGTGACATGTGCCCCTTAAGCAGAGCCACCCACCTCTGCGCCCGGATACAGACGCCTTCACTCACTTGCCTGCCCCAGCCCGAACACGCCCCCCGACCCCCGGACGTTCCCAGCGCCAGAGTCCAGTGCCCCCCGGCCTGGCCTGGCGGACTTACCCTGTTCCATGTTGCCCAGGGTGGTGGAAGAGTTCACGTTGAGAGGCGGCTGCTTGTTCTGGGGGACCCCAGGGCTGGGCATGGCTGTCTTGGGTGAGGCGACCCAGCCCGGAGAAGGCACCGCCATGGAAGGAGACTTGAGCCTGCTGGGCGAGCCCGTGGGCGAACGGACACTGAGAGAGGAGCTGAGGACCTGGGGTGACTTGAGAGGTCCGGGTGGGTTGGCCGAAGGCAAGGGCACCATCTGTGAGGGAGTCTGGGGTGATTTGAGGTTGGCAGAGGGCGATGTGACCAGGGGTGAGTGCACCTGGCTAAGGGTGGGCGACTTCAGGTGCCCCATGCCTGGTGAGCCCATCTGATTAATACTGATGGTGAGGTCTGAAGGCCGTCTGCCCAGCCCCCGACTGGGGGCCGAATGCACGGACCCGGGAGGATTGGACGCGGGGGGCAGAGGCATGTGGCTGAGCCGGGTGGTGCCCACATTGCCCATGGGCATCGAGCTCTGGTCAGGACTGAACATGTCTTGAGTATTGCCCATGTCCTGGGGCATGGCTTGGTAGGGTCCCTGGCCCCCAGAGAATCCCTGCTGGCCCTGGCTGGGAAACTGTGAGGGCATAAGCATCTTCTGCGGGCCACCCATCATGCCACTGCTGTTCTGGGCCCGCACCCGGGCCATCTCCTCAGGGCTGAGGCCCTGCGGCCCCATCATGTCCCCGGGGCCCCGCATCTTCTGCGACATCAGCATCTGCTGCTGTGGGGTCATCTGGACGTTCAGGTTCATGTTCATGTTCATGTTCACATTCATGTTCATGTTGAGGTTGCCTGGCCCCATGGGAGGGTCCACCTCTCTCAGCCCAGACTGCCCCATGGGGGGACTCAGGAGGCCCCGGCCTCCACCGAACTCCATGCCCATGGGGGTGCCCGCCAGGCCCTCGCCACCAGCCATCTGCCCGGGGAATATGGCCGGATCCATCTGCCGATGCGCCTGCATCATCCGCTCCATCTCCATGCCCTGCCCCATGGCGCTGCCTGCCATGCCCAGGGGGCGCTGCATGCCCATCGACCGCTTCTCCAGCAGCTGGTGCCGCAGTAGCTCCTCCCGGACCCGAGGGGTCATGAATCGCTCTGCTTCGCCCTGCCCCCCTGGGTAGGGCACAGCATTCTGGGCAAAATTGCCGGGGCCCCCCATGGGGGGCAAGTCTTCGGTCCAGCCCATACCCGGCCTCACGGGCCTCTGCATGGCATTCATGGGCACCTCCATGGGCATACCCTGCATGCCCCCAAACCCAGGCACCCGTTGCATCTGGTTGCCGGGGAAACGGGGGCCGGGAAAGGGAGGTCCGCCCCGGAGCTGCATGGGATCTTGGACGTCCATGGGTCCCCGCAGCTGGGCGCCCATCCCTGGTGGCCACTGATCCCCAGGCTTGCTGTGGTAGGGAGGCGGCGGCCCCCTCACCATCACGCCCCCCATGCCCATCATGTCCTGCAAAGGGCGGCCCCCGTGCAGCCCAATCTGCTCCTCCTTCCGCCGCTTCTCCTCGTAGTATTCTTCCTGCAGCTTGCGCCAGGCCACCTGCTCCGGCGTCAGGCTGTCCTGACCCAGCCTCTGCATCATCATGTTCATCTGTTGCCCCATGTCGCCGCCCGGGGGGTGCCCAGGCACTTCATGCTCCAGCGGGGGGCCCCCTAGGCTCTGCGTCTGTGAAATCATGGACTGCAAGGGCTCCTCGTACTTCTTCAGCCCGCTGGGAGGGGCCGCAGGGGGCTGCTGGGGGGCGGGAGGGGCTTGGGCTGGTGGGCCCCCCTCCACGGCTCCTCCTGGGGGCCCCTTGAGGAAGGGCTCGGCCTCCCCGCTGCGGAGCAACAGCCGCTCAATGTCTCGAAGCGTCTGGAGGGAGCGCTCCCGATGCTCCAGCTGCTCCTTGGACAGGCCTTCCGAGCCCACCAGGCTCCGCTGCCCGTTCCCGGTGGGGGCGGCCTCCCCCAGCAGGGCAGGGCCCGGTGCGCTGCCGGGGTCTCCTCCAGGAGGCAGCGGGTTATTGGCGGTGGCGGCTGTCGGGGTGTTGGGGTGGGTGCCCCCAGCGCCACCGCCCGTGCTGGCGGCTCCCACGGAGTTGGGTGTCAGGTCCTGACCGGTGTCCTCGGGAGGACCCTCTGAAGGCAGGGCGGGCGGTGCGCTGCCAGGAGCGGGGGGCGGCGGGGGCGGCGGCAGTGGCTGGGGCTGTGGCGTGCCTGCTGATGGCGTGCTTAGGGGTAGCGGTTCTGGGGTAGGTGGCACTTTCGGGGCCTGCAGGACGACAGAGGCAGAGTGTGAGACAGCTAAGGGGATGCGCCAGCCAATCCTCCTGTTCACAGAGGCGCACCCACCTGGTCCAGCTTGGCCCGGGGCACGTTCTGCTGGTGGTAGGTGAGGATAGAGTCGGCCCGGCCCTGAAGCACCGCCTCAGCAGCCCTGCACGGGAGGGAGGGTCGGGCACAGAGAGCTCAGACAGGGGGCGGGAGGGAGCCCTTGCCCTCACCCAGCCCAACCTAAGCCTGGCTCCCGGCAGCCACACACTCAGGCTGAGGGGCACCGGGGAAAGGGGGCCGGCTTGGCCTGCCCCGAGGCACTTACGTGTTGGCCAGGTGGGTGGTGAAGACGTACACGTACTGCGAGGGAGGCTTTCCGGGGACGCCCCCACCCCCGCCCCCAGGGGCATCAGGCCGGAGGCCTGGCGGAGGCCCGTGGGGGGCGCCTGGGGCGCTGCTCTCGCTGAGGGGCAGTTGGGCGGCTTGGCCGGGACCCAGCTGTGGGGCCGCCATGGCTGGGTCTGCTACATTACAGTCTGCGTGAGAGAGGAGAGAAACAGGGTAAGCAGCCCAGATTTGGAAAGGAGAGCCAGCTGGCACTCCCCACCACCCCATCCCAGAGATGCCCAGGGACAGACGGGCTCACTGTTCCGCGGCTCGTGCCGGCAGGGGCCGTTTGTTGTCACACTCTGGCGGTGTGTGTCTGGCTTCTACGCTTACTTGCCCGATACCAGTCCTCGACCACGACGGAGAAATCGTGGGGAGCATACAGAGCCGAGGGGGAGGGAAAGCGTGACCCCCGCAAACAGGCTCCTGTGTGCCTGGCATTCTGCAGGGTACTTACAGACGTGATTCCATCTAACCACAACGTCCCTGGGAGGGAGGTGTCACACACCCTACTTTACGGAGAAGGAAACGGACTTTGGAAGGATGACATTACTCACCCAAGGTGACACAGCCCATCAGTGCAGAGCTAAAATTTGAACCCAGGCAGGGACTGCAAAGCCCTTCTCTGAGCCACGCACTATAGCGTGTGTGTGTGTGCGCGCGCGCGCGCGCACACACACACCCCTGTGAATGCTCCAACAGTGGGGGTGACGGTAGGAGGAGGCCAAGAGGCTGTACAGATCGATGATTCAAACGATGAATGGTTTTGCAAGCGAATCCACCATTAACGGATGTTATGACCTTATGAAGATGATAGTCCGTCCCCTTAAGCCTCAGTTGTTTCGTCTACACAATGGAAATACTAACTCCCACTCTGCACAGGAGGCAGGCCAAAGAAATCTGTTTTTACGGTAACTTCAGAACTGTGTCACAAACTAAAAAAAAAAAATCACTCCAAAAACAGAGTTATGAAAGGCTGGCATAAGGGAATGCACTCCCAGGGTGGACGGACCGCCCTGAGTATGGACCGAAGTTTGTTCCACGGTCACAAAGTTGATTCTGAGTCCTAGCCTAAAAAAAAGATCTACACGTGGTCATTAATGGGACTAGGTAAGTCAGCAGACCCATTCCCACGCCAAGAAAAACAAAAGTTAGGGGTGCCTGGGTGGCTCAGTCAGTTAAGCATCCGACTCTTGATTTCAGCTCAGGTCACGATCTCATGGTTTGAGGGATCAAGCCCTGTGTCAGGGTCTGTGCTGACAGTGGAGCCTGCTTGGGATTTTCTCTCTCCCTCTCTCTCTCTCTCTCTCTCTGCTCCTTCACGCTCTCTCTCAAAATAAATAAACAGACATGAAAAAAAGAAAGAAAGAAAGAAAAACAAATTTTACATAGAGTGACAGAGCCAAAAGCTTGGGGGCCCGGGGGGGGGGGGGGGGGGCTTGAGAGCTGACCTCAATGTGCAGGGTTGCCCTGGGGAAGAGGAAGGTGCATATTTGGTATACAGAACTAGGACTCCCAGGTACAAGTTAGGGGAGGGAGGCAGGCTTTATTCCAATGAGGAATTTTCTAGTACAATAAGAACAATAGCAGGGGCGCCTGGGTGGCGCAGTCGGTTAAGCGTCCGACTTCAGCCAGGTCACGATCTCGCGGTCCGTGAGTTCGAGCCCCGCGTCAGGCTCTGGGCTGATGGCTCGGAGCCGGGAGCCTGTTTCCGATTCTGTGTCTCCCTCTCTCTCTGCCCCTCCCCCGTTCATGCTCTGTCTCTCTCTGTCCCAAAAATAAATAAAAAACGTTGAAAAAAAAAATTAAAAAAAAAAAAAAAAAGAACAATAGCAAAAGCTAACTGTTCTAAGTGTTACACATAACTACTCATTTTCTCTTCATACCAACCCCATGAGGTAAATACTTTTACAGATGGGACAACCGAGGCTCTTTCCCAAATGTACACAAATAATAAATGGGAGACCCGGAGTATGAACCAAAGCGGTCTGACTGCAGTCTGTGCTACTCACCTCTACGTTAGACTGCCCCCAACCTAAGAATTTGGGAATCTAATGACAGAACTGAAACAGTAACAGTGGTTGCCTTAGTTTTGGGTATTGGAAGCTATCAATTTCTCCTTTGTATTTCCCTGTTTCTTTCAATGTTTCTACATCCCGGCAGTCTAATGTTATAAAAGTGAACGAGGGTGGTGGGGGGCTGAGGGTCCTGGGAGGCAGTGACCAGCCCCATCTATCCCTGATGGGTTCAGTGGGGCTCATGGACCACCTGGGCGGGGGTGGGGGGGAGACTTGGGACCAGATGACCTTTAAACTCCCAGACAGCTGCAGAGGCTTCTGTATTTAATCCCATCCACCAACACGGTCCACTCATTCCACAAACATCTGCTGAGTCTATTTCCTCCTCTGCAATAGGCATCCTAAGAACACCTACTTCATAGGGCTCTGGTAGGGATTAACTAAAACAAAGTAGCAAAGTAGCCAGCACATTCTTTTTCTTCCTTCTTTGTAGGGTCCCAGCCCTGGAGAAGTTCACAGTTTAACATTTCTCTGGCTGGCTTCTTCTGCATTAAGTTGTTTCACCCCTCAGACAGGTGTAATCTTTGAGGGGGCCGACCAAATAAATGCGCATGGACTTCCCAAGGGCAGGACAGTATCTGGTTCTCCCCATTACGTGAGCAAAGGCCCAAATACACACGGATCAATACAATAATGAGAGGAAGGGGCATCCACCCACACCCACTCCTCGTCCTGGTGACGCACTCTAGGCATTTGCCAGGAGTCAATTAGAGGTTGGGGAAGGGTGCCAGAGACACAGCCACTGTCAGCTCACACCCAGGCTTAGCGAGACTTCGCGAGCAGAGCCAATGTCTGGCTCCCAGGGATGCAGGACCCTCGCCACCCTCCCGCCACTGACCAGTAGGTGGCAGCAGAGGCCAGGAATTCACGGGAGGAGGTCTAGGTGGTGTGGCCAAGAGGGGCCACCCCACCCTACCTCTGTCCCAAGGAAGAGGGGGCCACTGAGCACCTGGAAGGCAGGGGCTAAGCTGTCACATCGCGGGAGGGACAGAGTGACAGGTAGGATGGGAAACAAGTAGCCTGGGCTCCTGACCCCTGCTCCTTGCCCAGACTCAGCCGGCTAAAGCCCTAGGTGAGGAGAGGGAGGCTCCCTCAGGGCAGCCATCCCCCAGGGGCACAATGGGCCACAGCATCCTGGGATCAATGGGCACTCACTGTGGGTGGCCCCAATGGGCTTGTCGTCCTCCTCGCTGTCGGGTCCTGAACACCATTCGTCCCCACTGTACGGCTGCTTCCGCTCCAGCACACAACGCCGCTTACTCCGGGGTGCCACCTCTGCCCGGGCAGGACAGAGCAGGCAGGGGTCAGAAGGAATACCCAGAGGCCCTGTCCTCCTACACCCAGGGTCTCCACAGGCCCATTCTCCCAGATGCCCCACCCCAAGAGGGCAATGCCCAGGACATGGTGGGCACTTTGCCAGCCCTTGGCCCCCACCACACCATTTGTTTCTGATTTCTCTCTCCAGCCCCGCTGCCTGTCTCCCTTCCCCCACCCAGCACCAAGCACAGCATAATCCCCAACCACAACTGGTTCTAATTAGGGCTGGGGGGGGGGGGGGGATGGTGAGGGAGGGGGAAGGCGCTGCTACTCTTCCAGGCCCCAGAGCCTGCTCAAGAGCTCCCACCAGCTGGGATACTAGGAGGTTCCTAGGAGGTGTGTGGGTCTGCTCCTCACCCCAGAGCACCTCCCTCTCCCCCTCTGGAGGCTCTGGTGGGAAAGCAGAAGAGCAATGAGGCTGACCGGAAGCCCCATCACGCTGGGTGGCCCCTCCATGGGTGGCACCTAAGGATGAAAAATCTCCACCCTGGCCAACCCCACTCCTGAGACAATGACCGAGTTGGTGGGTATAATGGGGGTAAGAGAAAGGCGACCCTGCATAAATGCTGGAGAGAAGCAAGTGATAGGAATCGGGCAAAGAGGGCAGCAAGCTTGGGCCTTGGACTATGGAACATGCTGGGGTCTTGGGGACCAGGAAAAGGGATACCTTTGGCCTCTGAATCCAGGGATGGGGTCCCAGCCTCTCGCTGCTCTCCAGAGTCCACAGACACGCTCCTCTCCCTCTTCACCTTGCCCTTGAGCGAGCTGAAAGGGGGCACCCCTGCCTGGGGGTTCTTCAGACTTGAGTTGCTAGGTGAGATCTGGTTGGCCTTGGCCCCATGGTTCCCCGCCCCCACGCCCTTCGAGCCCAGGTTGCAGGTGGGTCCTTGGTTCACATTCTGGTGCTGGGATTGGGCCCCGCCATTCCCTGTCTTGCCATGATTGGTCAACTTATTTTCTGGGTGCATTGGCTTGGCTGGGGCTGGGGGGCAGTGGCCGCGTGGGGAGAGCGGCGGGCTCCCTGGAGCTTCTCTCCTCCTGGGGTGGGGTAACCTGGGAGAAGGTGGGAGAGACATGAAAAGTTAATCTTGCTAGGGGCCTAGCGCACCTGATTTTAATGCCCCATCCTGCCTCACCTGGTGGTAGTGGAGGTGGGGGCTGAGTAGCATCTTAAGACCACCAGCTATTCCCTATCTCCCTCCATGGTTTCTCAGACAAGGGCTGAGGTCTTTCTCCACCTTGGGGAGTGAAGATAGGGCAACCCCCTCCACATCTCAGACCCCACGATTCAAGTGGACACCAGGGCCTTGGTTGGCAGAATCCGCCCCCCCCCAACATCCATCACACTGCAAGCCTCCATGACAACTCCCCTCCTCTAACACCTGACCAACACTTAAACAACCTCTTTTAGGGTTTGCTGTTTTCAGACTCCTTCCAAATTCCTACACCTCAACTTTCATGTGCCCCTACACCAGCAGGTAAGGGAAATGGGACCTGAGGGTCATTGTTCATGCCCCAGCCCCCTTCCTCTGGGGAAGTGGGGAAAAGCACACTGGAGAGTAGTGCCCACTGATCCAGACAGCTCCCCAGAGCAGGGAGGGGGGGAGCCTGAAGGGGGTCCACCGGCAGGCCTGGCAGGCAGGCAGGCAGGAGCAGGAGGAAAGGGGGAGGGGAGTGGCGTGTTAAGCAGAATGGAGTGAAGCTGGAAGCCAAGGATTCCTGCAGCCTAGGCTGCGGGCCCTTTAAGCTCCAGCCCGCTCCCCCCACCGCCTCCCCCTCCCCGGAGACCTATTAATAGCCGCTGGAAAGATCACATCACGGGAGAGGATATTTATCCCCCCTCATTCCACACCAGCTCAGATTTATTTCAGCTCTGCTGTCCTGCTGCTGCCGCCTGGCCCTGTCTGCCGGCTTCTCCTGGGGAAGGGGAGGGAGGCAGGCACCGCCCCTCCCTCCAGCTCCCACCCCCGGCTAGACTGAGGCCAGAGGGCGCCATTGGACCCGACAGTGAGGTGGGCGGGGGTCTGCTCAAACCGTTTTTTTTTTAGGAGGCAAGGGCTGGAAGGGACTGGAGCAGCAGTCATAGCTGACTGCCATTCCCCTCTGTCCCCTGGGCCCAGGCACTAAGGCCGTGGGCTCCTGCCTCAGGGCAGGCCTTCCCATTCTGACCCCCCTTTAGCCCACCGGTGGCCTGGAAGCCAAGTGCCCACAGGGCTCACTTTCCAAGCCAGCACCGCTCAGCCCCGTGACCACTGGGCCCTTCCCTTCCCCGCACTCCACACACACACTTCCCGCCCTCCACGACACCCACACACCTTGTCTTGTTAGCCAGGATCCTCATGGCTCCCACACACAGTGGGGCTACGGCCCCTGTGCGTGCCCAGGGCCCAGCCAGGTACTCGGTACTGGAGCACGGACTGCAGCAACAAGCCCCAAAGAGAAAACTTGTGACTTGGGGAGGGGGTGTGAGAAGGGGAGGGGTGACGGGAGGACCCAACAGCCCTGGGACTAGGGAACTAGAGAGGGTAAGGTGGGAATGGAAAGGGAGGACTACTAGGTGGGGTCTCTATCCTGGAGGCCGGTCCTATCCCCATCCCTCCCGCACCTTACCCTCAGGGAGCTTGCAGTCTCTAGCAAGCACACACCCCACACCCCCCGCCCCACCCCGGGCCGCTGAGGCAGAAATCACTAAAAGGATAGGTTGCAAAGGTGCCCGCGTGGGGCTGCCAGGAGGTCTGCTCTAGCCCCCTGGGGGACTCCCGCTCCCAGGCACGCCCCTCACCCGGGGTGGGGACCTCCTCACGCCCCGCCCCCAGGGCGCCCGGGGCGTCGAGGGGGCCGGGGTGGGGGCAATGCCCCGCCCCGCCCCCAGCTCGAGGCCTAGCCCGTGCCCATTCCAGCAGGCCCGGGCGGGCAGCTAGAGGCCTGGCGGGGCCCCGGGGCTGCAGCTGGGCTCTTCTGGAGACCAGTAACGCTGGCTCAGATTCCTCCCCGACCGCAAGAATGCAGGAGCCTCCCCTCCCCCCCCCCCCCCGCCCCTGCACCCCACCCCGCCCCCTTCGGCAGAGCCCGAGCGGAGAGGCAGAGCGAGCGAGGGAGCCAGCGAGCGAGCGAGGGAGCGGGAGACGGACAGGACTGCAGCGTGCCTCGCCAGGCCCCGCACGCGCCGCACGGACAGACACACGGCCAAGTGCGGCGATGGGCGGGGCGCGTGCGGCGGCGGGCCGAGGTTCAACCTAGCGCCGGGCGCCGCCTGGCAGGGGCTCAGAGACTCACAAGCACCCAAACTGACTCACACACACTCACAGCACACACGTGGACGGGAAGACAAAGACACGCACGGAGCCCAGGAAACTAAAGGCGCGCCCACGCCGACCCCGAGGAGGTGTGCTGGAGGGCGAGGGAGGCGCTGGCCCAAGCAAGAGCACGGAATCAGCCTGGGGCACCCGCGGACGCCCAGGCTGCCCGACAGCAGAGAGGGAGCGGGCCGACTCATTGAACAGATGAAAAGACTGAGGCCCGGCCACAAGGGAACCATGGGAAGTTGAGCCTGATAGTGACAAAGAACCACGCGCGTGCGCGCACGCACACACACACACGCACACGGGGCCACAGATACACCAAGAAACAGACTTACACAAGCACCGACGCCCCACCCAACCGCCCCCTACCCTGCCCTCCCCCGCCCCACCGACCGAGTGGGGGAGGGGAGGAGTCTTGGGCCTAGCTTTGCCCTCGTGATAGGCCCAGCCAGACACCGGTACACATTCTCGCTGCTCCCTGGAAGGCTGCTGGAGGCTGGGCTGGAGCGGGAGGCGAGGCGAGGCGAGGCTCCCTCCCACCCTCCGCCCCCGTGATCCTGTGGAAGTCTAACCCTAATTTAACCCCAGGCATATTGGCCTTCCCTGCTCTAGCTCTGTCTCCGGGAAGAGAGGCTGCTCAGGGGAAGGTTCCAAAGTCCAGGGCCTGGCTGGGAAGCCGCCCGCTGCCAGCCCGCATCTCCTGCAACAGGTCAGAGCAGGAACAGTTAAAGAGTGGGGCTGGAGAAGGCACCTGGGCTTAGGGACAGGCCCGTGGCTGACAAGTCTCGAGCGCTCCCTTTCACCACCGCGCTGACCCTCAAAACTACCTACGACCCCATGGGGACAGTATCCCCATTTCACACCGGGGAAACGGAGATTCGGGAAAAGGGTCTGGGTCATGTGACCAGTATGTGGGAGCGCCGAGACCCCATTCCTGGGGTGTTTCCCGCACTGCAGTGTCTCGCCCCCCCCCCTTTGGTGTCATGACGACGTATCAGAGCCTGCACCATATCGGTGGGCTTCTCACAGGCCACCTACTGGGCCCGCCCCCTGTGGGGCAGAGGGGCAGGGCGAGGGCCACCCACTACCTCCTGTGTTTACTTCAAATGTTGGGACCTGTAATAATTTGGGAAGTGGCTGTTAGAAAACTAGTCCTCTCCTGTGTCCCCAGTCAGGCCAGGGCTCCTCCTCAGAAGAATCTCGGAGTGACCCTCCCGACTCCCTCTCGGACTCCACCCCCTCGCTCCCACCCCGCCGCAGGGCGAGCTGAGTCAAGCACAGATGAGTCAGGACTTTCCCATCTCTCACACCTCCCCCCGTCTACCCCTCAGGAGTCTGCCCCAGCTCCCAACGACCCCTCATCCTCACACACTCACAGGCCCAGAAGAGACCTGGAAGGCCTGGGGATGGGGGTAGAAGGGCTAATTCCTGGAGGGTGCAGTTTTTCACCACCAAGTAAAGGGGACTTCCCAGCACTAGAGCAGAAGCCCCTGGGATGAGTGAAAGGAAAGGTACCACCGGGCTCTGGGAACAGCGCTGTGGCTCCCTCTTAGAGGGTAGGGTGGGGAGTGGTGACCTGTGCTCACAAACAGGCTTCATTCACCTGAGTGAATGGCCAGGAGCACACCCTGAGAACAGAGCCTAGGAGGCAGTTGAGACAAAGAACCTCAGATCAGCTGCTTTGCTGGTTGTCTTCCTTGGGGGAGGTGGGGGCTGGGGGGGGGGGGTAGCCAGCGGACCTGACCCCAGCTGGGAGAGAAGACCAGGAGGCTTCCATGGATGCTCAACACAGAACCGCCACAGGTAACAACAGGCATTCACACACCGGTTGGCAACCTGCTTATTTCCAGCTGTCCCCACACTGGAAGCCCCTGCTTGGTTCGCCAGCCAGCCCACCGGTCTCATTGCCTAGCTCAAAACCATCCAAGAGACGCAGAGAGAAAATGGCTTGGAGGCTCCATGCTCCCCCCATACAGTGGGCAGACACCTCTAGAGAGGAAATGGGCTGCCTGGGCCCTCTGTGATGGCTGAAAGGTCAGGGCCCTGCTAGAGCAATAGGGGTAGGATTATTGTCCCCTGGCTCAGGGAGACGCAGCTCCCAAGACAACAAGGTCCGGGTGCCCCTTCCTCCTGGGTGTCAGGATACCTTGGTCCCTAGAAGCTCTCCCCTACCACCCAGGTCACTTCCTCTTCCTGAGGTGGTGACTCAGCCAAGAGGGGAGGTCAAGGATTCATACCCCAGCAGGAAATCTGCTCAAGGACCAAGGTATTGCTCTGGGACCCTCTATGGGGACTCATAGACTCAGAGGCCTTCCCCTTGCCCTGGTTCCTAGCAGCTCTCCCCCTTTCCCCCCACCTCCTGCCAAAGGAGACCATGCAAATCAACAATTTTTGTCTGGTTGACAAACCACCTCACCCCACCTGCAGCCCCAGGGTGACGCCAGGCAACCTCAATTCTCCAGGGACATGGCAACTTCTGGTCCCAGACTACTGTAGTCTGGGGGCTCTGAACAGGGTGCTTCTGGGGGGGGGGGGGGATGCTGCCCATTCTGGTGCCCACTGTCCCTTCTGGAGGCCGCAGAACAAGTGGCATTGCCTAGACAAGCTTGAAGTCACCTCACTTGGCTCCTTCAGCCAGTGCCAATGTGGCCAGGCCTTGGGACACAGTCATGCCCTGGCAGTGGGGTGCCCCCAAAGGCTGCTGCCCAATCCCTGGCTGCTCCCTCCCTCGGGGGTGGGGGGGTGGGGGAAGGGAGGGTGGGGGGCACAAGGAAACAAGACAGGGCAGGAAGCCCAGGCAGGCGGCGGGCACTCTGGGCCAGGCACAAACAGCCAACACAGGAAACCACAGCCCACCCCCGCCCACCCCACCCGCCCAAAGCTCTGGGAGAGAGGAGTTGCCAAGAGGCTGGTACCCCGACTGGGGCAAGGGCCTGGGGTTAGCCGGGGGCAAGGCGGGAGCAAGCGGTTCTTCAGCCTTCTCTCTGCCCCAGACCCTACCTGGGGAGGGGGAGAGGAAGCCAGGCTGGCAAGGGACGGTGCTGCCTCTTTAAATCCACCGAAATCCTGAGCTAGGCCCAACCCAGCTCTGGTTTCACAGGAAGGAAAGGAGCTCAGGAGCCAGTAGGGCAAGCGGTGGTGTCTGGAATTAGCCCCACCGGCCCAAATATATCTGGTCTCCGCCTGCCACCCCACTGGCACTTCCTGCCCCCTGGCACCTGCACCACGGTGGGGGTGGGAGAGGGTCTAGGTGCTACTCCCTACCCAGTGGGAGACCCTGGTCTCTGGAGTTGTCCTGTTGCTGGGTACACGTGGGTGGGAGGTGACCTCCCAAAGCCTTCCCAGAAGGGAGGAATGGGCAGGGTAGCTCCCTGAGGGCCCTCACCTGGCCAGTCCTCCAAGGGGTTAATCTGGCTCCTGTTGGGGGGGGGGGGGGTAGGGGTGGCCTAGGAACCTCCTCCAAACTGCCTGGCGGCTGGGAACAATGGGGCCATTGTGGGAGGACCGGAGTGCGGGCAGACTTGCTGGCACAGCCAGCCAGGCGGGACCTCACCCAAAGCCGGCCTGCCTGCCTCACTGCTCTCTCCCCCAGGTACTGCCAGCGGCCCAGACGTCCTCCCAACCCCCTCCCCTCGCCCGCCTGGCCCAGACCCCTGGCACCAGCAGCACCTGGAGGGCCCTCAAGCTCTGCCCACGTTGACATCCAGACTGCTCTGACCCTACAGGAAGCAGGGGCATGTGGGCCAGGGCAGGGTGGGGGTGGGGACTGACGAGACAGGATGTGTGCCTGTGATCCTCCTGCAGGGAAGACAGGAAGGCCAAACGGGGTTTCTGGTGTCAGTCCTGGCACCCTCAGGCCAGAAGGGCTTAGGGGATTGTGAGACCGGTGAGTGACCGGCAGGGTCCCCTGCCCCCAGGCCTCCTTTCCCACACTCATTCCATAAACCTGCTCCCTGAGGAGATCCTGCCCCAGCAGCCTCACCTTCTGGGGTCGGGACACTGGCAGGCAGTGCGAGTGATGCAGGGCAGTGAGAACTGGGTTTGCGGTCAGACAGACAAGGTGCCAGTGACATCCCGCCCTTTCTGAGCTATGGGACTTGTCCCTCTGAGCCCGTTTCCTCATCTGCAAAATGAGGATACATTTATAGGGTGAGATACTAGTAGTGAAATAGCTAACAGAACGCGTATGACATACTCAGCCCTCAGGAAACCACCTTTGGCCCTGATATCCCCTTCTTTGCCCCCTGCATAGCACCCAGATATGTGGGCATTTGGTAAAGGTGGGCATTTGCCCTTGGAGTATCCAAGGGAATGGGGCCTGTGGACATCATATTAATGGTACCAAGTACAAACGCTCGGCTCTTCCTCTGCCCTTCTGGAAGAGGCCAGCTCCCTCAGCTAGCACTCCCCTGGGTATCAGTAGATGCACTGACATACACTTGAACCCAGAGTGTGAACCCCCAAAGTGATCACGTTCTCCGCTCTCGTAGCTTCGGGTGTGTGTCTCAAAGCCTCAGGAGGCAAGTGGGAGGGGTTTTCCTTCAGTAGTGGCCTGTATCCTCCAGCCAGGCATCCCTCTGCCCGTCCGACCCCTTGGTAGTATCCTGTAGGGTTTGGGCTGGAGGAAGCTGGGGCCTCCTTTCTTGCCATGCACATCTTTAAAGGGTGAAGGGTCCAAGAGAGCAAGAAAAGCAACTGGCACAGGCAGTTCTGGAAAGCACGGGTCCAGGGAGAAGACCTGTCCTCTTCTCAACTAGAGAGGGCTGTCCCTCTCAGGGTGGCTCCCCGAGCCCCCAAAGGGTTAACAAGGCCCTAAAAATAACCTGCTCCCAGCAGGACCCGCTGATTGGAACCCTCCAGCCATCTGTTCCCATTTTCTCCTGTTCACATTGGAACATCTGAAACCAGCCCCAGAGCCCCAGCCCGATCCCAAAAATAGCCCCAGCCTGCCCAAGGAACAGGCCCCAGGGGCTGGGCATAGGCAGCATGGCCAGCCCGGCAGTGAGGCATGGCCCAGGCCAACTCTGAGCCCTCACTTTCAGGCCCATAGAAGGGAGGTATCCTCCCTGGTCCCAGAAGGAGGTGATGAGCAGAGCCAGGGTCTCCAGCCCACTCATCTTGGTACCAGGCCAGAGTACCAGGTCCTCATCTTGGTACCGACCAGCCAAGCCCAGGTCTCAGACCCAGGAGCCCTGGGATCCTAGCTCTGCCACATCTTAATCCACTTTGTCCTGAGATTTGAATACTCGCTCCCCAGAAGATCCAAACCACCCGTCTGCAGAGCTCCCCCTGTTGTGGGTACCCCATGCCTGCTGCCTACTCCTGGGCTCCTCATCCAGAAGTTCCCAAGCCTCAGCCCCTCCACTATCTCACTCCTACCCCAGGGCCCACAGGACCCTGCTCACCCAGGGTCACTCAGCATCCCCCCTGCCCCACGGTACACAGGGCTGAAGCAGAACTCTTTCCAGCACTGCCCACACTCAAGCAGCCCAGGAAAAGAGTCCTCTGGGCCACGGTGGATGCCAATATGACCCCACCCCACCCCCGGGGGTTCAGGATGCCTCCTCCCTGCCAGCTTGTGTACAGCAGGTGCCAGGCAGGCCCATCTGGGCTTCTATACATATCCCGGGCCTGGGCACTGCTCTGCCACACTTGGGGAAAATGTCCAGGCAGGGTACAGGGAATCTAGGGGACCCTGGACCCTGGGGCAGGCCTCACAGCTGCCATCCAAGTCACAGCTCCACACTGCCATGGCTCTCCCCAAGGAAGGTCCCTGACCTCTTAGGCCAGGAAGGAGAGGAGGCAACCAGTTAAGCCATTTAAGGACAGAATGTAGCGTTTCAGCCTGGTGAAGAACAGAGCAGCAGGGATGGGATGGTGGGAGGGGTGCTAAAGTTGATCTGAGCCAAGCAGCCCGGGGGAGGGAAAGCTCAGCCTGAGAAGTGCTGGCAGACCGGGAGGGACATGTCCTAAGTCCCCCAGGCTCCTCTCTGGGCCTCTGGCTATTTGGCAAACTTGCAACCCAGATGTTGGTGGGCTCCAACGGTGGGGAAACTGAGGCAGCAAGAAAGTGAGTCTGGAAGGGTATTAGAATCCAGGAATCTGAAGTGCTGGAAAGGTTGCCCCCCCCCCCCACTCCTCCCACCGGCCGTCAGTTCTTCCCTGCTAGAGCACCACTGGGAGGGTCGGGAGGGGAAGGGTCGGGGGTTCCTGCAGAAAGCCGTGACTAATAATGAAGAGAAGCAACTCCAGCGTTTATTGAGCACTGGCTCTGTAACATCAGACTGCCCCTAATGCTTCACATGCATGATCTGATTTAATCCTCCCCATAACGCCACAAAAAAGTACTTTCCTGATCCCCACCTTTAAGGCACAGGGAAGCTAAGTAACTTGCCGAAGGTACACAGTCCAGAATTGGAAGAATCAGGATTTGAACCCAGACCCGCCAGCAATTGGGTTTGTAACCATTTTGCAATACAGATTCACCCTGGATCGGCTTTGACGAGAGAACGGGTGCCCCTCACTCATTCTGCACACACTCCCTCCACGCCTGATGTGCACCAGGTCCTGGCTAGAGGCCCCCAGTTCCTGCCCAGGGAAGAGATCAAAGAGAGGGCACCAGTCCCCACCCCCTCAGCACAGGTGCCCTGAGAGCAAAGTTCTCTAGGGCCCCCAGTCCTACCCACCCCCAATCTGCTAAGTCCTCACCCATCCTGGTCCCTAATAGTGGGAAGGGAGCCAAGCAAGTTACCATGACAACAGCACAGGGCCCCAGCTGAGAGAGGCCCCTAGGCTGGCGGTGAGTCTGCCACCCCTCTCACTCACCAGGTGGGGGTCAAAGGTCAAGTAGGACTCACTGGTGAGGGTGGAGTCTAAACCCTGCCCCCACACCTGCTCAGCCACACCTGTCACTGCTCCCCTCTTTTCTCAGGGCTCCAGTTGGAAACAGGACCACTTCCTGCCAGTCCCTGAGGGGTAGTGGCCTCCAGCAGGGAAGGAGGGTGGGGGGATTAGAAGCCCCTCCCTCCTGAGGACAGTCTGAGAGAAGGGCCTCCTCCTGGTCCTCAGCCTTCTCCAGCTTTCCCTAGTCAGTCCAGGAGCCTACAGGCGTGTTTGTTGTGAATTCAGAGAGTTGTTGCTAAGTAAGGAAGGAGGGGAGGGAGGGGAGGGAGGGAAGGAGGGGGGTGGTAGTAGGGAGAGAGCCTCTGTGTGTGTGTGTGTGTGTGTGTGTGTGTGTGTGTGTGTGTGTGTGTGTCTAGAGGCCAGGGCAGAAACCACATTACGGTGGCTGGTAGCCACCCTGGCTTTGACTCAGCCAGCGGAGGCCAAAGCCGGGACAGAGCGGGGCAAGTACTTGGGATGACCAGGAAACTGTACCTTGCCCTCCAGGGGTGATTGGCCAGGAGCTCCCCACCTCCCACCGGGATGGGATCCAGCTAAGAAAAGGATTGGGACTTTCACTGGAGTGGCGCTTTAACCCTTCCTGCCCCGCCCCGCCCCAAGGCTCCGCAGCTCCCCTCCAATGGGTGTAAGAGAGCGAAAGGAGAAGTGGGGGCAGAAAGCCAGGAGGAGGGCGCCCAAGACAAAAAGCCAAGCGGGAGACTCTGGCAGACAAGAGAGCAGCGAGGAGGCTGCGGAGGGCACACACAAGCACACGGAGCTCTCACCTCAGGAGCAAAGTGTGACGGGCTCAGGCTCAAGGGTGTGGTCTGGGAAGGGGGCTCCCTGTGGAGAGACGGTCAGAGCTAGAAGCCCAAGCCAGCAATCTCTGCCCCTGCTCCTCCCATAACCCCAGCCCCTCCCCCAACATGCACACCACATAAACGTGTACACACAGACACACAGCCTGCAGCTCCAGGAAGTCTCTGAGCAACTCGGACACCACCCCCCCCCCCAACTCCAGAACTTCTGTGGATTGGCTGGGAGCCAGGCCTGACCCAGCTGCTGCACCACACCGCTCCCCCTCCCTATCCTGGAAGCAGGAAAGGAGAAGGCACTGGAAGATGCCTTTGAGAGAGAGAGAGAGGAGGGGCCGATGACTCCCATGACCTGGCCTGAGGTTCTGGGGGAAAGGATGGATGGGGAGACCTGAGGACCCTGGCTTTCAGTGCCAGCCGCCCCCAGGGCTATCCTATGTCAGAGAAAAGAAGGGTGCCTCTCCTGAGCCCCTGTGTGGTCTCTTTGGCTACACCCCTTATCCCCTGAAGACGCAAAGTCCCCACCGGCCTGGGTGGGAGGACCTGGGGTGAGAGAATCAGGCTTAGCCGTTCAGTAGGAGGGGGGCTGGGTGAAGCTCCCACAGGCAGGCGGGAGGGAGGCTGGTGGCTGGGCTCAGTTTGTACTGGGGGTCAAAGGGGAGTTCTTTTCCGAAGAATTCTGGGAGAGACGCCAACTAGAGCAAGCTGCTAACCACCCCTCCCTCTCTCTCTCTCTGCACTGGGGGCAGGGGGGTGTCCCTGCCAACCAGACTTAACCCTGTCCAGACTGTGTTGTTCCCAGGCCCAGGACGGGGGAGTTGGGTAGGAGACTTCCAGTTGAGCTCAACTTCCAGTTCAAGGGGGCAAGTGCAGAGTTTCTGCCAGAATAAAGCTGGTTCCACATAGCCCCATCTGGTAGCACCCTGCCCTACCGCCACCTGGGTGACTTTTCTAGGCTCATCTCCTGAAGGTGTCTGCAGTGACGTGTGTGTGCGTGTCTCAGAGACAGAGATTGAGAAACAAACTGAAAATTCCTTGCCAAAGCCCTCCCCTTGCTGGGTCACTGAGCACTGTACCAACCTGTGCCTCTACCCCTCCCTTCCTCCCACTGTGTCCTGGGACCAGAGGCCATGGGGGTGGGGGGAAAGGACAGCTTATCCTTCTGCCTACCTCCTGCTGCTGTCTCCACAGGCCCTTGACTCCTACAAACAGCCCCTGCCGTGGCCCTCTTCTTCCTCACTGATTTGACCCAAGTGCTACTGGAGGGAAGCATCCAACTGTAGCCAGAGATCCCAGGTTGGGAAACTGAGTCATAGCGAGACATCAGGGTTTCCAGTGCCTGAATCCCAGGCTGACATAACAACATAACTCTGCTATCACCACCCTTGCTTTGGCCAAAAAAAAAAAACCCCTCAAAACCAAAAAACAGCCCCTCTGGCACCACCACCCCCTCCCCGCCCCACTGCAGAGCACAGTCTAACTGCAGAAGGAACGGATAAGATTCAACATCAGGAAGGACTTCCCAGGATCCAAGCTACAATGGCAGCTGGCCCCTCCCCAAATGCCTCATATTTCTGGGGTGAAACATCACACCCCTAGGATTCCAGCCCCTTCTGTCTTCTGTGAAGGTGGGAAACACAAACGTCTTGTGTCGTTTTACTGCCTGCCCCTAGCCAGAGAAGTCAACTTTCCTGAATCTTAAATTAGCCACCACCAAGCTCCCAGGTCTGATGTGGCTGGATGTTCCTCATCCCTGCGGGAAGGAAGTGACTGGGGTAGAGGGGTAATCCCCTTTCCTAGCCCTTTCGGGCACCGGGGCCTCCCTGTGACAGCCGCCACTGTATCATCAGGTCAAGAAGACGGTGCACTGATAGTTTGGGGATCCCTCAAGATGCTGGGCATCTGCGAGGGGCAGAGGAAGAGAGCCCAGCCCTGGGGATAGTTTATCCCAAAGTCTCCCCACTCCACCACTTTCTCTCCAAGGACCACGGAACTGCCAGAAGCCTTGGCCCCACTCCAGGAAACCTCCCTATCAAGGGACAGAGGACTCCATGTCCCAGGTCGCTGCAGGGAGACCTGTGACGACACACCCCAGACATGTTCAAAGGGAGGAGGAGAGAAGTGA
This sequence comes from Neofelis nebulosa, assembly GCF_028018385.1. Classification (NCBI taxonomy): domain Eukaryota; kingdom Metazoa; phylum Chordata; class Mammalia; order Carnivora; family Felidae; genus Neofelis; species Neofelis nebulosa. The sequence goes on from NC_080791.1 coordinate 16,331,151, forward strand.
GAACAGAAGCAGAGCACACACGTGCACAAACGCACACACATCCACACACGTACGCTCATCAAAGAGACACAACCCCAGGCGTATATACGCACTCCTTACAGATACTCCCCGTAGGCGCAACTGAGACACGGACACAATTCCCAAAGATACACATCCGAGATACCTCCTAAAAGTAACCCCAAACTCCCTAAGAATGGCTCAAAACCCACAGAGGCTGTCATCCTCGTAGAGAATGAGGAGATCTCAAGAATCACAAAACACACGGGCCAGTCACACAGAACTGCTGACAGAAGATACACCCACAGTGGGATACACACACACACACTGGCGTGCACGCACACACGCAGAGTAGTATGCACGTGGCTGAGTGTTAGCACTCAAACTCACACACACACACACACCCTGGCAATGCACAGCGTGAGGTCAGATTAGAGGACTAAGTTCTGGGCTAGTGGGGAGGAGGGGAGGCAGAGGGGGGTGGAGAAGTACTCAGGGATTTCAAAACAATCTTGGTTTCGAAATGCTGGAAATGCTGGATTCAGGGCCATTCCCAGTTGAGGCTGGTGGGGGGGGGGGTGGGGGGGGAGTAAGGGGGAGGGGAAGACAGGCCAGTGCAGGGCCACCAGCCCTTTGGAGGAGGGGGTTGGACAGAGGGAATCCCAGCCTCCTCTGGGAGAAGGGGGCCTAGAAGAGACACCAAGGTTAGGAGGGGCAGGTGGTCCAGGACCAAGCAGGAAGGGCCTGGGGTGGAAAGGAGGCAAAAAAAGGAGAGGGCTCCCCTTTGGCCACTGACTGAAAAAGTAAGAAGACAGGGAGGTCACCCCTCCCCTGAGGAGTGAGAGGAAGAGGGAAGCTGCCTGTGCCCACTTCCCCCAGTTATGGGCAGTGGTAAACACCTTCTCCCCTACAGAGTAGCCCCCTGGCTGCCCTTCTCCACCAGCTAGCAGAGCCCCAAGGTGGGCCCAAAGCTAAGGGGTCCAAGAAGGTGGGGGGATAGCTAGGGCCTGCAGGGCTCAGAGATCTTTCCTGGGACCCGAGCCTCCCCATACTCAGAGCAGGGTGGGAGACAGCTGCCTGGGAACCAGGAGCTTCCCTCTTCTTCATGGGGGGGGCGGGGGGGAGGGAGGGGGGGGAGGATTTGGGGAGACTGAGGGAGTACAACACACCCCCACACCCAGGAAGTCACCCCTTTCCTCCCAGGGCAGCAGAATGCCCTCCATGCCCCTCCCCCAACCTCTGGGGAAAGTCGGCAGTTCTCTCCCAGGGAGGGGAGGTCAGGCCAGGCTGGGGGTGGGGCTCTGGAGGCCTGGCCCTGGCACCCGGCAGAGGAAATTCCAGGCTGTAACTCCAGGCTGCCTTTAGGGCCGCCCATCCAAGTGGCATGCAGCACCTCAAGAGTGCTAGTACGGGGGCGTCCTCCACTGAGACCCTCAGCTCCCAGCCTCTGGCTACCTAGCCCTCCAATGGGCTCTAGCCCCAGCTCTAGTAGATAAAGGACAGGACCTGGGGAAACTTAGGACTCTCTGGGCGAGCCTCCACCAGCCCCATCCCGGCCCCTTGGCCACTCAGAGCCTCCTTTTCCCAGATCCCCGGGGGGCAGCCCCTACAGTGTGGCTAAGGGTGGGCAGCTGCCAGGGTTGGCAGGCAGGGGCACAGATGCCAAACTACAGCAGCCGGGCGCTCAACAGGTTGAGCCAGTCCCTGGAACAGCCAGCCCCACCCCAGGGAGAGCGGGCCTGGCAGAGGCTCCCTGCCCGCGGCACCCAGCCTGTACCCGCTTGGCTCCCACGGCTGCCCACTTTCCCACGGTGCCATCCCCCTCTGCCCCCTCCCCCCCGGGTCAGCACCCGGGCAGCGCCCAGGGCTCCTGGCGCAAGGAAGGGATGCCATTTCCCTGTCACCCCTGGATGCCAGGCTCTTGGGGTGCCTCACTACCAGCAACCAAGGAGCCCCAGAAGAGCAAGCATGTCCTGATGGACAACAAGAACTCCAAAGTGCCCCCCACCTCCTTGCAGGCTTTTCCCTGTCCTGGGGAGACAGGACACTCAGACACCCTGGATCCCTGCAGCTGCCCAGTCCCCTGGGCGCTGGGGCAGAAGTTCAGCCTGTGGCGCCAGAGGCAGTGTGGGGGTGCCCCCAGATCCTGTCTCAGACTCCCTGGAGGAGGGGCTGCAGAGCTGGGTGACCGCTGGCCCCTTCCGCTCCCACCACAGCTTCTGCCACCTGCGGCGCTGGTCCCTTCCTTCCACCCCACTCCTGGGCTCCACGGAGCTCCGTCCCAGCCACTCCCCCACAGGCAGGCATCCCCCCTTTGCAGGCATCTCCTTTAATCTAAAGCAGGTGCCAGGCATTCCAGCCCTGGCTGAGTCGACATTGCCACCCACTAGGCCTCTGCCCAGAAGGCTACTGCCCTGCTTATTCATGGAAGTCGAGTCCCCAGCCCAGGGCTCCCGCTTAACCCAGGTACCCAGACACTGGGGTGGGGGCGGGGGGCGGGAACTCCCCAGACAGGCACGGGCGCCCAGCACAGGTTCAATAAGCAAGTTCACTGGACCCCACGTTACCACTGCTGTGCTAGCCCCAGATTTCTGTGGACCACCAATCCCTCTCCAGGACTCTGTAATCTCTTCCCGCCTTGACCCTCAACCCCAGTAGTTAAAGACTCCTTTTGGACCTCCACATGGACCTCCACAACCCACCTCTAGCCATAGGGCCCCTGCTATCCCAAGCATAAGAGTTACTCTGGATCTAAGATTATACCATTCTATCCCCGACCAGCACCTTCGGAAACATTAAGCTCCCCTTCCCCTAATCAAGAACAACACAGGTAAGCAGAGAACCTCTGGAGGGAGGCAGCGAGAACCAGACCAGGTTCTCCAAGGCCAAGGAGCCTGATCTCTTAGGGGAGTGAGCACCTTCCTCCCTTACCAGACTTCCTTGGCCCCTCACCTTCCTTGCCCATTCTCACTGGGTCCTGAGGCTTCTATCAGCAGACAATTCACAGATGACACCAGAAAGACAGGGCCTAATCACGCTCTTCCCCTGGGGCCATGAAAGCATGGTCTTGACCCAGAGAAGGTGAGATGGTGCTGGGGGTTGTGGGGGGCAGAAAAGCCAGGCCCAACAGAAGTGGCTGCTTGCTGGAGAGGCTGAGGAGCCGGGAGAACCGGGGCAGTGGAAGCCCACCCACCCTGGAGGTCTCACTCAGAGAGCTGCCCAGAGGCATCAGTAGGATTCCAGCTGATACAGTGTGCAGACAGCTTTCCTAGGTAAAACAGGAAACCAAGGCCAAAGATCAAGTGGGCCTCAAGCCCCCTATCCCATGGCTCAGTCACATGCCCAGCTCACCTTTCCCAAGCAACACTTTTTCTCTCTGCAGCGGAGCACCCCCCACCCCCCACACCCAGACACAGACACACACCCCAAGCAGCAGACAGACTGAAGGAGGAGGGAGGAGGGGTGTCAGAAAAACCCGGAAGGAAGGAGGCCGGACAGACAGACAGAAGCAGATCCTGGCTTCACTGCTCCAGAGAGACACCCTCCAGACTCCCAGACGGTGAGGGACACTCTCTTTCTCTGCTCCCAAGAGGGAGAAGGGGAGAGTAGACTTAGTGTCTCCTGAAACCAAATTCCAGTAGCTCTGGGATAGGACATACCCCCAGACATGTGAGAAGCCCTAAGCCTCACTTCTCTTCCCCATATTCCTCCCCCACGGTCTCCGGGGGGACCAAGGCAGAGGGAGCCTCCCCTTAGCAGAGCAGGGACACCTCCAAGGAACTGTGTGACTGCCCCACCCCCCAGCCAAGCCCACACCACTGAGAATCCTTGGCCGGGAGACTCCTCCAGTCACAGCCCCTGCTGCACCTAGGCACTGCTTGGGGGCAGAGTGTAACCCCAGCAATCCCCAATCCCAATGTACCTCTTTCTGGAGGCTCCCATTAACCAGGGGAGGAGTGCTGGGGTGCTGAGACCCAAGGGGTTGGTGAGCCTGGGAGGGGGACTACATCTCCCAGAAGCCCCCAGGGCAGGGTTGCTGCTCCAGCTGGCCCAAGGCCGGCCTTGTTCTCTGCGCTAGGGTGGCAGGGTCCCCTGATTGCCCCTAAGCCCTCCCCCCTGAGCTCTGGGGCTGCCAACCTGATTGGGGGCCCAAGAGTAGCCACCACAAATCCTGAGGGCGTCCCCCACCCCTTAAACAGCCTAGGGGTGCGTGCCAGAGGGCAACAATCAGACTGTGTTCCCCCTTCCCAATTCGAACTGGATCTCCCTCCTCGCGCCTCTGCCTGCCTGGCATGACTTTCGCCCTCGGCCCCAGCCCACCCCTCACCTCGCGCCGGTCGGGGGTCCTCACGCCAGGCCGGAGCTGGACACCATGACCAGGTCAGGGTCGGTGACTGGATTGGGGTCCTCCGGGTTGCCAGTTGGAGGTGCGTAGGGGGGCGGGCAGGCGGTGATCTTTTGATGCTGGATGCCTTGATCTCAATACCAGCCCGGGCCGGGAGAGGGTATCCGGGGGTCTCTGGGCGCCTGGGTTCCTGCCTCCCCACCGCCGAGCATGGTCTTGGGCGCCGGACACCGGCGGGAGAGCGTGCACACCCGCCCGGCCCGGGGCTCGGGGCTGGGGTCTCGGCCCCGAACCTCAGGGCTCCGGCTCCTGCTCCTCCTCCCTTCCTTCCTTCCTTCCTTGCTTCCTTCCTCCCTTCCTTCGCCTCCTCCTTTCACTTTCCCCGAGGCCCGCGGGGACGGCGGGCGCGGGGCGGGGAGGGGGCTGTCTGGGCGCTTATTGTTGGTCGGACGCCGAGGGTCCGGGTCGCAGCCCCCGGGCGGCGCGGCGCCGGGGGACCCAGGCGTGCGGGCGTCCGTCCGGCTGGCTCCGGGCGGCGGCGGTGGTGCAGCGGCCCCGGGTCCGGGGCATGTCCGGCCACTGGCTCCGCCGCGCGCCGCCGCCTCCCCGGGCTCCCCTGCGCTGCCGGAGCCTCGCTCGCCCCTCCACTCGGCTCCTCTCCCCAGCCTGAATAAGCATCGGGGCTCTCTGGCTGCCTCCTTCTGCCTTCATACCAGAGCCCGGAGAGGCCCCTGTCAAAATAAGAGCTCCCCCATCTCGCTCGCCTCCTCGCCCAACCCGGCTCCCCCAGCCTCCCAGTGGTCTGACTCGGTAAGGCGCCCGGCCGGCTGGCTAGCGGGAGGCAGGTTGGCCCGGGGGCGGGGAGGGGGCTTCTACCCTTCTCTCCTCCCCATTCCTGAGGACTGGGCACGAGACGCCTCAACACCATCCCAGGCAACAGAGAGATTTGACAAACCTACCCTCCAATCTACGCTGATTGGAAGGAGTGGGAGTTGCCTGGACTTCCCGCAACCCCCAACACACACACACACACACACACACACACACACACACACACACACACAAATACTGGGTCCCCTTTTCACTGTACCCACCCACATTCATTATGCACTGAGCATCTCTTTATTCATCTTTCTTTCCTAGTAGATCATGAGGTCCTTGAGGACATAGACTGAGTTTTTTCATCTCAATCCTTAGCCCAAAGTGAATGCTAAGAAAATGTTTGTGGAAGTAAAATCTTTGTCTTCGCAAAAGAACTCTCTCCTAATCTCAAGGTGCTCCACGCGTGGGCGCGTGCACACACACACACACACACACACACGACTCTATAGGAGGATAGATGCAATGAAAAAGAAATTATAAAGCCCTTTTAAAAAGCATTTCACCAATGTGATTTCGGTGTTTACCACAAGCCCGTGAGAAAGATGTTATGGCCCCATTATATCGGTGAGGAAACTAAGACTTGCATTTGTTAAGGACCTCCTCAGGTTTATACGGCTAGGCTAGAACGTGGGAAGCCCAGAAGTGGAATTCAGGTCTCCTTATCCCAGGACACTTCCCCTGTATCCCACTGCTCCCACCTAAAATTAATACCAACAAGTAACAAGCATGGGCTGCTTCAGAAAGAAGACCAGCAAACCTGTTTGCTCCCGATATTCAGTTCCACTGCCCTCTCTCCTCCCCTTCGAATAGATGGTCCCCAGATCGCCTTACAGACCGCCCTCTCTCCTGACTACCTCTCCTTACATCTATGCCACTCAACTGAGTGCTTACTTAACGTTTTGTTTCTCCTGTATATATGTTTGGTTGCCCCAAAAGATTGAGGACCCAGACCATGCTTTCTATGCCTCTACATTCCCCACAGCAGTCAAATGTTGGGCTCATAGTAGGGCTTTTGTAAACACTTATTTGGTGGGTTGATAGTGCCAGCAGCTGGGGCCTGGGCAAGGTCTGAGGAGGCACAGGTGGAGATGAGGGACAAACCCTCAAAAACAGATAACCCCTGTGTGAGCCTCACATCAGTTTACAAATCATTTTCATGCACATTATCTCTAGATCATGTTTTGATCCAATCAACAAAACTTCCCCAAGTGCCTACTAACTGCTGTGCCAAACACCAAGCTGGGTCAGGAGTTGAATCATCACAACCTCATGAGGTAGGTATTCCCACTTAAAGGAAAAGAAGACTGAAGCCCAGAGAAACTGAGCTCAGGTTTGCAAGATCCTAGAGCCTAGGCAGTAGGCTAATTTCCTCTCCTCTCTCCAGGGTCCTGTGGATATACGTGAGCCACCAAGGCAAAAGGGCCATTTCTCAAACAGTGTGCTGGTTAGAAGGTAGGGCCCACCCCATTTGTGTGGATCAGTCTCCTCTTACATACATGACAAACCACATGGGCTTGTTATGATCCGTTTGGCACAATGCCCGGTTCACAGGAGGTCCAGAAAACTGTTCGCAGGAGTGAGAGCTGTGTTGTAAGAGGTCTGTTAAATGTGGTACACAGTAAGTTCAAGCGTATTCGTCATGTCCTGTGGAGCAGCCATGTAGAGCGCTCCCCTGGGTGGGGCTGTGACTCATTGCCCCAACGTAGGTTCCAGGTCGGGATGCAGAGCTGAGCTCCGAGCAGCCACGAGTTCTGGGTGGAACCCTGGAGCGAGCGAGGAGAGGAGAGGGGCCGGCGGCCCACTGCCGGAATCGAGCGGCTCCCTCTACTGGCGAACTCGGGGAATCACCAGGTGTTTCCGTGTATCTGTGTGTCACCGTGTCACGAGGAGTGTCACAGGTGTGTCAGTGAGTGTCGGTGGAAGTGCCAGCACGGGTAGAGGTGAGTGAAGGTGCCTGCTCATGGAGCAGTGTGGGTGCGACAGTGCCATGCGGGCCTGTCTCTGCAACCACAGAATGTACACACACAACCGTATCATGGAATACAATTTACTTTGGGGCTGGAGGCGGAGGGGGAGTGAGGAGGGCGGCTCTAGGGCTGCATATTATCAGAGATTACTTCGTGAAGTGATTAGGACGAAAGTCGGTTCCAGCTGAGACTCCTCACCAACCCCATACCGATGGGAGGAATTCAGGACTGAAGAACAGGTCTTGGGAAGGCACTCTATCCCCTAAAGGAACTGACGACCCAAGAAAGGGTTAACTTTGAGCCCTACAGTGGCTTCAATCATTGGCTCAGAGCACTGTCAATCAGAGTTCTGGGGCGGGGTTCTCGGGCCGCCTGCGAACTGCCCAGGGCCCCTCGCTTGCCCCTAGACCCCCACATCATTTTACTTCTGGGCTGCGCCCACACCCCTATCTTGGTGGAGACACCTTCCTGGGCCTGGAGGAAGAGCAGATCCGGGCATCCTGGCTTCCCCACTCACTCCAGCTGCCTGGCTTCCTGATAGATGGTGATTATTATATAATAGACCTGCTGGACAGAACCGTGCCAGCGCTCGGAACACTTTGCCCCCTCCTCGAAGCGTGCCCCAAGGTCTGGCACCAGCCGCACCAGAGCCCGCCGCCCAGCTCTGCCGGCTCCCCCAGCACCACCTCCATCCCCGGGCGGGAGACCCCTGGGCCACCTTCCCCGGTGGACCTGGGGCCACGTCTTGGGATGGGGCGGGCGCCAGGCTGGGAGTCGGGCGGGCGCCCAGCAGGTCTCAGTGTCGGCCTGCAGAGTTTGGCTTTACCAGCGCCTCGCCGGGATTGTGGGACCCACCTGGCCCCTCGAACCTGAACTTGGAACTTGGGAGCCAAAAGAGGTGGGGATAGGGGGCGCAGGGGCCAGGGTAGAAAGGGAAAGAAGTTTGGGAAAGGTGCGGGGGCAGGAAAAAGGAGCCTGGGTGAGGGGGCCGGCAGGGGCAGTGGGGGAGGGACTCTTATCCTGACAGGGCTCCCGCCTTCCCCGACTGGAGGGTTTGGAAAAACTGAGCAGGCAGCCAAGGCTTGGCTGGAAATCCTGCAGCCCACCCTCCTGGGGACACAAAGCTGGAGGGCGGAGGCAGGGCGGGGGAAGAGAGCACGACCCCGGGGAGGGCAGGGCCTCTTTTGGGGCTGGGGGCCCAGGGGCCAGGTCCCTGGGGAGGGGGTTCCTGGCGCTGTCTCCCTGCAGTCTGTTTCCCCCTTCTCCTCCACTCCCCCTCTCCTCGCCCCCCCCTCCTCCCCCTCCCCGGCTCCAGTCTTGCAGATTGCGGGCAGACTTAACTCCTTGAGTGCCAGCCTGGTGGACTCTGAGGTGGTGACTCTGGGAGGGAGGGAGGGAGGGAGGGAGGGAGGGAGGGAGGGAGGAGACTCCGGACCCCACTCCCACCACTGTTTAACACCTTGTGGCCCGGAACGCAGTCTCGGGATCTGGGCTGGTCAGAGCCCTGGAAGGTTGCCTGGTACTCGAGGAGAGATACACAAAACCCGGCACCCGAGAGCTGCATAATCTGGCCCATTCTGCTGCCAAATCTTAACCGTCTACACTCCCGCCACCCCAGTCCTCTGTGTCTCTCCCTCCACTCTTCGGCTACCCTCCCCCCACTACCCGACCCACCAGTCGTTACAAAGGTCCCCGACCGACAGAAGGCTCGTGAGAACCCGGAAGTCTGGGTTCTGTGGCTGCCCCAGCATTCTCTGTATCCTCTGTGAGGCCCAGCGCGGGTGACCACAACCCGTACCTCTTTTGCCTCCAGGGGGCTCCTTCACCTTTCTGCGGAGGTAGCTGCCCAACTGAGGCAGGGAATGGTAGCCTCCGCCAGCCCCGGCTGGAACAAGGGCCTGAGTAACTGGAAACCCTGACTTCACCTCCACCCTAGCCCCTTTCTCGGGCAACACCCCCTCCGCCATCAGATTGGCCTTCCAGTTCGGCTCTGAATGACTCTGCCCGAGCAAAGTAAACCAGGCCAGGCAGGAAGGGGTTAACGGAGCTAGCCGACTCCGTGTGAGAGCCAGGTGAGGCACCGCCCATCTTGGCCCTCAGGTGTGTGTGGGTGGGGACGTGGAGGGACACCGACCTAGGGGCCGCTTTTTTGCCCCCTGGTGGCTAGATCTGGCCTAGCAGTGGCAGGCGGAAGCTGCGCGCCGCGCCGGTGGGGATGGGTGGAAAGATTTTGCAGACAGTTAGAGGACTCCTCCCGCGCCAAGAACACTTCCGGAGGGAAAGAGAATCCTCTGGGAGGGCTCGTGGAAGCAGGGAACTCCCACAGGCCCTGCCATGTCCCCCTCACTCAGCGGGCTGCCTCAGCCACTTCCAGATCTTTGCCCTGGGGGACTCCACTCGCGGGTTTCAGGTGCCCAAGGACCTGGAAGAGGGAGGAGGGAGTGAAGACATAGGCTCTGTCTCATCCTAATAGAGGAGGTCAGTCGCGGGGCGCTGCTCCTCACCTTCTTTTTCTTCTTGTGCCCCCAGCCTTCCCAGAACTCCCATTCCCTCTGGACCCCAGCATCAAATTCAAACCTGTAGTCAGGCTTCGGAGCTCCTACCAGCTACCCTGGCACACCTCAGCTACCCTCCCCTCCAGCCAAGCGGCCCTCTGGGTTTCTCCTCATAAAAGAATCCCTCTTGAGGGGTTCTAGGTGCTCACAACCGCTTCCCCTTATCCCCCTCAGGGCTTGAGACCCTTCCTCCCCTCCACCCCAAGCCCTTCCAGGTTACTGAAGGCCTTGTTCTTGCGGGCTTCCTTCCTTCCTTCTTTTTTGCTGTTCCTTTCAATTGGCTCACTTCCCTCCCTCTCCCCATTTCCCATTATCCTCTAAGACTTTCTTTCTTTCTTTCTTTCTTTCTTTCTTTCTTTCTTTCTTTCTTTCTTTCTTTCTTTCTTTCTTTCTTTCTCTTTCTTTTTCATGTTTATTTGTTTTGGAGAGAGAGAGACAGAAAGTGCATGCATGGAAGGGGCAGGAGGGGCAGAGAGAGAAAGAGAGAATCCCAAGCAGGCTCCGAGCTCACTGCCAGAGCCCAACTCGTGACCTGAGCCAAAATGAAGAGTCAGGCCGACTGAGCCACCTGGGCGCCCCAAGAATTCCTTTTTATATAGGCACTTCATGCACACAGGGACCCTGACTGACTCAACATTTCCCTTTTCCTCCTGGAATCCTTCTCTGACCAACCCATGGACTTATTCATTCAAAAACCATTTTTCAGGACCTACTATGCACTGGGCACTGGATGAGACAATGCGTCTATGTTGGGGAACAAGACAGATGTGTCACCCTCAGAGCCTGCAGTCTAGGTGGGGATGGAGAAGTGAACAAATGATCTCAGTTCATTGTCATGAAGCCTTGGGGAGCATCTCAGAGAGACACCTATCCTGGACTTGGGAGTCTGAAAAGTTTCCGGCTTGGGAGCAACATCTGAGCTGAGACTTACTCTAGCCTAAGGTGTGGTTCCGCCCAGGTGAACAGTACATCTCACTGGAGGCCTAAAGATAGAACAGGATTCCAACAAGGGACCTCACCAGATGTTATGGGGGGGGGGGGGGTGTCTCTAAGGCTGCACTCCCAAACAACCCATTTCTTTTTTAAGATTTTATTTTTGGGGGTGCCTGGGTGGCTCAGTCAGTTGAGCTTCCTACTTCGGCTCAGGTCACGATCTCACCGTCTATGAGTTCGAGCCCCGCGTCGGGCTCTATGCTGACAGCTCAGAGCCTGGAGCCTGCTTCGGATTCTGTGTCTCCCTCTCTCTCTAACCCTCCCCCACTCATGCTCTGTCTCTCTCTGTCTCAAAAATAAAATAAAACATTAAAAAAAATTTTTTTTTAAGATTTTATTTTTTATTTTTCTGACTTTTTTTGAGATTTTATCTTTTAAGAGCCCACAACCCCAAGATCAAGAGTCGCACGCTCTACCGACCGAGCCAGCCAGCTGTCCCCCAAACAACCTATTTCTAATAAATTTTCCAAGTCCCAAAAGAAAGAGGACTAACCTGAGAATCTAGAGTATGTGACCTTGGCCTAGTCACACCCAGTCTCTGGGCCTTAGTTTTTTCAAATGGAAATCAAGAGGGTTGGAGTTTATCTTCAGGCTCTTTATCAGGAAGATAGCAATTAAATAGAAGGCTTGGTTAGTTAAGAGAGAAATACTCACTTAGCTCTGGTGGGCTTGGGGAGGGATAGCAGCTTTCAGAAGCCCAGGAGAGGCTACCACAAGCAGGGGCCCAGAGAAAGCCACCTCCTACCCCTCACCGTACACGTCGACTGGCAGGTGTTTTTTTTTTTTCCTTCAATGTTTATTTTAATTTTTTTATGACAACGTTTATTCATTTTTGAGAGACAGACCACGACGGGGGAGGGGCAGAGAGAGAGGGAGACACAGAATCCCTAGCAGGCTCCAGGCTCTGAGCTGTCAGCACAGAGCCGGACGTGGGGCTCGAACTCCCAAACTTCAAGATTGTGACCTGAGCTGAAATCGGACATTTAATCGACTGAGCCACCCAGACACACCCTTTTTATTTTTGAGAGAGCGAGGAGAGAGAATCCCAAGCACGCTCCACGCTATCAGCACAGAGTCCCACATGGGGCTCGAACTCACAAACCTGTGAGATCACGACCTGAGCCGAAAACAAGAGCTGGACACTTAAACGACTGAGCCACCCAGGAGCCCCATCGCCTGGCAATTCTGAGTGCTGGGAACATTTAATTTCTGCCATCAACTGAAGGCAAGAGCTCTTCTAAGACCGTGCTGGGAGGAGTGAGCATGGGGGCAGGGAGCACACATAGGATACATTTCGTTGCCGCATTAATTTGCTCTCAAGTGTAGCACTCCAGAGCTTTTGTTTTTAATAGAATGTTCGCAAGTAAGGAAACTGAGGCCCAGAGTGGTGAAAGGACTTGCCCCACACCACGTGGCTGGTGAGCAACGGCTAGAAGCAATGCCCAGGCCTCCTGACTCCCAGTCCAGACCCTTTCCACCACACCACTGTAGCATTTGCTTCCAACTTTCCATTGGACTTCTTCCTGTGTCTGGCTCATTTCCCTGGGAGGCCATGAGATCTGGGAAGGCAGGCTTGGCCTTCTTATCTGGACATCCCCCAGAGCCTGGTGCGGAGCTCTGAACACAGGGAGGGGTGCACAGATGCCCCAGGCACCCCCATCCCCCCTTTTCTGTCTCATCATGAGTCTCTTTACAGGCACGGAACTCTCTGGCCCAAGGGGAAAATGGCACCCCTGGATTGTGGACAACCCCCTGAACGAGGCATATCCTCAGTCCCAGCAGGGCCTAACGCCTGCTCTGTGACTTCCAGAAACCGCTCTGTGATGGACTTCCGGGGGCCTTATTTTCTCCATCTGTCAAGACCCACAACCCCTTCTAATTGCTAGGGTACTTGGAACTTGAAGTCCCAGATGAGGAAATGTTTTTACAAGACGTAACTCTGAGGTAAGGGAAGAAGCTTCACGATCCAGTCTGTTTCGCAGAATCCCGCAGCCTCGGGACCCCGTCTGCTCCATCTGCTGGGACTAGGGTACCGCCTCACGGGGTGCCCACACCCTCGCACTGTGCTGGACCCCGCGGAAGTTGCAGGATACGAAACCTGAACCTATTCTGCGATCCCGCCAACTAATTTCCCACAACCGAAAATAATTTCACCAAGGAATCCCAATTTTCACTTGTATCTCTTGGGGCTGCTCCGGTTTATTACCTACAACGCCGCTTGTTAAAATTCCCTTCCCCCTTTTCTGCTACACCTTGCAGCAGCTACCTGTCTCTCTGCCTCTCTCTGTCCTCTGGAGTCAACAGAGCTTTTCTGCCTCTCTTTGCCCGCTCTCTTCTCCGTAGCGTATGGACTGGCTTAGCCTGTCAGGCTTCATTATTTTCCGTTTCTTTCACCCGTTACCCAGATTCTAACACACAAGGAAGCTGCTTGGTTCCTGCCTCCTGTTTCTCCCCGGCTATCCCTCCAGTTCTCTGTATCACAAAAGCCCTGGAACTGAGTGGGCCTAGACAACATTTCCAACAACAGGTGAGGGATAAAATTATCTTGGGGTGGGGGCAGGGAGAGGGGAGGCAGAGGGAGGCTGAGAACAGTCAATGATGGATAAGTTTTGATCCTCTAACAGGCACCTGCCCTCAAGGAGCTTATGAGGTGGAGACAGTTAAAACACAATAAACGTTGCTAAATAATTGAAAGATGTGGACCTGACGTGATCAGCGCGGCATCCTCGGGGAGACCTGTGGAGAAAGAGGAGATTGACCTCAGGTCCAGGGGAGGGCAAGGGCTTAGTAAGGGGCACAGAAAGAAGAAAAGCAATGGAATCACAGATCTTGGTGGGAAGGGGCCTCAACAAAGAACAGCTACCTAGTTCGGGTTCTTTCTGATGCTCAGCTAACAGCCCTGGCAAGCAGGGGATCAGTCACCGTCTTCTTGAACACCTCCAGCCGTGGGAAACTTACTGTCTCCCAAGGAAGCCAGTTCCATTTATGAACATTTGTGGGGTTTTTTAAGTTTATTTCTTTATTTTGAGAGAGAGAGAGAGAGAGAGAGAGAGAGAGAGAGAGAGAGCTTGCGCACCAATGGGGGAGGGGCAGGGAGAAAGAGAGAATCCCAAGCAGCCTTCATGCTGTCAGCACTGAGCCCGATGCGACGCTTGATCTCATGAAGCATGTGATCATGACCTGAGCCGAAGTGATGAGTCAGACATTCACTTAACCGACTGAGCCACCGAGGTGACCCTGGTTTTTGTTTTTAGTTAAAGTTATTTCATGTATTTAAAGTAAGTCTAGGCCCAACATGGGGCTTGAACTTACAACCCTGAGATCAAGAGTATATGCTCTACTGACTGAGCCAGCCAGGCAGCCCTAGGAATGAGCATTTGTTTTTCCTTCCTTCGAGCTGAACTCTCTCCCAGTGGTCTTTACTTATTAGTCCACACGCGCTACCTCCTCGGGTCACAAAATGTAAGGCTAGTTCTTCCTCCTCATGATAACCCTTCACTTATTTGAGCTTCAATGATTCCTGACTCTTCTCCTCCTACCCAACCTAAATATTCCCAGTTCAATAAACCCTCACTCCCATGATAACACCTGGCCAACTTAGAGTCAAGCAAGGCTGTCAATCCTCTCCTTTATTCCAAATACCGTATCTCTATTAATCCGACCTAAAATTGAATTTACTTTTGGCAACCGTATCATGCTGATGACTCAGACTGAACTTACTAAACCCCTCATTTCTGTGATTCTGTTTCACCCGAACTGCTTCTTTTTCTTTTTTTTTTTTTCTCACGTGAACTGCTTCTAAGCCTCACCATTGTACAATGCTGAGGTCTTACACGGACCTTTGATCATTTCATCTTGTTAAGTTGGCCTGACATTCTACGTATGGAGATGATTGGGGGATCCTTATCTTGTCCTTCAAAGTGTTTACTATCCTTCCAGGGCTATATGTGTGAAATGTGCTACTACGTTTTCATATCAGATAATGATAAAAATATTTAACAGGACAGAGATGAAGACAAAACTCTAAATGACACAGTTGTCCTCCTGGTTGATACCGGTCTGTGTCACACTGAGAAGATGATACATGGTTTTGTAGGTGGGATGGGGTCAGATGGTAATGAGCCTCCAACATGTAAAGAAAGAATAAGAAAATAGATTCAGAAGGTTTTTGAGCACAAGAGTCTTATGGAAACAGGTTGATATAGGGGCGCCTGGGTGGCTCAGTCGGTTGAGCGTCCAACTTCAGCTCAGGTCACGATCTCACGGTCCGTGGGTTCGAGCCCCGCGTCGGGCTCTGGGCTGATGGCTCAGAGCCTGGAGCCTGCTTCCGATTCTGTGTCTCCCTCTCTCTCTGCCCCTCCCCCGTTCATGCTCTCTCTCTGTCTCAAAAATAAATAAACGTTAAAAAAAAATTAAAAAAAAAAAAAGAAACAGGTTGATATAGCAAAAAATAAAACAAAACACCAACTTTGGAACTCTGCACATCTGAAGTTGAATCTCAGCTCAGTCGCTTTCTCGCTGTAGAACTTTGAGCAAATTACTTTAACCACTCAGAACATCAATTTCTTCTCTTGTAGTATGGGATAATGCCTCCTCGACTGTGGAGATTAAGTGAGATGATATATATGAAAAGCCTCATACATAAAAGGCTCTCAATAAACTAAGAAGAAAAAGCAGGAGAAAGAAGGAGAGAAGAAAGTCGTGTTTAGAACAGGCTTAGTTTCGGCGGCGGGGCAGGGGGGGTGGGGAAGCGGGTAGGGGTGGCAAATTTATGATAGGCCCAAGTAAAAAATCCAAGTGTAAAATGAGCCTCTGGTGAGGCCCAGATTGACTGGATGCTTGGTCTAGGGCAATATATACGAAATGGCAGACCGCTGGAAGTGGATGTGGGTGACATTTCAAAAGGAGAAGTGATTCACCTTGGATTCTGGCTACGTGTGTGGAGAATGACAGAGAGGAGACATGGGAGCACAAAGAGAGGAAATGGATTAGGGAAGAAGGGTTCAGGGGCGTCTGGGTGGCTCCAAGTGTCCGACTTTGGCTCAGGTCATGATCTCACGGCTCGTGAGCTCGAGCCCCGCATGGGGCTCTGTGCTGACAGCTCAGAGCCTGGAGCCTGCTTCGGATTCTGCGTCTCCCTCTGTCTCTGCCCCTCCCCGGCTCATGCTCCGTCTGTCTCTCAAAAATAAACATTGGGGCGCCTGGGTGGCTCAGTTGGTTAAGCGTCCGACTTCGGCTCAGGTCACGATCTCACAGTCTGTGAGTTCGAGCCCCGCGTCAGGCTCTGGGCTGATGGCTCAGAGCCTGGAGCCTGCTTCTGATTCTGTGTCTCCCTCTCTCTCTGCCCCTCCCCCGTTCATGCTCTGTCTCTGTCTCAAAAATAAATAAAAACGTTTAAAAAAATTAAAAAAATAAATAAATAAACATTTAAAAATTAAAAAAAAAAATAGAAGCGTTCGTGTTTAGAGTGGTGAAAGTTGGCAGGATAGTAGGACATCCCAGGGGGTATGACCAACGAGCGGGTGGAGAGATTTAAGGGGAACTGTGTGCAGAAGAAGTCAGAGGGAAGGTTAGGTGTTTCGGAAGCACCCTGGTAGCTGTAGCCATTGGGTCAGGTCTCTGAGGGTGAGGTGGGAAGGTGGGAATCGAACCGACAACAGTAGCCTGCAGGATACCCCCCAGAGCCACGCTGATTCCCTCCCCCCGCCCCCTCCCGTCAGAGCTGAACCGGAAAATCTCGACCTTACATTCACCTTTGCATCATGGGCCTCAGTCCAGGGCCTGCTGGGACCCGAACCCTGTCCCTCCAGGCCTCTCTGCTTCTCGGCCCTGATATCAGGACAGGAGTTCTTATCTGGTCAACAGACTCTAGCTTGTTGCTACAATCATGGGCTGGAAAAGGGAGAGACGGGAGGGGACCTGTAGAGAGAGATTTGGACGGAAGCAGGTGGGGACAAATGGAGAGCGAGTGAGAAACACACAAGCTGGGAGAGGCAGGGCAAGGTGGGCACCATGAGTAGGTAGAAATGCGGGCTGATGGAGGAGAAAAAGAGAGACCGAAGGAGGGGGCAGAAAAAAAGATTTGCCGAGAAACTGATGAAGTGCAACTGAGAAAACTGTTGCCATGGTGACGGGTCCAGAGGAGGGAGTAGGAATATCAATCGGATTATGAGTTGGGGGAACGGGGAGGGGGTCGCTCAAGACCCAGAGGCAGTGCCCCCCACCCCCGCTGGCCGGCCCCAGCAGCCCTCCCGCAGCGTGAGGACCGCCTTCCTGAGAGGCCTCCCAGAGGCCAGCCCAGGGAGGACCGTGGGGACAGAAGCATGGGAGGGGCCCAGGGCTCAGGCACTTTCTCCCCTCCTCTCCAGCCTGGGCTGGCACAGATCTGTACCCGCCCCCCCCCCCCCCCACCTCAGCGTGCCTCACTGGCTCTGGGACAGCCTGCTCCACCCACCCTACTTTCTGTCCTCCCCACGTCTTCGTCTTCCTCCTCGGAGCCCCCAAGTGAAGCGCGGGGAGGGGACTTGTGTTAAGAACCTACTGTGTGCCCCGCACGGTGTTGGGCACCTCGCGCCTTGTTTCATCCGGGGCCTCACCGCAGCCCCGTGGGCTAGGTGCGCCACCCCCACTGGCAGACAGGAAACCCAGACCAAGGTCCCAAGCTGGAAAGTGGCCGCCGCCTAGCTGGCCCATCTGCTCCAAAGCCATTTTCTGCCCTCCGAGCCCCCTGCCTACCCTTCGCGGCCTGCTTTCCGCCCCCTCAGGCCAGGATGGGAGGTGCTGGGGGGAGGACCCGTTCAAGGCTCGAGCTCCATTCCTAGAGACAGAGAATTGGGGACACTTGAGGCAAATGTGCCACAGCCAGCACAGCCTCCAGGCTAAGTGGGAGGCGCAGGGGAGCTCAGAGCTCAGGGCTAGGGGAGTGGGGAGGAAGGGCTGAGGGGGAGAGGACTGTGGGGCTGAGGGGAAGCTCTGAGGCAGGCGTTTCCGGCAGAGCTGAGGAGAAACTTCCAGCAAGGCCCAGTGGGGAGCACTCAGGCTTGCAGCGTCTGAGCTGGTGAGTGAGTGTGGCTGGGGGCTGGTGTTTGATTGCAGGTCCCTGCAAGTGGAAGTGGCTATGTGGTGGCAGCGGGGGGGCCTGTCTCCCTCCCCCTCCCTCCCCCTGCCTCGGGGCGGCTGTACAAATAACAGTTTTGTAAAGGGCACCGGATCTGATGCGCATATCAAACAGGGCCTGAGGAGATGGGAGAAGGCAGAGTTCAGGGCTGTGACCTTGGGTAGCCAAGCCAAGACTGCCCCTCCCTGCCAGAGGGTGGAGTGGGGTTCCAGAGGATTCTGACCCCTTCCCACACGCCTTGCTTTTCCTTCTAGTGACCACCTTGAAACACCTCCCTGTTCTCTCTGGGGATTGGCTGGAGCCACAGCCTAACCCGGAAGTGGCTGGGGGCGGGGGGCAGAAATTGGCTGGACCCCAAGAGAGGCTAAAGGTCACAGTTCTGTTGGCGCCCCCCCCCCACCTGTTCGCTGGGTTTGAGTTCCCAGGTCTCTGCCCCTCACCCCTGTAGGGGGGGATGAGGGGATAGAACCCCTTCCTCTGCAGACGTGACCCAGGGAAGACTGACCCAGACCGACTCACCCCTTCACACTCCACCAATATCCCAGGAAGCCCTCCTGACCTCCTTCCCCTGCCCATGTTAGGTTTCTACAGACAACTAGAAGGGGACCCGCCTGAGGTAAAAGAATGGGGGAGGGGGTGGAAGGGAGTCCCCCCCACTCCAAAGAAGACTCTTCCTACCCTCCTCTTTCACACCTGCCCTCCCGGGCCGTCTGGTGCTTTGGCCCTTCCCTGAACCCCAGACCCAGCTCCACCCAGACAGCCAGTCCTTCAACACCCTCTTGTCCAGCCCCGTTGTCCTCATCCACACACCCTCACTCCCAGACTGAAGCAATCTCCATGACTTCTACTTGCCAAAGCCAAGGAGCACGCTTCGAATCTCTCTGGTGCCCTATGAACCAGTTTGCTGTGGGCCGCGGGTCCTGGAAGCATTCTTCTTTGGGGACCTGGGACACCACTCCCTCCTGGCTCTTTTCTTTTTTCTTCTAGGGAAGCTTCTCAGTCTCTTTGGCAGGCTCCTCTTTGCCTTTGACCCTAGTGGTATTCCCCAGGCTCTGTCCTTGCTCTTGTCCTCTCACTGGGCTGCGCTCCTCCCCCAGGCTGCAGCTGTCACACCAGGGCCCACAGTCTTCCTGAGCTCCAGACCGGGAATCGTAGATCTCCAGCCCCTCCCGGAAAAACCTCCTCCCACCACCACCTGCACCCCAGCTGGTGAGGGTGCCGCCATCCACCCAGCTGCCCAAGCCACAGCCTGGGAGGCATCCTTCACCCTGCTCCCCACCCCGCCCCATAGCCCTCCCAGCCAAACCATCACCTTAGAATTTTCTCTTTGGTCGTTTCTTGCCCAGAATTGTATCTCAACAGTGTGTCAAGAGACATCTAAAATATCTCCCAACCACTCATCCAACACAATCTCTACAGTACAACGAAAATCATCTTTATAAGATACAAATTTGATCATGACACTCTCCAGTTTTAATCCTTCAAGGGCTTCTTTGTATCCTTAGGATAAAAATTAAAATTCTTTAAACGGGCTTACAAAGCTCTTCATCTGGTCCTGGCTGCTTCTCCAGTGACTTCCCCAAATTCCACTCTTTTTTTTTTTTTTTAATTTTTTTTTTTAATGTTTATTTTTATTTTTGAGACAGAGAAAGAGCATGAACGGGGGAGGGTCAGAGAGAGGGAGACACAGAATCTGAAGCAGGCTCCAGGCTCTGAGCTGTCAGCACAGAGCCCGACGCAGGGCTCGAACTCATGGAGAACTCACGGACTGTGAGTTTGTGACCTGAGCAGAAGTCGGACGCTTAACTGACTGAGTCACCCAGGTGCCCCTCTTTTTTTTTTTTTTTTTTTTTAAAGTAGGCTTCATGCCCAGCGTGGTGCTCAGTGTGGGGTTTGAACTCACGACGCTGAGATCAAGACCTGAGCTGAGATCAAGAGTCAGACACTTAACTGACTGAGCCACCCAGGTGCCCTCCATCAAATTCCACTTTAAACCTCCAGTCGCTTAATGAGCATTTGCAGCTCTTTCAGCCGAGAACAATCTCCCCTCTCACTCCTTCCTCCCTCCACCTTCACCCTGCTAATGCCTACTCAACTTTCAGATCTTCACTTATTTACTACTTCCTCCAGGAAGCCCTCCAGGACTGCCCAAGCCCATGTA
The DNA here is from genome assembly GCF_028018385.1 of Neofelis nebulosa. Lineage (NCBI taxonomy): Eukaryota > Metazoa > Chordata > Mammalia > Carnivora > Felidae > Neofelis > Neofelis nebulosa. The sequence goes on from NC_080791.1 coordinate 16,351,168, forward strand.
AGTTACCCTTTCAGTGAGGAGCCTCTCTGGCAAGTCATTTAATGTCTCTGACCTCAGTTTCCTCGTTAATACAATGAGGAGAATAACAGTACCCACCCACAGAGTTTGCTCTGAGGGATTGAGCAAGAAAATATAGGAAGGACTTAGTGCAGTGCCTGACATGTGGTAAACACTCGATAAATAATAGCTGTTAGCGTTACTTTTTGTACTGAAATCCTGCTGCAGTGAAATAGTGGACTCTTCAGTATCTCCCATTATACCATAATTTTCCGGGAGAGCAATCGTACTCACCTCTGAATGCCCGGTACTTAGCACAGTGACTGGTACAAAAGCATGTAAGAAACATTTATTGAATAAATTAATTCATATTCATTCGGGCCACTATTATTTCTTGGGTCGATTCGCTCTCCTTCAGGCCTAAGGAGAGGCTTAATTACCCCGCAGTCAAGCCTCCGCCTTTCCTACAATACTGAAGTTTGCCACTTCCCTGCTTAAACCCTGTCAGAGGCTCCTGACAGTCTGAAAAACATGGTGGGCCAGGCCTTTGCAGGGCGGTTGCCCAGAAGATCTGCTTCTTTAGATCTGCTCCTCCCCTCCCTTCCCTTCCACTGCCATCCCTCCTTGCCAGGCTCTGCCCCGCTGGCTACAGGGAACCCCTCTGCTTTGACAACCCTGCAGCCTCTATCCCTTCAGCCTCAAATACGCTTCCTCCTTGCTCACTAGCAAAACACCACTCCCCTTCTGACACCCTGTCCCAGATGACACCATCTGGGGCACCCAGTGGCAAAGTTGGCCTCAAAGATGTATGTTGTTCAGTTTCACTCACCTTGTTTTACTGATTTGGTCACCTGCCTGGCCCCAGGGGTCCACAGCCCCTGTCCGACCTCACAGTGTTGTGATCCAGCTGCAGTAAGGGCCTCGACTTTCTCTCCCCAGCAGCCACCTGGATGGCCGCCACTCTCCCTCCTGTCCCCGTCCACACACCCATGCTTCATTCGACCTTGACCTCACCCCTCAGTGCCCCACTTCCTGGCACATCCAGTCACTCCTTTCCGTAACTAGCCCCATCTTGTTCTCCAACCCTTCAGGCTCGCCAATACCCTCAACTTTCCGTGCCTTGAGTCTGGACAACTTGACAGTTGTATCATTGCTGCACTCAAGCTGTTGTGTAATTTGAAAAACTCCCAAAATGTCAAAGTTAGTGTGATGGTTAATTTTATGTGTCAGCTTGACGGGGCCATGGTGCTCAGATATTTTGTGAAACGTTATTCTGGATGGCTCTGTGAAGATGTTTTTTGGGGCAAGATTAACATTCAAATCAGTGAATTTTGGGGGAAGACAGATTATCCCATGGTATGGTGGGCCTCGTCCAATCAGTTGAAGGCCCTGAACAAACAAAGACTGACTTCCCCTCTCACCTGCCCCACAAAGAAGGATTTCTGTTGGTAGATCACCTTTGGACTCCAACTGCAACTCTTTCCTGGGTCTCCAGCCTGCCTGCCTCCCCCTTTAGACTGTGGATTTGCCAAGCCTCCACGATCACATGAGCCAATTCCTTAAAATAAACCTCTCTCTATATATACACATCCTGTCGGCTCTGTTTCTCCAGAGAACCCTGACTAATGCAGCCAGTGCCCCTGAAGACCAGTGGTCCCCAAGCTCAGCTGGGCCACAGCCACCAAACAGCCTTCCTCAAGGTCCCTGGTAGCTGTGTCCTCCTCTTCCCACAAATAGCTACTCAAACTCTTGTCTCCTTGCCTTCCCAACTAAGCTCCTTTGTTTTACCTCTGCTTCTCCCCTCCCGGTCATCTCTAGACTCTTGCAGTCTGGCTTCTGTCTTCCCCACCTAGAGGAAGCTGCTCCGAAGGATGTGTGTCCTTCAAGATGCCAAGCCCAGTGGACATTTCTCAGTCCTCCCCTTTGTATTAGTTGTCTATTACTACATAACAACGTACCCCCGAACTTAGCAGCCTGTGAGAACAAATATTATTCTGAGAGTCAGGAATCAGGAAAGACTTAGCTGGGCAGTTCTGGCTGAGTATCTTATGAAGGTGCAGTGAAGATGTTGACCTGGACCACAGTCATCTGAAGGCTTGACTGGGGCTAGAGGATCTGTTTCCAAGCTTGCTTATTCTCATGGGTCTTGTCTAGAGGCTTCGGTTCCATGCTGGATGTTGGCAGGAGGCCTCAATCCTTTGCCATAGGGACCTCCCCGTAGGGGTGCTCCTATGCCTTCCAGAGTGAACAGTCCAAGAGAAAGCAAGAGGAAGGTGCAAGTCCTTTTATGATCTAGCCTCAGAAGTGACCATTGCCCCTGCTGAATTCTATTGGTCACACAGACTAACCCTGCTACAACATGCCAATCCATTACCTCCTGCCAATCCCTTCCCACACTGTTTCCAAAATGCTCTTTCCACAATTAGAACTCCTCAGAGGCTCTCTGTTTCCTTTAGGGTAAAACCCAAGCTCCTTAGTATAGGATCCAATGCCACTGGTGACCCAGCTGCTGGCGAGGGGTATTGTCCCACTCATCTTTGAAGACCTCTTTCTAGCCAAGGTGTATTTGTTCACGGTTCCCAGAAAGTGTCAGGATCATTCACTTCTCTGAGCCTTTTCATATGCTGTTCCCTTTTTGGAATATCCTCTTCCACTTATCTCTCTTTTTTTTTTTTTATTAAAAGTGTTTTTTTTTTTTTAAGTTTATTATTTTTTTTTTGACATAGACAGCTCAAGTGGGGAGAGGCAGAGAGAGAGAGAGAGAGAGAGAGAGAGAGAGAGAGAGAGAGAGAATCCCAAGCAGGCTCCACGCTATCAGCACGGAGCCTGATGTGGGGCTCAAACCCGTGAACTGTGAGATCATGACCTGAGCCAAAACCGAGAGTTGGATGCTTCACCGACTGAGCCACCCAGGCACCCCATCTTCTTCCACTTACTTTAACCAGGCTACCTCTAGTTCATTCTCCAAAACTCAGCAACTTGAGAGCAGGAATGGCTTCTTGTCCTCTCTGTGTCTCACCTATCATGGCAACTACCACTGAGCAGTTGTTTGACAGATGTTTACTGAATGAATACACAAGTGAGCAGGCAGTTCCTGTGTGCCTGGGACCCCGGTGGCATGCTTAGCATACAAGGAACAGCTGGCTCACATCTCCGTCACCTTCCCGTTCACTCTACCTTTCCTGCCCAACCATTTCCCCCTGCATCGATGCCAGAATTGGGAAAAACAAATTCCTATTTCTTCCTTTTAATTAATTAATTTTAAGTAGGTTCCATACCCAGTGTGGGGCCTGAACTCATGACTCTGAGATCAAGAGTCGCATGCTCTACTGATCAAATTCTGAGCAGCTCTACTGATCAAATTCTATCCCACCTCATTCCCTACTAGCTCTGTGACCTCAGGAAACTCATTTATTGCCTCTGAGCCTCTAGACTTCATCTGCAGTAAGGGTTAAAGGAGAAGATAAGATGGATTACTTAAATTAATATTTATTGAACCAGATATCATGCTAGGCACTCTTAAATAAATTAGCTTGAGTGATGGTCATATTAGTTCAGTGAGACAGATTTTAGGCCCTTTCTGCAGTAGGTAACATGGTCACAAAGCAGGAAGAAGAGTTGGGGTAAGTGGTTGTATCATAGGGAGCATTACAAAAAATAAAGGAGCACCCAGGTCTCTTTCAACCCTGAATGACACACAGATTTTCCTTTCCTTCCAGCCTTTTCCTCAGATCTCAAGGATTCAGGCCCTGCCGTTTCCCATCAGACCAATATTTGGTAAGCACTGCATATTACTTCTCGATCCAAGGACTCCCCCAGTCTGCTCCCACCAACTGTGACAGTGATGGCCGATATTCCTTCTGCACCTTTATTTTAAAGCATTTTTACACCTGTCATATCCTGCTAGATGATTGAGAAGGAATGAGTCTTCCCATTTTATAGGTGAGAAAACTGAAGTTCAAAACGGTATCACCTATCATTAGGAGGACAATAGTCCCCATCAGAGGCTCACATGCCCATGGAGTCAAGTGGACATGGGTTTTTTTTTTAATTTTTATTTTTTAATGTTTATTTATTTTGGAGACAGAGACAGAACGTGAGCAGGGGAGGGGCAGAGACAGAGGGAGACACAGAATCCAAAGCAGGCTCCAGGCTCCGAGCTGTCAGCACAGAGCCCGATGCGGGGCTCAAACCCAAGAACCGTGAGATCCTGACCTGAGCTGAAGTCGGACGCTTAACTGATTGAGCCACCCAGGCGCCCCAAGTGGACGTGTTTTTAACTGACTGACAAGCAGACGAGTGGCATCCGGAGCAAGAACCATCGGTATACCAGACAGAGCTGGGTTCCCACCTGAGATCCCGTGGCTGCAAAACTACCACATTCTAGAAAAGATAAAAAGTACCATAATTCAGAAAGAGTAGGTCTGTTTTAAGAGCTAATCTTTTAGTCCAGGCAGAAGAGAGAGGTTAAGAACTCCCTGAAGGCAGAAACTTATTTTGCCTTTGCGTACCTGGTGCCTAGCACAGTTCTGGTACTTAATAAAATGTTTGTTGACTTGAGTATGGAGCTTGGAAGGAAGGAGGCGGAAGACAAAACTTGCATGAGTTTAGAATCAAGCATCTGAGGGGGAGACAGCCTAGGAGGTGTGGGTCCAAGAGAGAAACTCCAGACATTTGTGGCCCTGGTTCCTTTACTCCAAATCCTGAGGACATCCTCCAGAGGCACAGGGTGCTGTGGCTTTAAATGACTTCCGTGTGTCAATGAATCTGCTCTGCTAAAAGAGTTATCCTCTTGCTCCTGCGCTTGGCCTCCCCCTCCTCGCAGCTCCCCAAACCCTTCTCGGCCGCTGTGATGGGATAATTAGATGCGAGAGCTCAGCACAGATGATGCTCCAGTTGCTTAGCAACTAATGGTTTCCATGGAGACCGCAAAGCACAGCCTCCAGAGCAGCCAGTGAGCAGCTCGGCAGGGCAGGGAGAAGACGCAACTCTCAGTTCCTCCAGAAACCTGGGGAGGGCCGGGTGGGGAAGGGGGGCTGGAGGGAGAAGGGAGGACTTAAAGGCACAGGGCCCTCTTATCCCTTTAAAATCTGGCCAGGGCTCTGCCCTGCCCTACCCCACTCTGCCCCACTCATAATTTCAGATGGGATGGGGGCTTAGATGTGGACCCAACCACAACGCACCCTGCAAGAAACCCGACCTCTTCTTTCTGCTTCTTGGTTTATGAGTGAAATGGGAAGACATACCTCCCAAGCCTGAGCATAAACATCCTTCCGGCTTAGTGATGGGATTTGAAGAGCGAGCATCAGGAAGATCCCCTCGCTCCTAGAATGCCACCACCTACTTCTTCCCTCTCTCCAAAGTTCTCCTCAACGTGCAAACAGTCCTCTTTCAGTTTGTAGAATGATGGTAGGATCTGATGGAAGAGGAAACAAAAGCCAAGGTGCCGGAAAAACAGAATTCAGTTCTTCACCCCAAGGCAGCCTGTTCTGGGAGACTGGGGAAACACACCTGCCCCCGATCTCCACCAGCGTGTGTGTGTGTGTGTGTGTGTGTGTGTGTGTGTGTGTGTGTGTACGGGGTGCAATATGGAACATCTGGCAATTCAAAGTGTGGGCCTCTCAGACTAGCATCAATCAATGTTACCTGGAAACTTGTTAGAAATGTGGACTTTCAGGCTTCACCTCAGACCCACTGAATCAGAAACTGCATCTCATCAAGATCCCTGGTGATTCATAGGCACATTCAATGTGGAGAAGCGCTGGTCTGAGACCCTCTGACCCTCTGCTTGGGTCTGTGAGTTCTATCCTTACCCTCACCCCCACCCCCCCACCCCGGGCTCACACTCCAGGCTTTGAACCTACCCTTCTTCCCACCATCGGAGTAAGGACACAGCGCCACCAACCCTTTGCTTCCTTACAGGACCCTGGCCCTTCTCTGGGTCTGGGGAAGACAGAATAGTTCATGGCACAGAGACCTACATCAGCGCTCTCTGTACAGCTCTTGGCCTCTCCCTGTGGACTATCCCGCTTCCCACAGGTGACTTCCTCTCTGAGTCTGTTTCCACATCTGCAAAAAGGAGCCTGTGACATCTGCGGCCCCTTGGCTGTAGGGATAAGTATGTTGGCTCATGTCCACAGTGGGCACTTTCTCCTCGTCTCTCCTTGCTTTCTGCTTATAACTCCCCTTTCACTTCGGTCTGATCCAGCACAGGGCTGGGGGATGCGGTCAGAGGAGTTGTGTCTCTTTTTCACTTTCGCTTGCCGGGTCTGTTTCTCCTCTTTATTCTCAATCGTTTCAACAGTGGTTGCTGAGCCAGGCTGACTGTGCCCACCGCTGCTGGATGGGGTTGGTGGCCACCCCTCCGGTCTCTCTGGAAGTCTTCCCTAGCGTCCCTCTGCCCAGCTCTCCAGAGGAACCTGGAGGCTCGCATACTCCCTGGCACCCACACCCCTCAGCCTCTCCCAGAGCAGCAGTACCTGGGCCTCGGTGGACACCATGAAGAGGAGCCCCTGGGTCTGCTGCCCCCGTCCCCTCCTACCAGCCTCAGTTTCCCTGCCATCCTCGCCCGGCCAAGGCCCTGGCAGAAGCCCCTCGGCGTTGCTTTCCTTTTCTTGCATGCCACGGCAATCTCAGAACTCGCTGCACTCCCGGGAAGACGCCCATACCTGAGGGGGCCAGTCCTCCACAGGCCATGCCCCAGATGCACGCACAGGCAAGAATACTCAGGCCCTAACACGCGGGAGTCCCAGAAGAAGGGGTGATTTCCACCTCCCACTTTAGTTACTCTGCCCCTCTGCAGTTGACTAAGCCAGCAAGATCCAGCCAGGGCATCCCCACTTCTGACCTGAGAGCCAGCTCCCCATCCTGAAAAACCTGTCTGGGGGCCTGCCCTGAGGCTGTAGGACCCAAAGGGCAGGTCGGACAGGATTCCCCTCCAGCCACTCCCACCCCAAGACAAAATCAGCCACCCCAGGGGCCAGGCCTCACTTGCCTCAGGAAGCCTCAGCCTGCCAGCACCTGTCCCAGCTCCCAGCCCAGCTATGGCATCCCCGCTGCCCTTCCGGACCTTGCCCTTGAACCTGATTCTGCTGACTGTCCTGGCCCTGGGGGCTGCAGGTCTCTGCCTTCTCTGGCGGGGGTGTGGGGAGGGGAGGCACTGGGCCTTCCAGGGCTCCCAAAGCAGAGCTGGCCTGGCCGGTTGGGGGTGGGGAGCTGACGATGGCAGTGACCAGGCATCAGTCACTGAGCCCAGGGGACACTCCTGGTCCTCTTCCAAACCCAGGAGGCAGAAAGATGTGCCGAAGGGCCCAGGGCTAAGGATTGGGTAAGGTTGACCGCTGCCCCCTACTGACACCCAGGATCTGGCCGCTTGGCGGAGGACCCGGCTTTTGCGTCCCAAGCCTGCCACCTGGTGGTCACACAAGCAAAGGCCTGTGTTCTGCTGGCCGACTGCAGCACCGCCGGGGAGGACTCTGCATCCTTAGAAATGGCCCCCAGGGGTCAGGGCCAGGAAAGGGAATTGCGTGCCCCCACCCCGAACTCCCTCTTGGCTCCCCAGCAGACTTCAACATCTCAAGCGTTTCTGGTCTGCTGTCCCCGGCGCTGACGGAGAGCCTGCTAGTTGCTTTGCCCCCCTGTCACCTCACAGCGGGCAATGCCACGCTGATGGTCCGGAGAGCCAATGACAGCAAAGGTTTGCTACCCCACTCCCAAAGGGGCCCCCTGATCCCCAGAGACCCCTACCCAGGCCACCACCAGCACCCTTTCTCCCACTCCTGCCTTCCTGTAGACCTTTCTCCTGAGCCATCCATACTCTGCTGCCCCTTCTCTTTGGGGCCTCCAGAAACATGACCCTGACTTCACCCCCGATTTCCTGTCCAGTGGTGAAATCCAGCTTCATGGTGCCTCCATGCCGTGGGCGCCGGGAGCTGGTGAGCGTGGTGGACAGCGGGGCTGGCTTCACCGTCACCCGGCTCAGTGCATACCAGGTGACAAACCTCGCGCCGGGAACCAAATACTAGTAGGTACCAGATCCAGGCCTGGGGCACCTGCTGGCGGGGGGGGGGGGGGGAGTGGGGGGGGGCGGGGGGGGTTGACAGGAAGAGAAGCTGAGTCCTAACATTCGGTGGGAGGTGATATGGTCAGCCTGGGGGAGGAAGTGAGGGTGCGGCTGACGGCGTCTAGAAGGGGCCTCTCTTGGAGGAGGGCACAGCTACAAAGGAGGGTGCCTGGGCTCCGTCTTCTTCCAAGTCCCAGATAATCACTGAGGAGTCTCCACTCTCTCTCTCGAACCCCACTACAAAAGCCTTTCCTACCTAGTGACGAAGGGGGCATCCACTGAGTCCAGTAGAGAGATCCCAATGTCCACGCTTCCTCGTAAGTAACATCAGGGTCCCCCGAACCTCCCCTGGCCCTCCCACCCCATCCCCCGGCTGCACCTCCCTGTGCCCCCTTAGCTTCTTTGTACCTGTGTCCTCGTACTAAGCCCTTGGCATTTTAAGTGCCTGTTGGCTCGTCTCATAAACTAAAGGTTCTGTGCGTGTAGGGATGGTGCCCGATTGATTTCTGTACCCTCAGTGACCAACATAGGAGCTGCTTCGTAAATGTTTGCGTTGTGGATGTGTGGATCAGTTGGCTGGTTGGATGGATGAATGAATGAGGATGGCCGGATGAGACGGAGAGCGTGGGGTCAGGAGAGGGGCTGTTCCTGCCCACGAAGGCCTCCCCGCTCTGTCTCCTGACAGGGCGGAAGATGGAATCCATTGGGCTGGGGATGGCCCGGACGGGGGGCATGGTAGTCATCACGGTGCTGCTCTCTGTCGCCATGTTCCTTCTGGTCATGGGCTTCATTATCGCCCTGGCACTGGGCGCCCGAAGGTGAGGAGGCCCTCACCAGGCAGCAGGCCGCCAGAGGGTTCGCGACGCTATCCGTTTCCCCAGCCCCCGGCTTTGCCCTCTGTGCCTGCCTCCTTTCCTGAAGACGCCGCCTGCTCCCAGACCTCAGCCTGGAGGCTTTGGCTCTTTCGATGGCTTCACCTCCCCTCCCTGCCCCCTCTCACTGGAGCCCTCTCCTCCCTCTGCCCCTCCCCTTGTCCCCAGTGCCTCACCTTCTCCCCACACTTCCTGTCCTCCCCTCACCCCCACTCTTGTCACAATTGGCGCTCCTTCCACTTCACCTCTTTAATCTCCCCCTCCCTCAGCAATTCACCCCTCCCGCAGTGATGGAAGTCTCCAGAATAAAGTCTGCTGCCGCCTCTGCTGTGTGTTTCCCTTTCATGTGCTCCGCCTGTGTGGAACCGAATCCCCGAATCCCCTCCCCCCCCCCCCCCCCCCCCCCGTTAGGCTCCCAGTCCGCCCTCCTTGCCCCCCTAGAACAACCTAGTTGCTCCTCTCAGGAGGCGGGGGGGGGGGGGGGGGGGGGGCGGGATTAGATGCCAGGAGTCAAGAGTCCTCAGAGCCCACGTGGGCTGCGGGTTTTGCCCCCTCCACAGCAGGCCACCCAACCAGGGCGCGGTGCACTGTGTGGGTGAGTCTAGAGGCTGAGGGTGTGTAGTGTTGTGGAGCAAAGGGAAGTGTTGGGGAAAGGAGTGCGGGCTCTGACTGGGGAGAGCCAGAGAGGGCTACCAGGCTGAGACCCCAGACAGGGTGCTGGGCGGTGGGAGAAATGGAGAATTTTCTAGAGGGGACCTAGGAGGAGGGCAGAGAAATGGAAGAAGCCTGGGTGCAGGAGGACAACAGTGGTACAGTCTGGTAACCTGAGGGAAAAGTAACTGGGAACTGAGGGAAAAGAGTAGGAGTGTTCTCCTTTCCAATACACAACTCTTGTAAGGATCAGTGATCTTTGCATTGATCTTAGGGGAAATACCAGAATCTTTAAGGCGACCTTCAAGACGAGCCCTGGTCTCTCCCCTAACTGCCCCTCAGTTCTCACCGTGTTCCCTCCAATATCCTGTGTTCCCTCTTGCCTCAGGGCCTTTGCACCGACTATTCCACATGCCTGACTTGCCTTTATGACTCCCCCCATCCCCACTCCATTCTTATTTGCACAGGTAACCCACCTTCTCCAGGGAAGCCCCTGACTTCTACCCCCCCCCACATTGGGTTGGGTTCCCCTTTCCTGTCTTTCATAGCAATACCGTGGTTTATAATTATATGTGTATGTGATTATTCAGTTATCTCCCCAACCAGACTGTGTGTTCCATGAGAGCAGTCATTTTGTTCCCAAAGTACCTTTCCTCCACAATGCCTGGGGCATAGTAGGTACTCAGTAAATACTTGTTGAATCAGTGAATGGATGAAGGAATGAATAAGCCCCTGAAGAGAAGGCGGGGACCGGGCAAGTGCCAAAAATTCTGTGAAAACAATAAAAAACAACACAGAGCTCGAAGATGCTGGAACAATGGTGTTAATGACCCCTTTATAGAGTAACATGAGAGCCTCGGAGAGGGAGGCAATGGAAGAGAGGAGCAACAATGTTTAGTCATCCCACAAACATTAGTTGAGCATTTATTATGTGCCAGGTGCTGCTAGAAGTGCTAAGAATAAAATGTGGAAGGACACTGTTCCTCCCTCCCGGAGTTGATGGAACTTAATGCAAGAGACAGATTCTCAAAAATGTGAACAAGTAAATAAATTAAAAATGAGATACGTGCTGGGGCGCCTGGGTGGTTCAGTCAGTTGAGTGTCTGCCTCTTGATTTTGGCTCAGGTCATGATCCCAGGGTCATGGGATCGAGCCCCGTGTTGGGCTCCACACTGACCGTGGAGCTTGCTTAAGATTCTCTCTCCCTCTCCCCAGCTCCTGCACAGGCCATGAGCTCTCTCTCTTTCTCTCTCTCTCTCTCTCTCTCTCAAAAACAAACAAACAAACAAACAAACAAACAAAACCAACAACAATGTGGTAAGTGCTGTGAGAAATGAGAGAGGAAACAAACACTGGAACTTTGGGTGGGCCTAACAGAGCTGAGGCTTAAAGTCAGGAGACACAGGCAGAGAGGACGTGCCCAGCAGAGAGAATGGTTTGGGCTGTTTCCCTAACTTCACTGCACCAGCCGAGGGGGGTTTGGGAGCCCAACCTTCCCATGCTGGGGGAAGACCATCAGACTGGGAGTCAAACTGCCCACTGGAATCATCTAGGGGGTTTTATTTTTTATTTAAAAAAAAATTTTTTTTAATGTTTATTTATTTTTGAGACAGAGAGAGACAGAGCATGAACGGGGGAGGGTCAGAGAGAGAGAGCCACAGAATCTGAAACAGGCTCCAGGCTCTGAGCCGTCAGCACAGAGCCCGACGCGGGGCTCAAACTCACGGACCGTGAGATGGTGACCCGGGTTGAAGTCGGACGCTTAACCGACTGAGCCACCCAGGCGCCCCCATCTAGGGGGTTTTAAAAACCTCAACGCCTAGGCCATTCCCCATACCAGAATCAGAATGACTGGGGTAGGAGCCAGGCATCAGTATTTTTTCAAGATCCTCAGGAGATCTTGAAAATTTGGAATATGCAGTAAAGTTTGAAACGTACAGAGATAAACATTTTTGAAATTGTGATGAAATATACGTAACGTGAAATTAACTATTTTAACCATTTTTTAAAAATGTTTATTTTGAGGGAAAGAGAGTGCAAGTCAGGGAGGGGCAGAGAGGGAGAGAATCTTAAGCAGGCTCCGAGCTGTCAGCGCAGAGTCCCGATATAGGGCTCCATCCCACGAACTGTGAGATCATGACCTAAGCCAAAAGCAAGATTCAGATGTTCAACCAACTGAACCACCCAGGCACCCCTATTTTAACCATTTCTAAGTGTTCAGTTTGGCAGCATTAAATACATTCACAATGTTGTGCAACTACCAACACTATGGGCTCCAGAACTTTTTCCTTACCCCAAAGAGAAATTCTGTATCCACTTAACAATATCCCCATTGCCTCCTCCCCCACGCTTATCAATGACCATTCTACCTTCTGTCTGTGAAATTGGCTGTTGTAGGTATCTCATAAAAGTGGAACCACACAGATTTGTCCTTTTGTGTCTGGTTTATTTCACTTTGCATCATGTTTTCAAGGTCCACGCATGTTGCAGCCTGTGTCAGAGTTTTATTCATTTTTAAGGCTAAATAATATTCCATTGTATGTATAGACCACATTTTGTTTATCCATTCACCTGCTGATGGACATTTGGGTTGTGTCCACCTTTTCGTTCTTTTGAACAATGCTGGTACAGAGGTGCACAAATATCTGTTCAAGTCTTTGCTTTCAATTCTTTTGGAGAGATACCCAGAAGTGGGATGGCTGGATCGTATGGTCATTCTTTGTTTAATTTTTTGGGGAACCGCTATACTCTTTTTCCCTGGGGACTGTACCATTGTACCTTCTCACCAGCAATGCATAGGTGTTCTAATTTCTCCACATCCTCATCCACACTTATTATTTTCTCGTTGTATTTGTTTTTAAAAAAGCCTTCCCAATGGATGTGAAGTAGTATTTCACTCTGTTTTTAATTTGCATTTCCGTAACGATTAGTGACGTCGAGAATCTTCTCACGTGACTATTGGAAATTTGTCTATCTTCTTTAGAAAAATGTCTATGCAACTTCTTTGACCATTTTTAAATTGTGTGTGTGTGTGTGTGTGTGTGTGTGTGAGCTGTGGTTCTTTATATATTCTGGATATTAATTCCTTATCAGATATATGATTTGTATGATATAAACATTCTTAAATGGTAGACTAATTTGAAAAGGGCTATAAAAGTGTAGATGCATTACGGTAAGTTTTTTTTTAACAACACAAAAATGAAATACCCATATGGAAAATTTTTGGAAGTATATACATCAAAATGTGATCTATATCTGATTGATACAAAGAATGATTTTTGCTCTGTCGTTTTCCCCTTTGTGTTTTCTATACTTCCGAGTTTTCTGCATCGAATGTGTATTATTTATTTATTTTTATTATTTTAAAAATTATTTATTTATTTTTAATGTTTATTTTATTTGAGAGAGAGAGAGCAGGGGAGGGGCAAAGACAGGGAGACAGAGGATCTGAAGCGGGCTCTGTACTGACAGCAGAGAGCCCAATGTGAGGCTCGAACTCACAAACTCCAAGCTCGTGACCTGACCTTTATTTTTTTAAGTAATCTCCAGGGGCACCTGGGTGGCTCAGTCAGTTAAGTGTCCAACTCTTGATTTCAGCTCAGTTCATGATCTCAGAGTTCATGAGATCAATTCTGAATCAGGCTCCATGCTGACAGCTCAGAGCCTGGAGCCTGCTTCTGATTCTATGTCTCCCTCTCTCTCTGCCCCTCCCCTGCTCACACTCTCTCTCTTTCTCAAAATAAAAAAAAAAACATTTAAAAATTTAAAATAAATAAATAAAATAAACTTTAAAAATAAATAAACAAAAAATAAAAAGTAATTTCCACATCCAACGTGGGGCTTGAACTCACGACCCCAAGATAACAGTCAATGCTTTACTGACTGAGCCAGCCGGGCACCCAGAACGAGTATTACTTTTATAATGAGGGAAATTATCATTAAAATTACTATTATTGGTATTAAAGGTAGAGTCCTAGCAAATTTTTAAAAAGGGAGCTGTTGTTTTCAATGTAGTTAAAACAACATTTATTGAGGGTCTCCTATATGCCAGGTGCTCTCAAAGTTTCTGGTCTATTAGACAAGCCACAGACAGCACAGTAGGGGAAAGGAGGAATCCAAGGAGGCTCCCACTGGCAAAATCTGGCACAATTTGAGGATTAAAATACATACTATTAATGAGTTATACTTCACTATATAGAATGACAGAATTTTATAACTATAATAAATTGCTATAATCAATAATTACAAATAATCCACTCTACGAATCCTTTGGGTCCATACTGACAATAAACAAACAAATATGAGATAAGGGGACACCTGGCTGGCTCAGCTGGTAGAGCATGTGACTCTTGATCTCAGGGTTGTAAGTTCTAGCCCCGTGTTGGGCGTAGAGATTATTTAAAAAATAAAATCTTTAGGGGCACCTGGGTGGCTCAGTCGGTTGAGTATCTGACTCTTGATTTCAGCCCAGGTCATGACCCCAGGGGTTGTGGGATCACACCCCTCGTTGGGCTTGTTGATGAGCATGGAAGTCCTGCTTAATAGTCTCTCTCTCTCCCCCCCTCTGTTCTCTCTCCCCGCTCATGCTCTCTCTCTCTTTAAAAAAAAAAATTAATTAAAAAAAATAAAATCTTTACCTCTTAGAGTTAAAAAAAATCAATAAAAATAAAATAAAATATTTTAAAAAATATATGAGATATGGAAAAGCTCTTCCTTACAATAGAATGTCAACTAAATAAATGGGAAAGGAGTGATAGATTTAGAAAAATCATTTTATTTTATTGTATTTATTTATTTATTTTTTAAAATTTTTTTACATTTATTTATTTTTGAGAAACAGAGTGAGACAAAGTGTGAGCGGGGTGGGGGGGTGAGCGCAAGAGAGAAGGAGACACAGAATCCGAAGCAGGCTCCCGGCCCCGAGCTGTCAGCACGGAGCCTGATGTGGGGCTCAAACCCACGAACTGTGAGATCATGACCTGAGCCAAAGTCGGACGCTCAACCGACTGAGCCACCCAGGCGCCCCAGAAAAATCATTTTAGAGGCACCTGGGTGGCTCAGTCAGTTAAGTGTCTGACTCTTGATTTAGGCTCAGGTCATGATCTCACAGTTCATGCGTTGGAGTCCTGAGTTGGGCTCTGTGCTGCCAGTGTGAGGCCTGCTTGGGATTCTCTCTCCCCCTCTCTGCCCCTCCCCCCTCAAAATAAATAAAGCAACATTAAAAAAAAATCATTTTATCCCATCATAGTAATGATTGATTCAGGCAAGGATCATAAATAGATAGGAATTAAAAGGCCCAAACTTGATGAGGAACAGGACTTTAGTTAATTTTATTTATTTTTAGTATTTAATTTTTTTTTTTTTTTTTTGAGGAACAGGATTTTAGATCAAAGTACCTCCCCACAGATTACTTATCAATTACAAAATAGAAAATAACTACCGTAGGGAAACCTGGTGGAGACCACTAAACCAAGTGATTAAAGTTAACGTCAATAATAATGAGATAAACTGACACAGTGTGGCTCTCGATGTGAGGTACTGAGAAAGAAACAGCAGTCAACAGCACTCGTGTGGTGTTCTTGCCAAAAATGTGTAAGTCGAATTATGAGGAAACATCAGACAAACCTAAACTGAGGGACATTCTACAAAACAAATGGCCAACACTCTTCCCAAAATGTCCATGTTATGAATGACTAAAAAGGCTGAGAAACTGTTTCGCATGAAAAGAGGACTAAAGAGACAATGAAGAAGAAATGCCTGCGTGATGCTGAACTCGATCCTAGACCAGAGAAAAAATTTATACAAAGGACATCATTGGGATGATCAGTGAAATTTGAATGGAATCTGTATGTTAAATAAAGTACTGAATCAATGTTTAATTTTCTGGTTTTGATTATGTTCTCATTTCTGGTGATACAGGCCAGTATCCCTGTTTTTAGGAAACACACGCTGAAGTATTTATGAGGAAAGGGGCATTGTCTGTAAATTACTCTTAAATAGTTCAGAAACAACAACAACAACAACAACAACGATGTCTTCTATATGGAAAGAAAAATTTTAATGTGATAAAATGTTGATAATTAGTGTCATTGGTGGATTACAGGATTTAGGCATACAGGAATTTTTTATACTATTCTTGGCATTTTTCTGTAAATTCGAAATGATTAAAAACCAAATTAAAAAACAAAACAAAACAAACCACCCTCCAATCCTATCGCCATAGGTGCTACGGATGAGATCTTCGATAAGCCATAAAATCTATCAGAAAGTAGCTATTAACACTATCACGGGATCATTCTTAAGTGGTAGAGAAACTTACTAAACACAGGAAGAGCTTTGTGCAAATGTAGAGCGGGAAGAGAGCCTGGGATCCCTCCCTTCTGGACCCCCCAGGGTCCCCAAGCCCCCAAATGAAAGCGTAGGGGGTTGAGGAGAGACGTCGCAGGAGTACCGGGTGGAGGCCAGAGGCGATTAAAGGCGTCAAATTGGGGACTCTCCACACCTGAGCGGGCGCCAACTAACCAGATCGAGCCCGTGGAAGTGAGGAAGTGGTGCGAGGCCTTCAGCCCCGGACTCTCCCACCCCCTGCCGGGCGACCTCTCCTCTCCCTGAAGGTGGACCTGAAACTCCAGCACCTCGACCTCTGGGCCAGCCTCCATGGCCAGGTTCCGGGCTTGCTGGACTGGGACATGGGCAACGAGTCGTTCCTGGCCTTCACCACGGCGCACCTGCCCCTGGCCGAGCAGAACCGTGAGTGCCTGGGGGGCGGGGAGGCGTGGGGGAGGGGCGTGGTGGGCGCCCGGGTGGGGTGTTCGCGGGGCTCCCGGCCCCTTGGCCCCCAGCCCCCGCCCCCCAACCTTCGGCCCCGCGGACTAGCTGGGCGCCCGAGTGCGGTTTCGGGATCCGCGCCCCCCCTTCCCCCCACCGCGGCCGAGCGGGAGCCCCTCCGCGCCCCACCCCCACCCCCACCCCCACCGGGGCCATGGCGACGCTGGCCTCGACCCAGAGCCCCCAGGAAGTGGGTCCCGCCACAGCACACCGCCTGCCACCTCCACCCCCACCGTCCGCTGTGTCCCAGAACCTTCTAGGCCTCGCCTCGGCCCTTTTCCCATGGTGCCTACCGCCATTTGGCGCGCCACGAACATTTTACTCGTTCTGTTTTTAAAATGTTATCGGTTTTGTTCGAGGCGGTACCCCCACCCCCACCCCCGTTAGTACATTGGCTGACACCTAGAGGTGCTCGATATTTGCCGAACGGATGGTTGACCGTTATGGTCTTTTAAAAAAATGGTTTTTTTCTTTGGACCTCAAAGGCAGAGGCAAAGACGATCCCCTCCTACGGTCGTGGTATATTATTGCCATCTGGTCAGGCAAGGTCCTTGGATTAACCCCTTACCCCCACTTCAGTGCACCCACCTCCACCCCTACCCTGCCTTCCATCACCTCGCACACTCCCTTGTAACTACCCTAAGTGAGTTAATGTCTTTAGATAGGTTTATCTTTGAAAACGATTTAACGTTATTTTATGTTTATAGATGACCTTCATTTACTTAATGCTCATTGCTTTTTTGTGCCTCCTCGCATTGTTTTTGAGAGCTACTCGGGTTGCTACGGGAAGGTCTGGTTCATTATTTCTGACGGCTGGGTGGTATTCTGTTATCTGCATATACTACCTTTTGCGTGTACCTTGCTGATGGAGACCGGGATCGCCTCCAGCTCTCTGCCACCATAAGTAATGCTAAGGAATTCCTGTATCTTCGTTGATTAACAAATATTTATTGAGCACTTGTAATTTGCTCGGCAATGTTCTAGACACCCGTGGTACATAATGAACAGAACAGACAATATACATGGAGCCTACGTTCCACCGGGGGCAGACAATCCACATAAAAATATATCTATAGTATGAGGTGATAACTGAGATGGGGGAGAAAGGATACAGTAAGAGGGCTCAGGAATGTGGGGAGGTGGTGACAGCCACGGTTTTAAATAGGGTCGTCAGGTTGGGCTTCCTTGGGAACCTAACCTTGGAGCAGAGAGTTGAAGGGTATTTAGAGGAAAAATTTCCCAGGCAGAAGAAATAGCCAGGGCGAAAGTCCTAAGGAAGGAATATGTCTGGAGTGTTGGAGGCGCAGGAAAAGAGGCCAGTGAAGCTGGATGAAAGGAAATACGGAGGGAAGTTCAGAGCATGTGGAGCAGAGATCAGGACAAGCCCATTTTCCACTCTAAGGACTTTGGGGTTGACTTTGAGGTTGAAAGGTTTTGAGCAGTGGAGTGCCATGATTCAGGCTTCCCAAGTGTGTGACCCGTGTAGTTGCTTCCTCTGCTGGAGGAATAGTTTCTATCTATTATAGGATATATAGGAGGATAATTTCTAACTTGAGATAATTTTCATTTTAGAACAAGGAACCCCTCATTTTCACTTTGCACTGGGCTCTGCAAATTATGTAACCCAACCCTGCATGATCTATACTTTGAAAAGATCGCTTTGGCTGCTGTGGGTACATTGTAAACGTAGAAGAAGCCAGCAGACTAGAAGGCTACTACTGTAATCCAGATCAGAGATGGTGGTAGGCTGGACCCTTAGGGTGGTGGCAGAGAAGGCAGAACCTGCTGGGTTGGCTGATCGATCGGATGTGGAGTGTATGAAAGAGAGAGGATGACTCCTCCAAAGTTTTTGGCTGATCCAGTGAAAGGATGGAGTACTGAGATGGGGGGAAGCTTCTGGTCGGACAGAGAGAAAGATCAGGAATTCTGTTCGGGACCTGCTGAGTTTGAGGATACTTTTTAGATTTCCAAGCAAAAATGTTAAGTGAGCAGGTAGATGTGTAAGCCTGGAGTACTAGAGAGAGGTTTATTTTGAGAGTCTTTGGTATGTGGGTGGCGTTTAAAGGATGAGAAGAGAGAAGAGAGAGAAGGACCAAACATGAGCCCTGGGGACATTCCATTGTAAAGATACCGGAGAGAAGAGAGATAACCAGCCCAAACTAAGGAAAGGACCATTGAGAATCAAAACCAAGAAACCGTGGTTTCCTGGAAACAAGTGAAAAAAGTGTGTCACGGAAGGACTGGTCGGATGAGAGGACTACCCCTGTGAGGTCAGGTGGGAGGTACACGGACAATTTGGTTTAGCAAAGCAGACATCATTGGTGACCATGATGATGGTGGGGTGGTGGAGACGAAAGCCTGATTGGCAAGGGCTTAAGGGTGGAAGGAGGGGAAGTGGGGTCCGAAAGAACAGGTAGTTCTTTTGAGGAGTTCTTCCTCAAAAGAAAGCAAAAACATAGGGCAGTGGCCTGGCACAGAAAACCAGGGCGAAAGGTCTTCTCAATAAGATGAGAGAATTAACATCATATTTGAATGCTAATAAGAAGGATCCACTAGTAAATACACACACAAATAACAGGAAATAGAGGAGTGGTTGGTTGGAACATTATCCCTGAGAAGGCTCAAGAGCATCTGTGCCAGGGAGGGAGGGAGGGAAACAGAGACACTATGCTCTGATCTCCCTGAGATCACCAACCTGTTGATGTCACCCTTTTTTTTTTTTTCTGCTCTCGAGCCTTGGGTGTTTTTCCTTCTTTAACCAACCTGTAATCCCGTGGTCAAACATGCTCTCCATCGATTCCTTTGACCCTCTCTGGCTTTGGAGCACTTGCTTGGCCAAACCACCACCCCGATTAAATCCAACTCTACCAAAGAGTACTCCAAAGCCATAGACCAACGGATTGGTGATATCATGGTATCCAAGGATAGTTGGAGTGGGGAGAGAGTTAGCTGGAAAGATAGGTGAAGTATGTTTTTTTTAATTTGTTTATTAAATCGGGGCACCTGGGTGGCTCAGTCTGTTAAGCGTCGATTTTTTATTTTGCCTCGGGTCATGATCTCACAGTTTGTGAGTTCGAGCCCTGCATGAGCTCGGTGCTGACAGTGCAGCTTGGGATTCTCTCACTCTCCTCTCTCTCTCTTCCCCCTACCCCACTTGCTCTCTCTCTCTCTCTCTCTCTCTCTCAAATAAATAAACTTAAGATTTTTAATTTGTTTGTTAAATCAGTTAATCAATGTCTACACCCAACTGATCGTACCAGAGAAGATTAGCATATAAGTTCCCCTACTGACTTGAATAGACACACGCAGGAGTAGACCTTGGTGTCTTGAATCAGCCCTTCACTGTGATAGCACCAGCTGCTGTTCAGATCTGGAGTCTGAGAAAGGATTCTCTTCTAGTTCCCTGCATCTTTGCCAACACTTGGGATTATCTGTTTTCATACTTGTCAGTATGATGATCTCATTATTTTATTGTGTTCTTGTTACTAGTAAGGCCAAGAACATCTTGTTAGTAACTCAGGTATCCCTTCCTTATGAATACTGATTCGTATCTTTTGCCCACTTATCGGTTTGTGTTAGCTTCTGCAAGTCAGTAAGTGAAAGATTGTCTGGTAGAGAGCTGAGAACTTCAGGAGTTGAAATGTTCTTTTCTGGCTTTTTTTGTTGTCTATTGATTTTCTTGTTGTTGCTCGTGGTTTTACTCTGCAGAACATTTTAATTTTTATGTATTATATTTACCTAAAACGTATAGATTAATTTGAGGGTAATTGGTATCTTTTAGTATGTATTATGTCTTCATTTATTCAAGGCTTTCATGTCCTTAAATAGTGACTGCAGGGGCGCCTGGGTGGCTCAGTCGGTTAAGCGTCCGACTTCAGCCAAGTCACGATCTCGCGGTCCGTGAGTTCGAGCCCCGCGTCAGGCTCTGGGCTGATGGCTCAGAGCCTGGAGCCTGTCTCGGATTCTGTGTCTCCCTCTCTCTCTGCCCCTCCCCCGTTCATGCTCTGTCTCTCTCTGTCTCAAAAATAAATAAACGTTAAAAAAAAAAAAATTAAAAAAAAAAATAGTGACTGCATCTTCTTCCCATGAAGGTCTAGTTCGTTCTTTGATGGGTTAACTCCTGAATACTTTATACTTTTGGTTGCTACTGCAAACAGTACCTTTTTTAAAAAACTTAATTTGTTTTTTAAATTTACATCCAAGTTAGTTAGCATGTAGTGCAACGATGATTTCAGGAGCAGATTCCTTAGTGCCCCTACCCATTTAGCCCATCTCCCCTCCCACAACACCTCCAGTAACTCTCTGTTCTCCATATTTAAGAATCTCTTATGTTTTGTCCCCTTCCCTGTTTTTATATTATTTTTGCTTCCCTTCCCTTATGTTCATCTGTTTTGTCTCTTAAAGTCCTCATATGAGTGAAGTCATATGATATTTGTCTTTCTCTGACTAATTTCGCTTAGCATAATTCCACCCATGTAGTTGCAAATGGCAAGAATTCATTCTTTTTGATTTCTGAGTAATACTCCATTGTGTGTATGTATGTGTGTGTGTGTGTGTGTGTGTGTGTGTGTGTGTGTGTATATATATATATATATATATATATATATATATATATATATATACCACGTTTTTATCCATTCATCCATCAATGGACATTTGGGCTCTTTCCATACTTTGGCTATTGATAGTGTTGCTATAAACTTTGGGGTGCATGTGTCCCTTCAAAACAGCACACCTGTATCCCTTGGATAAATGCTTAGTAGTGCAATTTCTGGGTCTTGGATAGTTCTATTTTTAATTTTTTGAGGAACCTCCATACTGTTTTCCAGAGTGGCTGCACCAGGTTGCATCCCCACCATCAGTGCAAAAGAGATCCTCTTTCTCCGTGTCCTCGCCAACATCTGTTGTTGCCTGAGTTGTTCATGTTAGCCATTCTGACAGGTGTGAGGTGGTATCTCATTGTGGTTTCGATTTGTATTTCCCTGATGATGAGTGATGTTGAGCATTTTTTTCACGTGTCGGTTGGCCATCTGGATGTCTTCTTTGGAGAAGTGTCTATTCATGTCTTTTGCCCATTTCTTCACTGGATGATTTGTTTTTTAGGTGTTGAGTTTGATAAGTTCTTTACAGATTTAGGATACTAACCCTTTATCTGATATGTCGTTTGCAAATACCTTCTCCCATTCTATCGGTTACCTTTTAGTTTTGCTGATGGTTTCCTTAGCTGTGCAGAAGCTTTTTATTTTGATGAGGTCCCAATATTCATTTTTGCTTTTGTTTCCCTTGCCTCTGGAGATGGGTTGAGCAAGAAGCGGCTGTGGCCAAGGCCAAAGAGGTTTTTGCCTGCTTTCTCCTCGAGGATTTTGATGGCTTCCTCTCTTACATTTAGGTCTTTCATCCATTTTGAGTTTGTTTTTGTGTATGGTGTAAGAAAGTGGTCCAGGTTCATTTCTCAGCATGTTACTGTCCAGTTTTCCCAGCACCACTTGCTGAAGAGACTGTCTTTATTCCATTGGATATTCTTTCCTGCTTTGTCAAAGATCAGTTGGCCATACGTTTGTGGGTCCATTTCTGGGTTCTCTATTCCATTGATCTGAGTGTCTGTTTTTGTGCTAGTACCATACTATCTTGATGATTACAGCTTTGTAATACAGCTTGAAGTCTGGGATTGTGATGCTTCCTGCTTTGGTTTTCTTTTTCAAGATTGCTTTGACTATTTGGGGTCTTTTCTGGTCCCATACAAATTTTAGGATTGTTTGCTCTAGTTCTGTGAAGAATGCTGGTGTTATTTTGATAGGTATTGCATTCAGTATATAGATTGCTGTGGGT
This sequence comes from Neofelis nebulosa, assembly GCF_028018385.1. Lineage (NCBI taxonomy): Eukaryota > Metazoa > Chordata > Mammalia > Carnivora > Felidae > Neofelis > Neofelis nebulosa. Next base: position 16,373,407 of record NC_080791.1, read on the forward strand.
AGTATTGACATTTTAACAATATCTGTTCTTCCTATCCAAGAGTATGGGATATTTTTTCTTTGTGTGCGTGTGTGTGTGTGTCTTCTTCCATTTCTTTCATAAGCTTTCTATAGTTTTCAGTGTACAATCAGTACCTTCTTTAAAAAAATTTTTTTATATGGGAATGCAAGCTGGTGCAGCCACTCTGGAAAACAGTATGGAGGTTCCTCAAAAAACTAAAAATAGAACTACTCTACGACCCAGCAATAGCACTAGTAAGTATTTATCCAAGGGATACAGGTGTGCTGTTTCGAAGGGACATATGCACCCCAATGTTTATAGCAGCACTATCAACAATAGCCAAATGTCCATCGATAGATGAAAGGATAAAGAAGATGTATATATACATATATATACATATATATATATATACACATATATATATACATATATATACACACATATATATATACATATATATATATATATACATGTATATATATATACACACATACACAATGGAGTATTACTCAGCAATCAAAAAGAGTGAAATCTTGCCATTTGCAACTACCTGGATGGAACTGCTGGAGGGTATTACGCTAAGTGAAATTAGTCAGTCAGGGAAAGACAAATATCATGACTTTACTCATATGAGGACTTTAAGAGACAAAACAGATGAACACAAGGGAAGGGAAGCAAAAATAATATAAAAACAGGGAGGGGGACAAAACAGAAGAGATTCTTAAATACGGAGAACAGAGGGTTGCTGGAAGGGTTGTGGGAGGGGGGATGGGCTAAAAGGGTAAGGGGCACTAAGGAATCTGCTCCTGAAATCATTGTTGCACTAGATGCTAACTAATTTGGATGTAAATGTAAAAATAAATAAATTTAATTTAATTAGAAAAATTTTTTTTTATTTTTTCCAGTTTCTTCATGCAGCTATGGAGGAACAGCGATTAGTATTTGTTCTTATATCCAGCAAACTTTCTAGGCTCTTGTCGGTTCTGATAATTTGTCTATTGATTTTGTATGGTTTCTGTCTTAACATTTTCTTCTATAAATAATGCTAGTTTTGCCTTTTTCTTTTTTTTTTTTTTTTTTTTTTTTTTTTAATTTTTTTTTTTTTTCAACGTTTTTTATTTATTTTTGGGACAGAGAGAGACAGAGCATGAACGGGGGAGGGGCAGAGAGAGAGGGAGACACAGAATCGGAAACAGGCTCCAGGCTCCGAGCCATCAGCCCAGAGCCCGACGCGGGGCTCGAACTCACGGACCGCGAGATCGTGACCTGGCTGAAGTCGGACGCTTAACCGACTGCGCCACCCAGGCGCCCCTAGTTTTGCCTTTTTCTTTCTGACTTTATATCTGTTTCTTTCTGACTTTACATCTCTTTCTACTTTTTCCTCTTTTCAATACTATGTTGGACATTATTATTAATGTAATGGGCATTCTTTCTAATTACTGAGCTCTCTAATAGGTATATCATCATTTTCCAGACAAAAACCTAGATTCAGCTGCAGTATGATGACACCCAAGGAGTCCTTTTGTTTTTTTTTTTTTTTAATTTTTTTTTTTCAACGTTTTTAATTTATTTTTGGGACAGAGAGAGACAGAGCATGAACGGGGGAGGGGCAGAGAGAGAGGGAGACACAGAATCGGAAACAGGCTCCAGGCTCCGGGCCGTCAGCCCAGAGCCTGACGCGGGGCTCGAACTCACGGACCGCGAGATCGTGACCTGGCTGAAGTCGGACGCTTAACCGACTGCGCCACCCAGGCGCCCCTGAAGGAGTCCTTTTGGAGGGGGGCGGGTGAGGTGGAAATAGTTGCCACTAACCCCCAAGGAGCCAGCATAGGGCCAAGCAGATAGCTCTAATATACACTCGATTTACTCTTTTTCTTTTTTCTTTTTTTTTTAACGGTTCCTTTTTATTTTTTGGTATTTCATGGTACAGAGGGACCACAGTTTGTTTACAGTTCACCCACTGGAGGACATCTGGGTCACTTCTGGTTTTTGGCTAATACGATTAAAGCTGCTCTGAACATTATCATACAGATATTTTTTTAATTTTCACAAATGATTTTATAATTTTTTAAATATAATTTATTGTCAAATTGGCGAACATACAGTGTGTAAAGTGTGCTCTTGGTTTTGGGGGTAGATTCCCCTGGTTTTTCACTTACATACAACACCCAGTGCTCATCCCAACAAGCGCCCTCCTCAATGCCCATCACCCATTTTCCCGTCTCCCCCAGCCCCCCATCAACCCTCAGATTGTTCTCTGTATTTAAGAGTCGCTTGTGGTTTGCCTCCCTCCGTTTATAACTATTTTTCCCCCTCCCCTCCCCCATGGTCTTCCGTTAAGTTTCTCCAGATCCACATATGAGTGAAAACATATGATTTACTCTTAGCCCACCACGTATTCATTCATCCAGTTAAGCTGAGCTCCTCCAGGTTAAGCTGAGCTCCTCCCATGTGCCAGGCAGTGAAAAAGACAGTCCTGGTGATTGGCTCTAAGCAAAGTAATTAGGATAAAATGTGTGTTAGGGAAGTGTTTGGACAGGCAGAGAAGGCCTGCTTTAGAAAGATGTTTCAACAGAGACATGATGAGTGAATAGCAATTAACTAGGGCAGCGGGAAGAGAGAAGAGTGTATCTGGCAAAGACACAATAGTTTGTGGGGAGGCCCGGGATCTAGAGTGTGGTCTGTTGGAGACCTGGAGAGCCTGGGAGGAATGACCCAACACTGATGAGGAGCCAGGGCCTTGCAGACTGTCCCAATAAACTTCAGTTTGGCCCAAGGGTCACAGAAAGCCATCAAAAGTGTTTAAGCAGAAAGGTGACAGGATTGCATTAATATTTTAGGAAGATGCTCCAGCTGCAGGGGGACTAAGTTGGAGAAAAGCAGATAAACAGACCATTCAGGTTATGGCTGGACTTGGGGATTGACTGGGTGTGGCTGGATGGGAAAGAGAAGGCAAGAACACTTCCGAGTTCCTGACCCAAGCCACTTCGGTTAGATGGTGGTGCCACTTGCGGAGACGAATACAGGAGCGAGAGCAGGAAGGTGGAGTTTAGTTGCAGGAAGGTGGAGTCTGCAGTACCTGCGGGTTATGCAAGGAAAGATCTCCAAGGCCCAGTGGTACTTACGGGCAAGCAGAGGAGTCTGGGCCGGAGGTAAGGATTTGGAAGCCCTACGTTGATAGATAGTGGCTGAGGCCACAGGCATTCATGAATTGGCTCCGGGACAGTGTATGTGGAACGAGGTCAGAGAAGTCGAATATGGTGTCATAACGCCCCAGGGAGGGCCCACAGCCACGTGGTCCAGGACCCTGGGGCCACAGCGGGAATACTAGGACATTTTGACCCTCTTCTGTCTTTCTTTTTGCCAGTTGCCAGGTATAGACTTCGAATAGTTGAACCACCAAGAGTACCTGTGGGAAAAACGCCCAACTCTGATAAAGATGGTGAGTAGGGGGTGGTGGGTTCTCTGGCATGGTCACGCGGCCTGGGCCGGACCCCAAAGCCGGTGAGCTGTGGCGCACAGTCTCCTTTTTCTCTGCACAGGCCCAGCTCTTGAGCCCAACCTGTGGATGTGGGTAAACCCCAACATCGTGTATCCCCCCGGAAAGCTGGAGGTCCCAGAACCTCATAAGGGAGAGGATCTCCCAGGCACACTCCCCTCCCCTCAGCCAGCCCCCAAAGAGGAAGACTTTGCCAGCTGCTCAGAGGCCACGGCGGTGGAGTCACTGCCACTATCCTCGCCCTCCAGCGAGCAGTCTCCCCCTCAGAAGCGGTTTGCCTCTTCCCCCAGCAACTGGGAGGTAGGAGTTTCTGGGGTCCTGGGCTGGACTTGGGCTGTAGGCAGGGAGGGTGCAGGGATGATGCGATCAGAGAGGGATCCTTAGGGACCACCGAGGGTTAACGGGTTCAGAAATAGGCTGTGCCCTTGGGTTGGGGAGAAGCCCCGAGGAGGGCCCCCCCCCTCCCTGCCACTGCACCCCTGGAGTAGAGGCGGTGGAGTTAGGACCAGTTCCTACTCTGTGCTCCTCTAGCTCACAGAAGAGGAGGAGGCTGAGGACCAGGATGACAGCTCCTCTGTGGCTCTCCCGTCCCCTCACAAAAGGGCCCCCCTCCAAAGTCGGAGGTTTCGGCAAGCCAGCAGCCAAGAGGGGAGGCTCTGGTCCCGGCCCCCTCTCAATTACTTCCACCTCATTGCACTGGCATTAAGAAACAGTGCCCCCTGTGGCCTCAACGTGCAACAGATCTACAGTTTCACTCGGTACGTGCCCCGGGGCGGGGGGGGGGGGGGGGGGGGGGGGCCTGTAAGGACGGGACGGGAGGGGGTCAGGGCCCTCGGACTGACACCTTCCAGGCTGCCCCTGGCCCTGGGCTGCTGCCTCAGTTCCCCCATCTGGGTCTGAAAGGATGAGTGTGTTCCCAGGCCTCCTTCCCCAGACACTGGTACTGCGCTGTCCCCAGGTGGGTGTCCACGTACCCTGCGTTAGGGAAGACCTCCACCTCCACCCCCTTTCACGTCTAGAAAACCCTAACCGTTTTACGTCTTAGTCCCTTAAAACGTTGGGGCGCCTGGGTGGCGCAGTCGGTTAAGCGTCCGACTTCAGCCAGGTCACGATCTCGCGGTCCGTGAGTTCGAGCCCCGCGTCGGGCTCTGGGCTGACGGCTCGGAGCCTGGAGCCTGTTTCCGATTCTGTGTCTCCCTCTCCCTCTGCCCCTCCCCCGTTCATGCTCTGTCTCTCTCTGTCCCAAAAATAAATTAAAAAAAAATGTTGAAAAAAAAATATATAAAAAAAAAATAAAACGTAAATTCGCCTGGGTCAGAAATTCTCCCATCCTCCCTGTCAAGATTATCCAGTAGAAAATCTGGTTCCGCCAGCAGTTTCTCACATGCTTTCCCTTTGGCTAGACTGCCTGGCACAGGTCCCCGCACGCCCAGGGGAGCAGGGGGGCACCCGGCTGAGAAGGGATGTGCATTTAGCTTCGACAGTCGCCTACACGTGAGCGTGAGGGGTTTCTCAGACCCTTTCCCTCTAGCAGGAGAGTCTCAGAATATTAATCCACAAGCGGCATCCTTCCTTGACCAGGATTCCTCTTACAGGCATGGGTTGGCCTGATTCTGGTCCGTTCACGTCACAAGTCACAGCCATGAGCCCTCAGAGGGAAGCAGGACAAAATGAGTCTCGGAACGGGAGCAGTAAACTGGGTTTAAAAGACGAGGGTTTGCGGGGTGCCTCGGGTGGCTCAGTCAGTTGAGCGTCTGGCTCTTGATTTCGGCTCAGGTCGTGATCCCAGGGGCTTGGGGTCAAGCCCCACGTTGGGCTCCATGCTCAGCATGGAACCTGCTCGGGATTCTCTCTCTCCCTCTGCCCCTGTCCCCTGCTCGCTCTCTCGCTCTCTCTAGAATTAAAAAAAAAAATGAGGGTTGGCACAAGCAACACACCGGGTCAGGCTTTGCCGCGTGCTCCGTCAGCAGAGAGCTGTTCCAGGCCACCGTCCACCTTGACAGAGGGGCCGAGGCTCCTGGCGCCTGGGGGACAGCCGTCTCGAGACGGGGCGTCTCCCGAAGACAGCATATCTTTCCTCCCCGTTCCCCCCTGTCCGCAGACAGCATTTCCCCTTTTTCCGGACGGCCCCGGAAGGCTGGAAGAATACCGTCCGTCACAATCTCTGTTTCCGAGACAGCTTTGAGAAAGTGCCGGCCAGCGTGCAGGGTGGCGCCGGCACACGGCCCCGCTCCTGCCTCTGGAAGTTAACTGAGGAGGGACGCCGCCGCTTTGCAGAGGAGGCCCGCGCCTTGGCCTCCAGTCGGCTGGAGAGCATCCAGCGGTGCATGAGCCAGCCAGGTGTGAGGCCCTGGCACGCGTGGGGCCCAGGGGCACCCCCCCCCCACCATCCTGACGCGAGGGGAAGGAGACCGGGTCCCACCGTGGGGGCGGGGGACACCTTCTGTAGGAAGGGGAGGGGATAGCGGTGTTCCCAGACCCTGGGCCTGCCCCGGGTGGGACCCCAGCCACCCAGGCATGTACTTGAGGTCCAGGGGGTTGACGGAGGAACAGCTGAGGTGCAGTTGGCCTCACGGCCCGGCAGCCTAGGGAAAGGGTGGCGGCGCAGCGAGAGACGCACGGTATGAGCGGTGACGTGCAGAGGTTTCTTTTCTTTTTCCGGAGACCGGGTGGCATTTGGGCCTTGAGGGGAAAAATAGGTCATCTGCCGCGAGGTGGGCCAGGCTGAGGGAACGGCAGCCGCAAAGGGCAGGTAGATTCTGTTGACTCTCTTCTTTTCTTACAGATGTGATGCCCTTCCTCTTTGACCTTTAAATCCAAGAAGCAGGAGTCAGCCCATCCCTTATTAAAGTTACCTGCAGCAGCCTGGTGGTGTGTGTGTGGTCTCTGAGGGTGGGGACGGGGTGGGGGTGGAGGTGGAGGTCGGCTCTCGGGCTGGAAATGGGATGCCGTTCGAGCTGACGGATGCTCCAGAGGCAATAGGGCAGGTGCCTGGCGCGCGGCCGAGGGAGCCCATACACTTCTTTCCTCAAAGGAAGAAAACACTCAGCCCCGTTCAGGAGCCTGGAGCAAATCCCATTTTTCTGGATTATGAGGATAGTCTCGGGAGATGCTAGCTCGTAGCGGCCAGCCCTGCCAAAGGCCCAAAGCAGCACGACCCGGGCACAGAGGGGATGTAATCAACTGGGGACAGTGGAGAGAAGCAGAAGGAAGCACATCACTTGTAGGGCTGTTGAAGGAAAGGCAAACCCTCCTAGGAGGCCAAGAAGGAGCAGTGAGAAGGGCGAGAGGAAAGACTTTTGGAAAAGGATGGTCAGGCTCAAGCCTCATCCCCCACCCCCATTTAATCGTTTTGAGCACGGGAGGGGTGGCAGTGAGGGGTGGGAAGTTGGAGGCAAGATGGGGTACCTCCCCGTGCTGTTTGTCTCCACCATGGCTCAGCAGAGGCCACAGCACTGGTTGGATTAGGAGTCCTTAGAGACTTCGGATCCCAGCTGGGTGCTGTGGATTTCCTGGCGGCAGGGGCGGTGTCCAGGGCAGGGCCAGATGCCAGCCTTGGGTCTGAGGGGAGTATGGAGATGCCCGAGTGAGTGAGAGAGGAATGAGGTTTAAAGCCGCATCGGGATACCCCAGACATTCAGACAGTGCTTGAAGGCAATACTGAATTTCCCACAGGGCTGCAATGACCTTTCTCATTCCCTCTCCTGCTCTCCCCTCTCCCCCCAGGAGATCTGCACAGAAACAGGGCTCCACCCTCAGAACCCAGGGCTTCAGCTATCCTCAGTGCAGGAGGCAGTCTTTGACCTTGAAGAACTGACCCTTCTACCCCAGGCCATTGGCCATGAGATCAGCCAAGAACCTGACCTGGGGTTATACCTAAGCAGAAAGTATTTGTGGCACCATTTTAAGATACACTGAACTTTCCAGGAATGCAACTGTTA